>NC_071985.2:52136250-52443906 GCF_028885655.2 Pongo abelii | reverse complement strand
ATTTACAAAATATATTAGAATAATTTTATATAAAAGGAAAATTCTAAAAGTGAGATAAGCTAAGTCACATTACTTTAAAACCTAATTACTTTACTTCCCCAAAAGACATTGCATTTACTTTGGTTTTCTAATTTGTTTTAATTAAAAACTCTTACATCACATTTCCAACTTTCACTCTTAGTCTTCTTAATGGAAATAAATTCTTGTGCATTTTCAGGATGAAATCTATCAGAGGAAAAGGAAAAGATTATTAGGAAAAGGTTATATTAGTTAAATCAATATTCCATGTGAATATGTTGACAGTAATTACCAGGATCAAGTACTGATTCCTTTCATCATGAGACAAGTAGGCATAGATGAGCTCTTTAAGAAGGTATCATTATCATTTTAATAAATGTATATGTATACCTAAGTTTATGCAGAAAAAATCAAATAAAAGTATAATCATCTTTTAAACACATTCAGGAACCTAGCTCTTTATAGATAAACTGCAAGGTAATATACCTGATTTTTTTTAGTCCAGATTTCAGTAAACTTAATTTTTAGAGTTAAATATATAATACTCTATTAAATATTATTTATCTCACAAACTGTTACACATTAAAGACAATGTTGAGTATAAGAATAAATTTCTTGACCGGGCATGGTGGCTCACACCTGTAATCCCAGCACTTTGGGAGGTCAAGGCGGGCAGATCACTTGAGCCTAGGAGTTTGAGACCAGCCTGGGCAATATAATGAAACCCAGTCTCTACAAAAAATACAAAAATTAGCTGGGCATGGTGCACGCCTGTAGTTCCAGCTACTCAGGAGGCTGAAATGGGAGGATTGATTGAACCCAGGAGGTAGAGGTTGCACTGAGCTGAGATTGTACCACTGCACTCCAGCCTGGGCGACACAGTGAAGCCCTACTTCAAAAAAAAAAAAAGAGAAAGAAATTTATCAGAGTATAAAAACCACGTATTTCTGAAGACAGACTTGCCAAAACCCAAGAAAGAAAACAGGATAATCAAAATACTGTATCTCAATGAATCTCCAACGAAAGAATTGAAGATAAGCACTTTATAGATGTTTTTAGCTTTCCACATATTTAAATTAAAAGGCACAATAAAGTATATTATGGAAGCAAGATAATACTTGCCTCTTAACATGCTTGGCTAAAGTCTTCTTGCTTGCATGAAGTTTATTACAATAAGGGCACTTGTGCTCCTTCTTATGAAATTCTGTTTCATTACTGTGCTTCTTTCTGTGAACAGTTAGGTTAGACTTTGTCGAATAGCGCTGGTGACAAATATCACACTCAAAGGGCTTCTCACCTGTGTGAACACGGGTGTGGCTCTCATATTTTCCTATAAAAAAAAGAAAAATTAAAATTAAATTTAGTACATTTGCTATACTGTGATTGGAATTTGAGAGTGGAATAAAATCTCATGATTTAGCAAACTTATATACACACCCAAATCCACACACAAAACTAGAAAAAAGTTTAAGTAAATTTCTACCTCTGATACATCTAATGACTTACTATTTTGGGCTTACTGTTCAAAGTATACTTTTCCTCAAAAACTTGAGTCATTAAAAAAAATTATTCATGATCACACATTTTAAAAATTAAGAGGTTTGATACATTTTCTGAAAACTGTTGGCAAATGCTCTGAAACTTAAATTTTAAAATGTATTTTTAAACTTAAAATTAACTTTCAGCAAAAGATCAATTCATCATTTAAGATTTATTATGTTCATATTTTCGGTATCTCTGTGGGTCCATACACCTGGATATGGATACTGGCTCTCTAAATAGAGGGTTACGTGACCTTGGACAAGTAACCTCTATATGCCTCAAATCTTCCTCATCTGAAAAACTGCGATAATAACAGAATTTACCTAATAGAACTGTTGTAATAATAAACAAATTCATACACATAACGCACTTACAACAGTGTCAAACACATAAGTTATCAATTACTGTTGTCTATTATTATTACTAGGTAATCTGTGTACTGTGAATGTGCACATCTAGTAATTTGAATTAGAAATTTTGAAACATATTTCCAAGCAAAAGGCAATAAAAATAGGAAAAAAATCAACATGAAAGGTAACTCTTAATTAAAAACTTAGCTTTGCTCTCTCCTGAAAAATAAATTATAAATAAATTTTTCTTTGGTGAAAACTAATGTGAAAGTATAGCATTTCAGTCATATACTTTAAAAAGGACACATCCTATGTATAACATGAAAATTATGAAAAATCCAAAATATTCCAAGGCCACTGAGGAAAGATATAATCATAATTATGTGTCTACCCAATAAAATAAAATAAATTCACTAATTTAGTAAATATATATACAACTGATTTTATTAAGCAAGCAATATTATATTTTGTAAAAAATAATTATATTGCACTTATCACAATAAAAAAACTGAGGAAAGGAAACCAATGTATTTCCTTAAGGTAAGGGGAAGGATGTTAATCACAAGCAAAGAAAACAGAAGTATAATGAAAAATTAGGTATTTAGGTGTAGAACATAGTAATGGTATATGCATATCTGATATGCATATAGTCAGAAAACTCAGTCAATATTTAGGCATCTCCTAAATTAGCTGCGTGATTTTAATCAAGCTAATAATTTAACCTCTCTTTACTTGAGTTAGTAACACTTCATGGGGTTGTGAGAAGTAAATACGTTAACAAATAACACACAACAACACTTAAAACATCCTGGCACAGCCAGGCACGGTGGCTTATGCCTGTAATCTCAGCACTTTGGGAGGCCAAGGTGGGTGAAAACTTGAGGTCATGAGTTTGAGACCAGCCTGGCCAGCATGGCAAAACCCCAACTCTACAAAAAAAAAAAAAAAAAATTCCCAGCACATAGTAAGCACTAATAAATATTAACTGTCATCATTATTATCATACGGGTTACTAGTCATAATATGGACATGTAGTTATACCTCAAATATAAACATGGATACATCTGATTTATAAATATCTGTTATAACAAATCAAACTAGGGTTTCAGCTCTCTGATAACCCTGGATACACTTGGCTCTTTCCCCTTGCCACTGCTAAAATTGCTTAGTATCTCAGTTCCCTCTCTGCTACTGCTAGAGTATACTCAACCACTTACACATACATGTACACATCCTACCACCACCACCTCCCCCGCTGTGTTCAAGGAATCAGACCAAATACTGGGAAAAGACAGAGGTCACTATATGGGTTTTTATTTTAACTATTCCTTTATCGTGAAAGTTTTCACATTTCAGTTTTAACTCACCTTTTAAATTATGTAAATAATCATACTGATATTTAAAAAACTGTAAACAAATCAAAAGTATACAGTCTGATTTTTTAATAACTAAACTTGTAAGTGATTTTTGGAACAGGTCCATTTTTAACTGGGGATTGACTGTGCATGTTTAGCACAGATTCTCAAGATTGAGAGACAACTTATCAACCTCCTAATGCTTAAATCTTCTCATTTTTATTTCTTTTTTTTTTGAGACGGAGTTTTGCTCTTGTTGTCCAGGCTGGAATGTACTGGCGTGATCTCGGCTCACTGCAACCTCTGCCTCCCGGGTTCAAGCCATTCTCCTGACTCAGCCTCCTGAGTAGCAGGGATTACAGGCACATGCTACACGCCCAGCTAATTTTTTGTATTTTTAGTAGACACGAGGTTTCATCATATTGGTCAGGCTGGTCTCAAACTCCTGACCTCAGGTGATCCACCCACCTTGGCCTCCCAAAGTGCTGGGATTACAGGCAGGAGCCACTGCGCCTGGCCCTCATTTTTATTTCTAACAAAAGTAGCAGCATAATAAAAATCTTAAAGTATGAAAAATTTTTCAACAAATCATTTACTTGCTATGAAAATGTCTTTGCTGAAAAGACGTTAAATTAACAATTAGCAGCATTTTCCCTCTATTTAAAATTGAGAATTTCTTCTATGCATGCAAATAAAAATTCAGTTACTTATAGCTAAATACTGAAGTCATTGAAATGGCAGTTAAATTAAAAATTAAAATCACTTTGACTAGTAAGCTTCCATTTCCCTACAGAACAGGAGAGATAAAGATTTAAGCAAGAAAAAAAAAAAAAAGAAGAAGAAGAAGGAAGTTTGGGAATTTAAACTGAAATAGCCAAATTTAGATAAATCTCATGATTTTTTTAAAAACCATTTTAAATAAATTCAGCAAAATCAAGCAGACCAATGATAACACAGAAATTTGAGTCAGTAAAATAATTTTTTAGTTATTAATTCAAATTTTATGCACATAGGCTTTGCATGGCCTGTTATCACCATGGATTTGAATTTCTGAACAAGAACAGGAGAGACAACTTTTGAGGGAATGCTGGACCCAGAAGAGCTAGGTAGATCTCTAGAGACTAGCGGGAAAATATATGTTAATCTTTGATTTTCATGTTTAAATCATTTGGTAGGGTTTTTTCTTTGTTTTGTTTTGTTTTGTTTTGCCAGGGGGAGGGCACTCCTTAGCACAAACAGTAAACATCTACAACTGTTTCTCCACTTTTATGGAGTGGGGCATTCAATAATAATGTATAAATCAAAATGTTCACTTAAAACTTATCAAAGTCTCAATTTAAAAAACAGTATTCCTTCACAGAACATTAAACTACACCCAAGCCTTCCTGATCCTGAACAGAAAATACATAACATTTTATAACATAAGAAATTTTATCCACAGCATTTTTCTGAACTGAATCCCAATATGAATCATGTCTCAAATCAGAAGTCATAAATTAAAGATATTTTCACATGAACAAATTTGACCTTATACAGAATTTATTCCCACATGGGTCATATAAAATTACCAATGTTAGATTTTGTATGCAGTTTTTACAAAGAGAAATATCATCAGATGAGTTCATTATATATCTGATATTGCTACGTCTTAAAATGTACCTTGAAATATTCATATGAGTTACTCTGAAGAATATGTAATTAAAATACTTAGCCTTAGAGAGTTGTGCCATTGTTATAACCCTTTTCTGTTAAGAACTAAGTGGAATATCTGCAGGATGGACTAGTCACATTTTTTTTTTAAAGGTATAAAACATGTTCTACCTCTAGAAGAGATCGTGAATTTAATCTAAGGAAAGATTTTAGTTCTCTGTGGAAACAATAAAAAAGATGAATTATCCAAGTTTTCTCTCTCACCCCATCTGTCATCTCCCTATTTTTGCCTGTTTATCCACTAGGTTTTTGGTATAAGGGGAAAGGTCAAAGGACTCTTATTTGCATGATAATTTGCTGAGAAGAAGACAGCCAGTAGCCTAAGGAAAAATATAACTGGAAGAAAGGATAAAAGATGCAAAGTAATGGAATCAAATTAGTAGATTACATATTGTGGAACTAATGGTTCCAGCAGAAGGTCTCAAAGCTTATGCATCTCTCATAAACCCACCCCAAAGAAGCCAAGTTAGAAGCTTAAAGAAGGCTAATTGGCTTCTTACAAGCCCAAAGTCAAGCCAGATACCAACTTTTCAACTTAATTCAAATAAACAAGTGCTTACTAAAAATTTATTTGAAATGACCTGAGATGTTACAAAGAATACTAGCCAAGAGTAAGATACATAACCCCCAGGCTCACAATCTAAGACAGAAAAATACCCCAAAATCTGGGTGGCATTTTAAAATTCTACAAAAGGAATGTGGATGATATGAGAATAATGGGAAGGTGGCGCTCGAACTCCTGTGTTGTTATTTTTTTAAATAAACTGTACTTCTAATAATAAAGATGGTAAGAGAGGACACTTAAGACACATGGATCTTCTGCTACATATTCTTTTCATTCTACCCATCACCAGTCCACTTAGTCTACATTCAATGTATTATAACTCTCTGCTTTACTCTCATTCTACATCCCACTCCCAACGCCACTCATCTTCCAAGTCTAAGCTACATTATCATTCTGGTCCTTTGTTATACGCTCCTTCTTGTCTCCCTGGCTCTTTTTTCATCCCTTTTTCCAATTTCCTTCTCCACACTGAAGCCACCATGATCTTTCTAAAATTCTTACAGGCCATGGTTTCCTTTGTAAAATTCTTTTCAACAGTTCCTATCACCTACTGAATAAAGTCCAGTCTAGTTAAATTAGATTGTCCAAAGTATACGCCTCTGTAGAGCATACAACACATACAAAATCTGACCACCACTTTCTTGTCCATCTTCATCTCCTGTTATTTTCACTATGCCTCCCTGACCACCTTGAAACCACTCACACTTGAGCAATTTCCAGAATACAACATACCTCAATGCCTTTGTACATGCTGGTCCTTCTGTCTTGTAAACTGTTCCCTATTCTTTGAGTCTCAGCTCAAATACTATCTGCTCTGAGACACTTCTCCTGATTTCTTTAGTCTTCTATACTTATCCTGATAAAATTATCTTTATTGTAACATGATTGTGTTTTTTCATGTACCCATTAAACTCTAAGGTTCTTGATGACAGAGAATATATCATTTCATATTTGTTTAATAATGTTTGGCAGCTTAGAGACAATAAATATGCTAGAACACCTACATTTTGTGCAATATTTTAAGTGATTTCCTAGAATTACCTCATTTAATCCTCATAATAACCTTTCCCTACCCAATGAGAAGGTACTATTAGCATCACATTAGCATCATCTCACTTTACTTATGAGGAAACAAAAACACAGACAGGTTAAGTAACTCACCCAAGAACAGGATTCCAAAAAACCCAAAGAGTCTTATATTACTATAACTCAGGCTTTTTAACTAGTGATATATGAATAAGATATAGATAGATATAGATATAGATATACTAAGGTAATAGAGATGAGAAACTACTGGTGAAAAGCAAGCAGCAGGGCTAAACAAAAAAGAGGAATGGGTAAAAGAGTGGCATAATGTAAAATACATTCAGAAAGGTCAGTCGGAAATAAACCTACAACGTGACCTACTGATTCCCACAATTATCTTGGCTGAACTTGGAAAAAAAGGAAGGGGAAGGGGAAGGGGACAGGAGGGAGAGAGGGAGGGAGGGAGGGAGGGAAAGAGGGAGGGAGGGAGGGAGGAGCAAAATCTCCTCCTCTTAGTAAATCAGCACCTCAATCTTGAGCAGTGTTTTCCCAAATTGTGCAGAAAACTCTAGTTTCCTAGGACGCTCAAAGAAGTACCTCCAAAGTATCTTGTGGTAAAACGATTTAAGGAAATACTGGGTTAAGCAAAATCAACAGGTTTCTTTACTAGAGAATCGGGCAGTTGAAACAGATTGTGAATTATACAGTTCCCAATCTTACTTGAACACAGAAGCCTTCTCTTACATAGCATGTCACAGGACTAGTGTTCAGTGGGACAGTTTGAGGTATTTGTGTTGCACCTACAATACCATTTGTGAACTCATCCCTATTCACTCATCTCCAAGTCAAATTAAGACAATTAAGGCAGAATAGAGGAAGCATGCACTAAGAGTACAAAGTCTAAGAAGTCTATTGGAAAGATGTAATGTTCTTAGGTACTTCAACCCAAAAGCTGTTCTCACCTCTATACATATCTTCACAGTATTTGTTTACAGTTCTACAATCTCTACAGTTCTACAGAGCATTTTATCCAGTCTAACTTTAACAACTTACTTGTATACATATGCTCTTGGAATTGTTACTGAAGAAGTTATTTTATTCATGTTTACACACAGCCTCAGTTAAAATATTAATAATTATTAAATTAGATTGTCCAAAGTATTCTGATTCAGAGAGAAAATTATTCCAAAAAACATTATAAAAAGCAAAAAGTAGATACCACTGTTATGTCAGCGTATAATGCAACATCTTTTTACAGCAAATGATCACCAACTCCTTATAAAACCAATTTCCGCCTGTATCAATAACATAAGTAAGTTAACACTGTAAGACATATGGGGATATATTAAACTGGGTAAGTAATTTTACCAGGTCAGATTGCACTAATTTTTTTTATCATTATATGTGGTAGAATATATTTCACAATTTCATAACTTCAATTTACCTGGAAGCTTAATTGTTGCAATTGAAAAGTTCACATTAGAACAGTTCATCTAAGACACTTCCAAGAATTATCTTACCTAGCAAATATTAGACAACTTGAAATTAAACGTGTACTGACATAAAACTTAAAGTGATAGACTACATTTCCTATAAATTCTTTTCTAATAGAAAAAAATTGATGTATTCATTATTATAATAACCAAAGCTTCTTGGCCTTTTGGCTAAGGTCACATGTATAATATAACCAGAGTGCTACTAACTATAATACTTCCTAAAGTCTCTATCTACAGTATTAAATTACATTCATTTCAATTTTATCCTTCACCATAGTTTAATATAAAACATCCCCTTTCTATTAAATAGTGCTAGATACTGGAAAAGTGACAACATTTATAACTCATATATTACCATGCACGGGGAAAACAGTATATACATTATGAAATCTAATATAATCTACTTTTTTTAATGAGTTAAAAATAGTACTTATCACTGGAATTAAACCGGCATATAAATCAAAGCTCTACATGATAATTATTGACACTCTGGAGTCTTTCATAGCAAATACATGATCTAATGATGTGTCACTGGGACATGAAGAAAAGTAAAGGCTAATATAAATACTTAAATTAATTCCTGAATCACAACAAATTTAAAGTAACAGGATAAACACTTGAAAACCAACGTATTCTCCCTACTTAAGCAGTCTTTTTAGAAGTTACTTTCCAAGTTTAGTTTTTATTTATCACCTTTAAAATATCCATGAAAAGTGATTAGAGATAGAAAACCAGTTTTCTTTTCTTACCTATTCGGTCAAATGTTTTATCACATTTAGGACACTGCAATATTTTTTTGTTGCTGTTCTGAATGACCACTGGAGTTAACCCCTCATGAATATTTCCTACAGAATCACCAGCCTCAGGTTCTTCTTCTGCATCATTATGATCCTTTTCACTTTGTTCTTCAATGTCAGAGTATTCATCTGACATCTCCTCCTCTAGCTCATCTTCTTCAGCATTATATTCACTTCCAGGGTCCTCAGAATCATTTCTATCTGACTTTTCCTTATCAAAATTTTCTTGATTCAAATTGTCTGACCCATCACCACTTTCCTGTTCATCATCGCTGGTGTCATCAAACTTAACAGGGCACTTCCGATTCCTTTTTGATCTTCTTGCGGAGAAACTTCTCTCCAGCATTTTTAACCCATGTTTTTTCCCTAATAAAAGGGACCTATGGGTTTTAGCCAAATGATTCTCTAAAGACTTTTTATAACAAAAATGTCTACTACAGAATTTGCACTGATGATTATTTGATAGTCTTCCAGTTAATTCATTTAGTGTTTCTTCTGGTGATGACTTTTCAGTTAGCTCTGAATGAAAAGGGGCAACATTTTCGTTATTTAACAACTTCACTGCATCTATAATGTCCAAAAATTTTGCAGCCTCTAAAACAAGAGGTATTTCATATTTGTACACAAAAAATTCTGATGTGTAAAGAAATTCAAGCAAATGCTGAAAAACTGAATGTGTTACATGATCCAGGGTGACAACATCAGTGCTTGGATTTTTGCTCAAACACGCATGAAAATAACTACTGCCGACAGCAACGACTACTTTATGTGCACTAAATTCTTTTCCTTCCACTACGATAAGTAAATCACAAAAAGATGGTTGCTTCTGCCTATCATCATTTAAATATTTTAGCAAATTCTTATTATACTGCAAAGAACTTAAAAGCTTTCTCTGATCTGGAGAGGGAGGAAGTTCCTGGTAACAGTGAAGAGCTTCAGGAGTTGGTCTTTCTGCAGAATGAGTATAGGTCACTTGGTCACACTCCACTGCAACATTTCCTTCTGAAGAATCTTTATGATAGCCTAGATGGATCTTCTCAAGATTTGAAGTAACCTTTCTCCTCTTCTTCATTGCAGTACAGCAATTTCAGAACAAGAAACTTCATAAGTGTCTTAAGTGATTTATAAAGGAAAACTAGATTGTCTTGGATAACAGCTTCTGAAGGGGCGTGCCCAAGGGTTTCATGGTCTGCAAAAGAGTGAGAACCACGTAAAATAACTCCATGGCAAAGCAATGCTAAATCAGCCAACGGCAATCATCAACGAATTCTTTCTAATTATAACTGAATGATGATAAAATCACAGCTTACACTCATTCGTGGCAAAGATTTTGGGGCGGAGAACAAGGAGGGCCGGGTTTAGAAAAGGCAGCCAACAAAAGAATAATTTTAAAGGAACCCAGGCACACCTTCCAGGCCTGATTCACGAACAGGGTGAAAATACCCGGGCAGAAATGGGAGAGATCTTCCAAGATCGTTGACGGTGAGGGTTGAGGAGGCTGAAGTCGTGGTTTAGGGGTGCTGGGATGGTGACAATAAGGCCGTGGCGGCCGCGAGATCCGAGTCTCTCCATTAACACGCTTTCCTCGGGCGGGCAAGGCACAGCTCTTCAGGAATAGAGAGCGTCCCTCAGCCAAAGCCACCCGGTGAGAGACGGCCCCAGGAGGGGCGCAGAACAGAAGTGGGGTCAACCAGAGGGACGACTAAAGGAAGCAGAAGAGCTTTCCCAGGCCCTGGCGAGGCGGAGAATGCGCTTGTAGTCTGCGATCCCGCTACCCTTCCCACCCAGTTTCCCTGGGAAAACGCCCCACAGATCCATTACCGGGAACCCAAGGCTCCCCCGCTGGCTCCCAGCAGCTGAGCTCCACTCTGGGCGCGCTCGCTCCTGCGCCTACCCACTTCCGGGTTCAGCCCCCCACCTCACCACCCCCTCCCCTCCCCTCCCTCCGCTCCTTCCCCTCCCAGAGCTCCGCCGCCTCCGCAGCCACCGAACACGTCAACTGCTCGCGCAGCCTCCAAGCCCTCCTGAGAGACCGGCGCGCGGCCCTGCGCGAACGACTGCGCATGTGCCTGCACGCCGCTTTACGCATGCTCTTTAAGTTCTCCGTGCTCCCTCGGAGACCCTAGCTACACCTCGAATCCGTTACTCCGGGTTTTCGCAGTGGCTCGGTGGCCTACTCCGATCGAAACCGTGAGGCTTTGCTGAGGGAGGGCAATGGGAGAGGGGAGGATTGACGGAGAGTTTAGAAGTAGTTTGCCGAGGTGCAGCAGCACGAATGGATTTCATGCTCACTGGTGTATTTAATAGTTTGTAATCTACCAAACAGCAACTGCCAGAAGCCAGTCCCAGCTAACCTACTGGCGTGCACGAAAGAACCCAGCGATGCTGATCTCGTTTCGTTATTTTTCTGACTTAAACGGCTAAATCTAAACGCGATTACTAAGAAAAAAAATTTTATACCTGTCATTGTACACAGAAAAAAAAAATAGAAAAATGTGTATATAAGCGTAAAGCTAGTAGGACAGGAAAAGAAGCCGAAACAAAAAGTAAAGAAAAATCCACAAAGACAACTTTTGGAGCTAGTGCCTGAGATTTTGGATTTCTGAGTCCCAGGAGATGCTGATATCATTGATCTGAGGACTCGTATTATGAAGAGCAAGGTCCTAGAAAGTGTGATTTTACAGGCATAAGGAATATAAGATGAAGGCTGAGACAAAATAGGATGGGTGGCCTAATTTTCTTCCCCCACCCACTCGTCCCTCCCATACACATATAACCTGACAACTAGAAGGGCCGCACTCCATGGAAGAACTCCTGCAGAGGTGGACTCCCCACCGGCAAACAGGAGGCTATGAAGAAACTTGCCTGTCTCCGATTTTCCTGGGAATTGAAAAAATAAAATTTTTAAGCCTTTCATGAAAATTCCTAGCAAAAACTCACATTCACATGGATTTGCACAAAAATTCATATCACCTGTGAGACTCATCCCACAAAAACTAGCCACACTGAGAAGAGAGAAAAATGTAAAACCAAGATAGAAAAAGGATGGTAGTCTTCAGATATTGCAATTATCAGAAACAAGTATATTTAAAGAAATAAAGGAAAATGAAAAAATTATCAAAAATAACTAAGCAGATTAAAAGAATAATTTAGAAGTGAAAGCTATCATTATCTTAGTACTTAGAACATTGATGGAAATGTGTTTTTATTAAAACAGAAGGGCTGATCCAAGATAGAAAAATATAAATCCAAAGAAATAGAAAAAAATTCTGATAAGAGCAAATAATGAAATAGTGAAATATACAATAAAGAGAACCAATAGAACAAAAATTTGGGTGTTGGGATATGTAAAAGGTTTAGAAACTTTTGGAAAGATTTGATATTGCCAGTTTTACCCAACTCCTCAAAAAATTTAAAATGGGTGGCAGGGACAGGTCACATCTCATGAGACAAGCATAATGATTATACCCAAACTTGAAAATACGTTGCAGGAAATGAACATTATAGGTCAAACTCATAAAATTAGGTGCAAAAATTGTAGACGTACAAGTGATGTGTTTGTGGTGCGTGTGTGTGTGTGTGTGTGTGACAGAGAGAGAGACAACTGAATTGGATTTAATAAAGGAATGAAAGATTTAGTTAGCATTTAAAAATAAACGTGTAATTCTTCATATTAACAGAATGAAAGATGAAAACCATTGATCATCGCAATAGATGCAGAAAAATATTTGATAAATTTAACACATGATTTTTTAAAAATCTCAAACAAGGATTAGAAAATGGCTTAATATAAACAGAAGCTACTGAAAAATTTTTACATGGAGCAAATATCACACTTACTGAAAGATTGAAAACTTCCACGGAATTTGAGAATAAACCAAGTATGCCTTCTATCATTACTTGACTTTTTTTTTCTTTTTTGAGACAGTCTTGCTCTGTCGCCCAGGCTGGAGTGCAGTGGCGCTATCTTGGCTCACTGCAACCTCCGCCTCCCGAGTTTAAGCAGTTCTCCTGTCTCAGCCTCCCGAGTAGTGTGACTACAGGCGCATGCTACCACACCAGGCTAATTTTTGTATTTTTAGTAGAGAGGGGCTTTCATTATGTTGGCCAGGCTGGTCTTGAACTCCTGACCTCAGGTGATCCATCCGCCTTGGCCTCCCAAAAAGCTAGCATTATAGGTGTGAGCCATGGTGCCTGGCCTACTTAACATTTTAATAGAGGCCTCACCTGGGAGAAATAAGCATAAGTAAGAAATAGAATGTATAAGTTTTGGAAAGGAAGACTAAAATTAACCATTATTTAAGTATGTTGGTGACATATTTAGATATTTTTAAAAAATGGTTTTAAATCCTATGGATTAATTACTTTTGACTTTTTAATTTCAATATGTTTGGGGGAACAGGTGGTATTTGGTTACATGAATAAGTTCTTTAGTGATGATTTCTGAGATTTTTGTGCACCCATCATCCAAGTGGTATACACTATACCCAATGTGTAGCCTTTTATCCCTCACCCCCCTCCCACCCTTTCCCTGAATCCCCAGTGTCCATTATATTATTCTTATGCCTTTGCATCCTCATAGTTTAGCTCCCACTTATGAGTGAGAACATATGATATTTGGTTTTCCATTCCTGAGTTACTTCACTTAGAATAATAGTCTCCAATCCATGTTGCTGTGAATGCCATTATTTTGATCCTTTTTATAGCTGAGTAGTAATCCATAATATATATGTATACTACAATTTCTTTATCTACTCATTGATTGATGGGCACTTGGGCTGGTTCCATATTTTTGCAATTGCGAATTGTGCTGCTACAAGCCTGCGTGTGCAAATATATTTTTCGTATAATGACTTCTTTTCCTCTGGGTAGATCCCCAGGAGTGGGATTGCTGGATTAACTGGTAGTTCTTTAAGGAATCTCCTCCGCTCTTCCATAGCGGTTGTACTAGTTTACATTCCCACCAGTAGTGTAAAAGTGTTCCCTTTTCACCATGTCCCCGCCAACATCTATTATTATTATTTTTTTATTATGGCCATTCTTGCAGGATTAAGGTGGTATCACATTGTGCTTTTGTTTTGTATTTCCCTGATCATTAGTGATGTTGAGCATTTTTTCATATGTTTTTTGGCCATTTGTATATCTTCTTTTGAGAATTATCTATTCATGTCTGTAGCCCACTTTTTGATGGAATTTTTTTTCTTACCAATTTGTTTGAGTTCCTTGTAGATTCTGGATATTAGTCCTTCGTCAGATGTAGAGATTTTGAAGATTTTCTCCCACTCTGTGGGTTGTCTGTATACTCTGCTGATTGTTTCTTTTGCTGTGCAGAAACTTTTAGTTTAATTAAGCCCCATCTATTTATCTTTGTTTTTGCTGCATTTGCTTTTGGGTTCTTGGTCATGAAGTCTTTGCCTAAGCCAATGTCTATAAGAGTTTTTACAATGTTATCTTCTAGAATTTTTATGGTTTCACGTCTTAAATTTAAGTCTTTGATCCATCTTGAGTTAATTTTTTTATAAGGTGAGAGGTGAGGATCACCTCCTTGGTTACGTGTATTCCTAAGTATTTTATTTTATTTTTTTGCAGCTATTGTAAAAGGAGTTGAGTTACTGATTTGATTCTCAGCTTGGACGCTGTTGGTGTATAGCAAAGCTCCTGATTTGTGTACATTAATTTTATATCCTAAAACTTTGCTTAATTCATTTATCAATTCTAGGAGCTTTGTGGAGTAATGTGTAGGGTTTTCTAGGTATCATATCATCAGCAAGCAGCAACAGTTTGACTTCTTCACTGATTTGGATGTCCTTTATTTATTTCTCGTCTGATTGCTCTGGCTGGGACTTCCAGTACTGTGTTGAATAGAAGTGGTGAGAGTGGGCATCGTTATTTTGTTCCAGTTCTCAGGGGGAATGCTTTCAGCTTTTCCTCATTCAGTATAATGTTGGCTGTGAATTTGTCGTAGACAGCTTTTATTATGTTAAAGTATGTCCCTTCTATGCTGATTTTGCTGAAGGTTTCAATCATAAAGGGATGCTGGACTTTGTAAAATGCATTTTCTGCGTCTATTAAGATGATCATGCGACTTTTGTTTTGAATTCTGTTTTTGTGGTGTATCACATTTATTGACTTGCGTATGTTAAACCATCCCTGCATCTCTGGTATGAAACCCATTGGATCATGGTGGATTATCTTTTCCATATGCTGTTGGATTTGGTTAACTAGTATTTTGTTGAGGATTTTTGCATCTGTTTTCATCAGGGATATTGATCTGTAGTGTTCTTTTTTTGTTATATCCTTTCCTGGTTTTGGTATTAGGGTGATACTGGCTTCATAGAATTATTTAAGGAGGATTCCCTCTTTCTCTGTCTTGTGGAATAATGTCAATAGGATTGGTACCAATTTCTCATTCAATGTCTGATAGAATTCAGCTGCGAATCCATCTGGTCCTGGACTTTTTTTTTTTGTAGGCAGTTTTTAAATTACCATTTCAATTTCACTGCTTGTTATTGGTCCCTTCAGAGTTTCTAATTCTTCCTGGTTTAAACTGGGAGGGTTGTACATTTCCAGGTATTTATCCATCTCCTCCAGATTTTCTAGTTTATGCACATGAAGATGTACACAGTAGCCTTCAATGATCTTTTGTATTTCTGTGGTATCAGTTGTAATATCTCCCATTTCATTTTTAATTGTGCTTAATTTGATCTTCTCCTTTTTCTTTTTTAACCTCCTCACTAGTGGTCTATCAATTTTATTTATCTTTTCAAAGAACCAGCTTTTTGTTTTATTCATCTTTTGTATTTTTTTTGTTTCAGTATCATTTAGTTCTGCTCTGATCTTTGTTACTTCTTTTCTTTTGCTGGGTTTAGGTTTGGTTTGTTGTTTCTTTAGTTCCTTGAGATGTGACCTTAGATTGTCTATTTGTGCTCTTTCAGACTTTTTGATGTAGGCATTTAAGGCTATGAACTTTCCTCTTAGCACTGCTTTTGCTATATCCCAGAGGTTTTGATAGGTTGTGTCACTGTTATTGTTCAGTTCAGAGAATTTTTAAATTTCCATCTTGATTTCATTGTTGACCCAGTGATCATTCAGGAGCAAGTTATTTAATTTCCATGGTTTTGAGGGTTTCTTTTGGAGTTGATTTCTAATTTTATTTCACTGTGATCTGAAAGAGTACTTTTATAATTTCAGTTTTCTTAAATTTATTGAGACTCATTTTGTGGCCTATCATATGGTCTGTCTTGGAGAATGTACCATGTGCTGATGATATATTCTGTAGTTGTTGGGTAGAATGTTCTGTAAATATCTTTTAAGTCCATTTGTTCTAAAGTGTAGTTTAAATCCATTTTTTCTTTGTTTAATTTCTGTCTTGATAACCTGTCTAGTGCTGTCAGTGGAGTATTGAAGTCCCCCAATATTACTGTGTTGCCATCTATTTCATTTCTTAGGTCTAGTAGTAATTGTTTTGTAAATGTAGAAGCTCCAGTATTAGGTGTATGTATATTTAGGACTGTGACATTTTCCTGTTGTACAAGGCCTTTTATCATTATATAATTTCCCTCTTTGTCTTTTTTAACTGCTGTTGCTTTAAAGTTTGTTTTGTCTGATATATGAATAGCTATTCCTCCTTGCTTTTGGTGTCCATTTGCATGGAATATCTTTTTCCAGCCCTTCTTTATATGTTGAGTCTCTTGAAGACAGCAGACACTTGGTTGATGAATTCTTATCCATTCTGACATTCTGTATCTTTTAAGTGGAGCATTTTGGCCATTTACATTCAACATTACTATTGAGATGTGAGGTACTGTTCTATTCATTGTGCTATTTGTTGCCTGAATACCTTGCCTTTTTTTTTCATTGTGTTTTTATTTTATAGATACTGTGAGATTTATGCTTTAAGGAGGTTTTATTTTGGCATATTTTGAAGATTTGTTCCAAGATTTAGAGCTCTTTTTAGCAGTTCTTGTAGTGCTTGGTAGTGGTGAATTCTCTCAGCATTTGTTTGCCTAAAAAAAGACTTTATCTTTCCTTCAGTTATGAATCTTAGTTTTGCTGGATACAAAATTCTTGGCTGATAATTATTTTGTTTAAGGAGGGTAAAGATAGGTCCCCAATCTCCTCTAGCTTGTAGGGTTTCTGCTGAGAAATCTGCTGTTACTGATAGGTTTTCCTTCATGGGTTACCTGATACTTTTGCCTCATGGCTCTTAAGATCCTTTCCTTCATCTAGACTTTAGATAACCTTATGACTATGTGCCTAAGTGATTATCTTTTTGCAATAAATTTCCCAGGTGTTCTTTGAGCTTCTTGTATTTAGATGTTTATGTCCCTAGCAAGACTGGGGAATTTTTTTTTTCTATTAGTCTCTTAAATGTGTTTTCCAAACTTTTAGATTTCTCTTCTTCCTTAGGAACACCAGTTATTCCTAGGTTTGGTCATTTAACATAATCCCAAACTTCTTGGAGGCTATGTTCTTTTTTTAAATTATTTTTTCTTTGTCTTGGTTGGATTGAGTTAATTCAAAAGCCTTGTCTTTGAGCTCTGAATTTCTTTCTTCTACCTGTTCAATTCTGTTGCTGAGATTTTCCAGTGTATTTTGCATTTCTCTAAGTATGTCCTTCATTTCCAGAAGTTGTGATTTTTTTTTAATTTATACTATTTCACTGAAGATTGTTCCCTTCATATCTTGTATCTGTTTTTATATTTCACTAAGTTGGACTTCACCTTTCTCTGGTACCTCCTTGATTACTTAATAATCAACTTTCTGAATTCTTTTTCTGGCAATTCAGAGTTTTCTTCTTGGTTTGGATCCATTGATGTTGAGCGAATGTGATCTTTTTGTGTTGTTAAAGAACCTTGTTTTGCCATATTACCAGAATTGTTTTTCTGGTTACTTTTCTTTTGGGTAGACTATGTTAGAGAGAAGATCTGGGGCTCAAGGGCTGCTATTCAGATTCCTCCATCCCATGGAGTGCTCCCTTATTGTGGTGCTCTCCCCCTTCCCCTAGGTATGTGGTTTCCTCAGAGCCAAACTGCAATGATTTTTATTTTTCTTCTGGATGTAGCCACCCAGTGGAGCTACCAGGCTCCAGAAGTGTCTGCGCAGAGTCCTGTGATGTGAACTGTCTTCAGGTTTCTCAGCTGTGGATACCAGCACCTGCTGTGGTGTCGGTAGCAGGGGAGTGAAGTGGACTCTGTGAGGGTACTTGGTTGTATTTTTTTAAATGTGCTGGTTTTCTGTTGGTTGGCCTCTAGCTAGGAGGTGATGCTTTCAAGACCACATCACCTCCGGTTGTGTGGGAAGGATACAAACTTGCCCTAGGCTCAGGCATTAGACGAGCCATAGAGCTCCCAAAGAACTATGTGCATTGTCTTTGGCTACCAGGGCAGGTAGAGAAAGACCATCAGGTGGGGGTAGGGTTAGGTGTGTCTGAGCTCAGACTCTCCTTGGTCAGGGTTTGCTGTGGCTGCTGTAGGGATGGGGGTGTGGTTCTCAGGCCAATGGACTTACGTTCCCAGGGGAATTATGGCTGCCTCTGCTGCATGTAGGTCACCAAGAAAGTGAGGGAAAGCCGGCACTTACAGACCTCACCCAGCTCCCACACAGCCCAAAAGGCCAGTCTCACTTCCACCATGCCCTGCCAACAGCACCAAGTTTATTTCCAGATGGCATGTGAGCAGGGCTGAGAACTTATCCTAGGCTACTAGCCTCCCAACTGAGAAAACAAGCACGGCTTTCAGGTTTCATGCCTCCCCACACACCTCAGCTTCTGTGCTGTGTCTGCACTCCCGATTTGCTCCCTCTCCCAGGTTCTGTCCAGAAAATGTGCATTCAATCAAAATTGTTCAGCTGGAAGTTTCCTTCTCTTGCCGTTTTTGTTTTGTTTTTGTTTTTGTTTTGTTTTGTTTTTTTGAGACAGAGTCTCGCTCTGTTGCCCAGGCTGGAGTGCAGTGGTGGCGATCTTGGCTCACTGCAGCCTCCACCTCCCAGGCTCAAGCAGTTCTCCTGCCTTAGCCTCCTGAGTAGCTGGGACTACAGGCGAGTGCCACCATACCTGGCTAATTTTTTGTATTTTTAGTTGGGACAGGGTTTCCCTATGTTGGCCAGGCTGGTATTGAACTTGTTACCTCAGGTTATCTGCCCGCCTCAGCCTCCCAAAGTGCTGGGATTACAGGTGTGAGCCACAACACCTGGCCTCTCCTGCGGTCTTTTCCCAGTTCCCCTGGCAGCCCTTTCCAAAAACCCCCGTGAGACAAAGTCAGAAATGGCTTCCCTGGGGACCAAGAATGTGCATAGGGCTCGTCTTCTACTCCCGTATCTCGCTCAGCTCTCTAAATTTGTCTCAGCTCCAGGTAAGTCCAAATCCTTCCCCTGTGATCTGGACCTTCAGGTTCCCCAGTGGGGGTATGTATTTGGAGGCAGATGATCCCCCTTTTACACATTCACACTTTGGGCATTCACAGTTTTTCCACTGTACCCCAGGGCAGCTATCTGCTTCTTTCAAAGGGTCTGTGAATTATCTCAACTTTCCTGGTATGTTCCTATGGTAGTTCTTGGAGTAAAAGTTCACAATGTGAGCCTCCACACACTGCTCTGTCCATCCAAGTGGGAGCTGCAAGTTAGTCCTGCCCCCATTCACCATTTTTTCCCTATGGAGAAATTATTAGTTAATGAAGTTGCAGGATGTAACATTGAAGTACAAAATAAAATAGTATTTACCAGTAACAACTGTGATGGTTCACTTTATTCGTCAACTTGGCTAGGCTGTGGTGCCCAATTATGTGGTCAAACACCCTGAGGATGTTGCTGTGGAGGGGTGTTTTATATGTGATTAACAGGCAAATAAGTAGACTTTGAGTAAAGAAAATTACCCTCCATAATGTGGTAGGCCTCATTCAATCAGTTGAAGGCCTTAAGAGCAAGGACAGTTTTCATGAAGAAAAAGAAATTCTCTCCAGGAATTCAAGGTAGAAACCCTAACTGAGTTTTCAGCTTGCTGTCCTGCGGAATTCAGTCTCAAGACTGGAACATCAACTCTTACCAGGATTTCCCATCTGTGGACCTGTCCCACGGATTTCAGACTGGCCAACCCCCACAATCATGTGAGCCAATTCCTTCCAGTCAATCAAACAATCAGTCTACCTATCTAAGAGCCTATTGCTTCTGCTTGTCTGGAAAACCATGACTAATATACCAGCAATGAAAATTAAGAAAATAAAACTTGAAAACAATGTCATATGATTTCTTCATTCATGTAGTACCAGCATCCATGTCTCTAAGATGCCAAAAGTTTTTGTCAGAGAAAGTAACAGGTGGGACAAGGGCCCGTAAGAGAGAGTATAGTCTGCAGAAGGCCAAGAAAGAAAGGGGAGCTACACACTCTAGAATCTCTTTCCATTGTCTTCCTTTTGCTGCTCTCTCATGGCCTTAACATCTTTAACAAGCTGTTTCACAAGTTTATTTCTAAAGATGAAAATGTTTTTCTTCATTTATTCAATAGAATATATATTGAGCAAATACTTTGTACCAGAAACATAACATTTTAAATAAGCTTAATCATAAACAGATGTTTTTCAGTAGCATCACAAATGTAAAATACCTGGAAGTGAATCTAATGAATTATGTTCAACATTTATACACAATTCTCTATGACAGGGGCTGGAAAACTTTTTTGTAAGAAGCAAATATGAAATATTTTAGTGTTTATCCCACTTTCTTCTGCATTCTAACAACACGTTAAAACTGTAAAAATTATTTTGTGAACCACACCAAATAAACCACAGGTTGGATTTGGCATACCAACAGCCATTGTTTCCTAACCACCACCTCTAAAACAGACTTCAGAGAAATTAAAGAAGACTTAATAATTGAAGAAATGTGCTTCCTTAGTCTGTGCCACTGTAATAAGACATCACAGATTGGGTAACTTACATACAATAGAAATTTATTTCTCACAGTTCTGAAGTCTGGGAAGTCCAAGATCAAGGGGCCAGCATTCAGTGTCTGGTAAGGGCTTTCTTGCTGTGTCCTCACATGGCAGAAGAGGTGAATACTGTGTGCTCATGTGGCAGAAGGCAGAAGGACTAAGCTAGTTACTTCTGGTCCTTTTATTATAAGGTGGAGCTCTAATGAAAATCGCTTCCCAAAATGCCTTGCCTCTTAATGCCACCACAAAGGGGATTAGGTTTCAGCTTATAAAATTTGGGGGTTATTTCAGACAATCATATGCCATATTCATAAATTGGAAAAATCCATATTATGAATATGTTAATTGTTATCAAATTAATCTATAGAATTGAAGAATCAACAAATTGAAATGCATCAATATTAAAAATTTTTTTTTCAAAAGACAATGTTAAGAAAATAAAAAACCAGGCCACACATTGGTAAAAGACATTTGGCAAGCATATATCTGGCAAATAACTTATATCTAGAATATAAGAAGAACTCTTAATCAATGAGACAAAACATATATACTAATATAAAATAAAAAAATATTTAAATAGATACTTCATGAAAGAAGATGAGCACAGAGAAAGGTCTTTTTTATCTTTAATTTGCATTTTAAGGAAGATGCAAATTAAAACCACAATGAGATAACACTATACATCCATTAGAATAACTGAAAGTATAAAGACAAACAATATCAAATGTTTATGAAGACATAGATAAACTGAAAATCTCATACACTTCTTCTGGGAATGTAAACTGGTATAGCACTTTGGAAAATAGTTGAGCAATTTCCAAAAACGTTAAATTTGCACATACCATACAAACTAACCATTCCATCCTTACCCAAGAGAAATAAAAGTGTATGTCTATATAGTCTTATATACACAAAAGATCATGACAGATTTACTTGTAATAGCCAAACACTGGAAACAACCCAAACTTCCAAAAACAGATAAATGGATAAATAATTTGTATATTTGTGTAATAAAATACTACTACTGCCACACAAATAAGAGAGCAAATTGATGATAAAAGCAACAACATAAATGAGTCACAAAATAACATGTTGAGTAAAATACAAAAGGACTCTATTCTATCTGATCAAAATTCTAAAAACTGCAAGTTATAATAACAGAAAGCCAATCAGTTTGTTGTGTGGAGACAGCTGGGGGACAAGGGTAGGGGAAGTGTGATAAATTACAAAAGGGCACGAGAAAACTTTTGTTCATTACTTTGATTATATTGATGATTTCATCAGGGTGTACATATGTCATAACTGATCAAATTATACACTTTAAATGTACACAGAGTACTGTATGACAAGCCTAAATAAAGCCATTAAAAAAAGAGTGTCACCCAGACACGTGAACAGAGACACACAATGAAACAAAACAATAGAAAATTCAGAAATGGATCCAAATTTACAAGCAAATTTACTATATAAAAAGATAAAATTTCTAGTCCATGGCAAAAAGATAGACGATCCAGCAAATGGGAATGGATAAAGAGGTGAACATCACAAATAAAAGTTTCATATAAACTTCTCAACAGATCTAGATAAATTCCAAATGGATCAAAGGTTTCAGTATAAAAATTGAAACTATGAAAGTACTATACCAAAATGCAAACAAACTTCTAAATAACAGTAAAATGGGAAATAGCATTTCCCATGAATCAGAATTTACAAGTAATTAAGGCAAAAGAAAGGTTAAATCAACCATATAAAAATTTCTAAAATTTGCATGGAGAAGTTCCAGTATAAGTAATAGTGTATTAAGGGATTCAAACCAACTCTCCTGCTGAGAATGATACAACAAAATGTTTTTAAACAAGAACGTCTGTTCTGAATGCACAGAAGAGCTACAAGTCTGTGTGTAAGGAATTGTGTTGCCATGATCTGCAAGAAGAAAGAGTCACAAAAAGATATCCTGGCGTTTGGGGGAGCTTCTCCCTAAAAATAGTTACTGATTAGAAAGCAGCTGCTGGAAGGCTGATAAGATGAGCAGAGCAGATCCTTAGACTTGTGAGACAGAAACATAAAAATTAAAGTTATAAGGACCTCAAAAAAGGAAGAGTCCTAATAAAAATCCCATGTGACTCAGAAAGCCCTAGCCTTGAGTAAAAGTATACCAGAAATCAATCACCAATCATAAGATTGAAGCTCTTCTTTGAAACATTTTCTAGGATAGATCATACATTTGGCCACAAACAAATCTTTTAAAATTTGAAAAGACTGATGTTATACCAAGTATTTTTTCCAGCTGAAATGGTATGAAACCAGAAATCAATAACAGGGAGAATATTGAAAAATTTACAAACATATGAAGATTAAGCAACACACTCCTGAACAACCAATGGTTCAAAAAAGAAAAGTCAAAAGGGAAATTTAAAAACATACTGATACAAAATAAAATGGAAACATAACACACCAAAACTTACAGAATACAGCAAAAGCAGTTCTAAGAGTGAAACTTATAAACACCTACATTAAGAAAAAAGAAAACTCTCAAATAAACAATCTAACTTTCCACCTCAAAGAAGTAGAAAAGGAAGAACAAGCTAAGCCTAAGGTTAGTTTGGGCTAGCAGAAGGAAGAAAATGATAAAGATAAGAGCCAAAATAAATGAAATAGAAGCTAGGAAAAAAATCAATGAAACTAAAAGTTGTGTGGTTTTTTGGTTTGTTTTTTTGCGAAAGAGAAAAAAAAAGTTGGCAAACCTTTAGCTAGACTAAGAAAACAATAGAGAAGACTCAAAACCAGAAATGAAACAGGAAACATTACATTTGATACTACAGAAAAACAAAAGATTGCAAGAGACTACAGTTGACCCTTAAACAACATGGCTTTGAACTGCGTGAGTCTACTTACATGTGGATTTTTTTTTCAATAAATACAGTCTGCCCTCCATATGCATGACTTCAGCATCTGAAACCAAACATGAATGAAAAATAAGAGTATTCATGAGATGCAAAACCTTCTTATATGAAGGGCCCAATTTTAATATTCACAAGTTCCACAGGGCCTACTCCGGGACTTGAGTATGTGTGGATTTTGGTACCCATGGGTGGTCCTGGAACCAATCCCCTGTGGATCCTGAGGGATGACTATACTATGAACAACTATACACTGATAAGCTGGATAACTTAGAAGAAATGGATAAACTTCTCTAAGCATACAACCAATCAAAACTGAATTATGTAAAAAACAAAGTCTGATCTGAACTAAAATAAAAAAACAAGGAGTTGAATTAGTAATGAAAAACTTCACAACAAAGAAAAGCCTAGGACCAGAGCTTTCACTAGTAAATACTACCAATATTTAAAGAACAATTAATACTAATCCTTCTCAAACTCTTCCAAAAACTCGAAGAGAAAGAAATACCTCCAAACTCTTTTCATGAGCCCAGCATTACCCTGATACCAAAGCCAGACCAGGATACTGAAAAAAAAAAAAGAATTACAGGCTAATATCCCTGATGAACATAGATACAAAAATCGTAAAAACAAAACAAAAAGACTTGCAAATTGAATTCAAAAACATATTAAAAGGATCACAAGCCTTGATCAAGTGGTATTTATCCCTGGGATGCAAGAATGGCTCAACATAAAAGTGATACATTAACAGAATGAAGGAAAAAACATGATCATTTCAATAGAGGCAGAAAAAATATTTGACACAATTCAACATTCTTCAATGATAAAAACTCAACAAATTAGGTACAGAAAGAATGTACATCAGCATAATAATGGCCATTGGTATAGTTTGGCTGTGTCCCCACCGAAATCTCATCTTGAATTGTAGTTCCCATAATCCCCAAGTGTCATGGGAGGGAGCCAGTGGGAGATAATTTTTTTTTTTTTTTTTTTGAGACGCAGTTTCACTCTTGTTGCCCAGGCTGGAGTCCAATGGCACGATCTCGGCTCACCACAACCTCCACCTCCTGTGTTCAAGCAATTCTCCTGCCTCAGCCTCCTGAGTAGCTGGCATAATAAGCATGCACCACCATGCCCGGCTAGTTTTGAATTTTTAGTAGAGACAGGGTTTCTCCATGTTGGTCAGGCTGGTCTCGAACTCCCAACCTCAGGTGATCGCCTACCTCAGCCTCCCAAAGTGCTGGGATTACAGGCATGAGCCACTGTGCCCGGCAGGAGGTAATTTTATCAGCAAGGTAGTTACCTCCATGCTGTTTTCCTGATAGTGAATGAGTTCTCATGATATCTGATGATTTTATAAGGGACTTCTCCCCGTTTTACCTAGCACTTCTTTCTCCTGCCACCACGTGAAGAAGAACGTGTTTGCTTCCCTTCCACCATGATTATATGTTTCTTGAGGCCTTCCCAGACATGCAGAACTGTGAGTCAATTGAACCTCCTTCCTGAATAAAGGACCCCAGAGGTTATTGCATCTCAGAACTTTTCCCATTAATCCAGTCATACATCATTTATACCAATGACCTATGTCAATAAAGAATGTAATTAGGTCTCAATTTAATCTATTGCAACATATATCTGCATTTTTCTTTGCAATAGAAACATTTATTTAGATTTAAATGTCCTTAAATTGCTTGTCAGTTTTTACTTAATCATATCAACCAAGAGTTGGAAGATCCTTAAATTTCTTAAACTTAACAGCATGCTCTTTTGCCCCCCATCTGGCCTTCTGAATGTAGTTTCCTTTCCTTAGAATATTCTTTCTCCAGTATGTTACCACTTTACCCCCATTTTGGTATAGTCCCATTAATCTATTCAAATAGTTTCAGATTAGGCATTTTCTCCTTGAAGAAATTTGCCGTGCATTCATATACAGGTAATGTCCCTCTTTTGTTTGCTCTCAGAACACTATAGCTCCCATGTTAACATGGTTGCTTGCCTACTCACCAACGGAACCAAAATATCTATGAGGACAGAAGCCATATTAATTCTATTTACGGCTGTATCCTTAATAACCAGTAAAATGTATAGATCCTGATAATAAGTCAGTAAATAGTTTTGAATAAATAAACTAGATGGAAATCATCAATCATACATTAGTGAGAAGCCAGAAGTATACTACAATACTGTATCTTGCTGATATTGAGCTACTCTTTTACCCTTAAGTTAGTGTAAAGATACAAGTTTTTCATTGGAGGAATCCAAAATTATTATAAATCCTGGCATGATATTTACCTTCACTAAAAATTAATTATGATTCAAAAGGATATAGAGCTAGATTATTTATTTAAACTAGGGCACTGAAAATTTTATAAAACTATTACTCAGATATCATAGTAGTTAAGAGAATAATAGTGTACTGCAATGAGGTCAAAACTGAAGAGGGCCTACAAGCTCTTTTGAAAGACCTACATGAGTGTCAGCTGCCATAGGTCAGGAATGAGGACAGTTCCTTGTGATTTGTGGAAAACATTTACTCTATGATCTTCAGAGAAAGACCAACTGAGGAAAGCATGGTTATAAAGTGACATTCAAGCCCTTCTCATAAAAGTCCCATAAAGAAAGGACATTCTCAAGAAAGTGAAAAGACAACCCACAGAATAGGAGAAAATATTTGAAAATCATAAATTTGATAAGGATCTAGTATCTAGAATATATAAAGAACTCTTACAAATAATAATAAAAAACAACCCAATTTTTAAAGTGTACATCGAATTGAAATAGATATTTTTCCAAAGACATATGAATGCCAATAAATGCATGAAAAGGTGCTCAATATTGTTAGTACTTATGGATGGAAATACAAATCAAAATCACAATAAAGTACCATTTCATACCTACTAAGATGGCCATAATTTAAAAATCGTTGTTGGTGAGAATATACAATGATGCACCTATTTTGGAAAACAGATTGTCAGTTCCTCAACATCAAACATGTGAACCAGAAATTTTAATCCTGTGTATATGCCTAAGAGAATTGAAAGCACATGTTCACACAAAAACTTGTACATGAAGGATATCTGTATTATTCATAGCAGCCTCAAATTGGAAACAATGCAAATGTCCATCAACTGATGAACGGATAAACAAAATTTGGTATATCCATGCAAATGAATATTATTCAGCCATAAAAAGGAATAAAGTACTGATACATGCTACAACATCAATGAACCTTGAAAACATGCTAACAGAAAGAAGTAAAACACAAAAGACCACATATAGTATGAATCTGTTTATACAAAATGTCCAGAATACAAATTTATAGAGTTGGAAAGTAGATTAGTAGTTGGTAGGGGATAGAGACAGAGGGGAATGGGGAATTATTGCTATTGGATATGGGTTTTTTGGAGGTGATGAAACTGTTCTAAAATTAGATAGTGGTCATTTTGCACAACCTCACAAACATACTAAAATCCATCAAATTGCACATATTAAAATGGTGAACTTTATGATATATGAACTCTATCTCAAAGCAGTATATTCTAAGAGACTGTAACAACAGAAAAATACTTATGTAGTAATTTTTATGTGAAAAACAGTACTTGTTGCCCATAGGGCATGATCACATATATAGGAAGGAATTGCACTGAGTAAAGATGGGAAGACATTGCACCCAAATATTAACAGAGGTTGTCTCTGTGTAGTGGTGTGATGTAAGATTTTCTTTTCTTCAATTAAAAAACAATTTCAGCTCTTCTGTTATAAACATGCATTTTCATAATGAAAATTAAAAATTGTTAAAAGTACCATAAAGAGAGCAGATGATGTCATAGTGCTTATCCTGACATAAGAAGCCCTTATCCTGACATATGCTCAGTGCCCGAAAGTACTATTTTCCTTGCCCTGCTCCTCCTCTCTTCCATTTATGACAAGAATAGGTGATGCTTCAATTTTTATTTAACCATTTTTTAAAATTCCTCTTCCAATATTGGGCAACTACAGATCTTTCCAACCAAAATATTTGCTCACAGGAATATCTATAAAATATTTCTATATCAAATATATAGTGGAGGATATTCTTTTAGAAAATATTCAATATATACAGGTATAATTTAATTTTTACTTTTTTTAAAAAATATTCCTTTAGGCAATGAAAGGACAAGCCCCAGGAGTCAGGATGAGTCCTAATGCCGTCACCCAGTCACACCGCAGTGCTTGCCTGTGTCCCGCCGGCCCGCTCCTTGTTGCCCTGCACTGCGCGGCCGCAGCGGCACCGTGATTGTGTTTGCCGTGCTCCTGTCGTTGGTGGCGGGTGTTTGAGGAAACGAGTTTAGTTCTTGGTCTGTTATTTTCAGAAATGGAAATTGGCCTATACCAGGAGAGTGAATCCCGGACGTGGCTGCATTGTCCATGGCCTTCTCTGTGAAGGAAAACCTTTCTTGGCCAGGACTTGCAGTAGGTGACCGATTTCATCGTCCTTGGGCCACCGTCGTGGTGATGGTGAAGGGAGTGGACAAACTGGCTCTACCACCAGGCAGTGTCATTTCATACCCTTTGAAGAATGCAGTTCCTTTTGGTCTTGACAGTGTTGCAAATTCCATTCGCTCTTTATTTTCTGAGGAAACTCCTGTTGTTTTGCAGTTGGCTCCTAGTGAGGAAAGAGCATATTTGGTAGGGAAGGCAAACTCAGTGTTTGAAGACCTTTCAGTCACCTTAGGACAGCTCCATAATTACTTGTTTCAGGAAAACTCCATTCTCAGTTCACTTCCCCTGAATTCTCTGAGTAGGAACAATGGAGTTGACCTGCTCTTTCTTTCTGAACTCCAAGTGCTACATGATATTTCAAGCTTGGTGTCTTGTCATAAGCGTCTAGCCAAGGATCATTCTCCTGATTTATATTCAGTGGAGCTGGCAGGTTTGGCTGAAATTGGGAAGCATTACGGGGAAGACTCTGAACAATTCAGAGTTGCTTCTAAAATCCTGTTGACGCTCTGCAAAAGTTTGCAGATAACATGTACAATCTTTACAGTGGGAATGCAGTGGTAGAGTTAGTCACTATTAAGTCATTTGACACCTCCCTTATGAGGAAGGCAAGGACTATCTTTGAGGCAAAATAAGTGAAGAACCCAGCAAGTCCCTATAACCTTGCGTATAATTTTGAATATTCAGTGATTTTCAACATGATACTTTGGATAATGATTGCCTTGGCCCTGGCTGTGATTATCACTTCTTACAATATTTGGAACATGGATCCTGGATATGATAGCATCATTTATAGGATTACGAACCAGAAGATTCGAATAGATTGAATATTGCTTGTGCCAGAATTAGAAAAGGGGTTTGGAAATTGGCGGTTTTGTTAAAATATATCATACATTGTGGTTTAAAGTAGATAGTATACTTTAAATTTATTAAAAACACACATTTGTTCTCTATTTTGTGTGTGCCTGTGGTTTTTTTAGAGTGAATTATAGTATTGATGTGAATCAAACTGTACGGTGTAGATTTCATAGTATACTGAAATATATCATAGCCATTTAATAACACGATTTCATTCCCTTTAATGAGTTTGGAAATATGCACTGAAAGAATTAAAACATTTAGAATAGCTTGTGTTATTTATTATGGAAAAATGCACTGAATTTATCAGAGAAACTTATGAATGTTTAACTTCTTTACACAGCATAGGTGAAAATCATATTTGGGCTGTTTTATACTATGAACAATTTGTAAATGTCTTCATTTGATGTAAGTATCTCTGAAACAAGAGAAAAGGTTTTCAACTTCGAATAGCCCTAAAATATGGATGTGCTTATACAGTCACTTAGTTTTGCAACTCTTTCTGATTGACAGAGGATGGCTGTTCTTTAACCTTCTTCAGGTTTGGTGACTGATACGCTCTAGTATGGATACTAAAAATATTAGATTTATTTAAGAAGAAACTAGCCTTGTGGAGTATAGATGCTTTTAATTATACACACAAAAATCATTGAGGCATGAATATAAAATATTCTTAGTTCAGTAACTTGTCCCCCTGTGTAAGTTACTATGGTTTGTGGTCCAACTTCATCCTATAGAATATTAAGTGGAAGTGGATGAGTTCTACTTTTTGGAGTGGACTCATGTCTATAAAGACTGACACGTTAATAATAATTACGAAAAAATTTTTCTTTAAAGTTCTTCTACTTAACCAATATTTAATGTCCTATTTACATAATGGAGTCTGAAACTCGGAGGAACTTCCTGGGGACCCAAAAAGTGTAATGTATATCTAATAGAGTGAGATATATATTCATTCTGTATATTCAGGTCATAAAACACAATTACATTTAAAAGAGTTTTAGACAGAAGCGACTTTGAATATATTACAGCTGCAATGCAGAAACACATTAAAGTTTTATGGATAAACATTTTTTCCACTGGAGGGTGCAATTTGTCAGTATATCAAAATATTCACGGTTCCTTTAATGAGTATACTTTATAAATAATATCAGAGAGCTGATTATTTCTAAGACACTAACATAGAATGCTGAGCAGATTTCATGAAACTTTAAATAAATGAAATTTCACCAATAGGAATATGGGCTTTATTCCACAATATCCTTATGTGGAATATACTTACAATTAGGATCAAGTAAGCTGAACATAATTTTATTCTTTTATTACCTTTTTTGGATACCATATATGACTTTCTTGGCTATTAATACTGCAAAAATATATACTAATAATTCATGCTGAAGATACAGTCCTACTTATAATATTATTAAGTTTTATAGTTGTTTTCTTTAGCAGTCTATGCATTTATTTATAATTCTTTATGAAATATGGATTTATTTTATTAGACTTTATACTCAGTAATAATGAGTAGTCTAAGATGAAATGTAAATTAAATAAGCATAAAACTAACATACATTTAACAAACATATTTCTTTTATTATATATATCATATAATATGAAGGCTATTAGACAATATGTGCTTGAGATATAATACTAATGAAACAAATTATAATAAAAGCTAGTATTTATTAAGCACTGGCTAGATGTTAGGCACAGTTCTATACTTATTAACTTTGCATTTGTAATTTACTTCCTTATCACAACAACCTCAACAAATAGGTATCATTTTCTCCATTTCACAGATGAATTGAATGTGCCAAGTTTCTTGTCCAAGTCCATACAATTAATACCAGAACTCCACCGAGATGGCCTGGCTCCAGGGCCCAGATTTAATCACTATTCAACAGCTATGTTAACCTTGTTGATGCCATCCACTGCTACTCAAATACCAACGTGTTGATTTTTATTTTAGACACTTGAAGACAGGCACTTTCCATTATGAGTTAATGTTTCAAAGATATCCATCAAATATGTATTTGTGTTTTCTATTCTGCCTAAATTAATAGAACTTCTTTAATTATGACTTAGATAAATGAACTTGTGGCAGAGCATCTTAATTGCCTACCCCAGCAGCTCTTTCCATCCCTCTCAGTAACAGAACACCAATATTTTTGCTGGCATATTGCCACAGTATAAGGCTGCATTTTCCAGCCTCCCTCTCAGATATTAATGGCCACATAAATGAATGGGCAATGAAATGTTAAGTGTAAGTGTTGTGTGGAACTTCCAGGGAGTCTCCTCAAAAGCTAGGTCTGTGATCTTGCTACACTTACTCTTAATTACTCTTTTCCACTACCTGCAATGTGGGCATGAAGAACAGCTGGAGCTTAACAGCCATTTTGGATCTTGGGGCAGGATAACAGAATGACAGCTAGACAAGGAAGGAACTGCTGTCTCCTTTAAGCCCATATTTTGAATCTTTCTCGCATACACAGCTGTATCTAATCCTACTAACAAGTTTGATAGGTTTTAAGAGTTCATTTTGTCTATCTTTTGAGCCTCGGTCCACCCCAGACCACAGCCTTTCTTTCTTTCTTTTTTTTTCTTTTTTTCAGACGGTAATCGCACTCTGTCACTCAGGCTGGAGTGCAGTGGTGCCATCCCTGCTTACTGCAACCCCCCCCCCCCCCCCCGGGTTCAAACTATTCTCGTGCCTCAGTCTCCTGAGGAGCTGGGACCACAGGAGCACACTGTTATGCCCAACTAATTTTTGTATCTTTTGTGGAGATGTGGAGATGGGGTTTCGCCATGTTGCCCAGACTGGTTTTGAACTCCTGAACTCAAGCCATCCACCTGCCTCAGCCTCCCAAAGTGCGGGGATTACAGGCATGAGCCACTGCACCCAATTGATATGATTCTACCATGAGGTCATCAAATATCCTAACAGGCTACATGAACTTTGAATATGTTATTAAGCCACTAATATATTTTATGCTTACTTTTTACACCATAATTTTTGAAAGATCATTTCTACCTGAAGTCCAAAATTAATTACTTAAATAATTCTACAAGTAGTAGTAACTTGTGTAGTAGTGATTTGTGATTGACTTTTAAATTGTCAATTATTAAAATACTTTAGTTTTTGCAGATTATATTTCCCCTTTTGTAACCAGGAAGGTACTTGTTTTAGACTGCGTGTTTGTGCCCTGTCCCCTGCCATCCATCTGTTGAAATCCTAACCCCCAATGGGATAATATTAGGAGGAGGTCAGGCCTCTGGGCAGTAATTAGGTTTAGATGAGGTCATGAGGGGTAGAGCCCTCATGATGGGATTAGCATCCATAGAAGAAGAGAGAGACAAGATTCTCTCTCTCCGTGTGTGTGCTCACACCAAGGAAGGCCATGGGAGGTTGTTTTCAGGAAGAGGACTGTTTCCATGCTGCTATTAAAGACAAACTCAAGATTGGGAAGAAAAAGAGGTTTAATTGGACTTACAGTTCCACATGGCTGGGGAGGCCTCAATCATGGCGGGAGGCGAAAGGCACTTCTTACATGGTGACGACAAGAGAAAATGAGGAGATGCAAGAGCAGAAACCCCTGATAAAACCATTGGATCTTGTGAGACTTATTCACTTCCATAAGAACAGTATAGGGGGAAACTGCCCCCATGATTCAAATTATCTCCCACCAGGTTCCTCTCACAACACGTGGGAATTATAGGAGTACAATTCAAGATGAGCTTTGGGTGGGGACACAGAGCCAAACCATATCATTCCATCCTTGACCCCTCCAAATCTCATGTCCTCATATTTCAAAACCAATCATGCCTTCCCAACAGTCCCCCAAAGTCTTATCTCATTTCAGCATTAAGCCAAAAGTCCACAGTCCAAAGTGTCATCTGAGACAAGGCAAGTTCCTTCTGCCTATGAGCTTGTAAAATCAAAAGCAAGCTAGTTAATTCCTAGATACAATGGGGGTACAGGTATTGTGTAAGTACAGTCATTCCAAATGAGAGAAATTGGCCAAAACAAAGGGGTTACAGAGCCCATGCAAGTTCGAAATCCAGCAGGGTAGTCAAATTCTTTTTTTCTTTTGAGATGGTATCTCGCTCGTTGCCCAGGCTGGAGTGCAGTGGCACGAAGGGCAATCAAATTCTAAACCTCCAAAATGATCTCCTTTGACTCCATGTCTCACATCCAGGTCATGCTGATGCAAGAGGTAGGTTCCCATAGTCTTGGGCAGCTCTGCCCCTGTGGTTTTGCAGGGTATAGCCCCCCTTCTGGCTGCTTTCACAGGCTGGCATTCAGTGTCTGTGGCTTTTCCAGGTGCATGGTACAAGCTGTCGGTGGATCTACAATTCTGATGTCTGGGGGACAGTGGCCTGCTCCTAGTGGAGCCCCCACACAGCTCCACTGGGCAGCGCCCCAGTAGGGACTCTGTGTGGGGGCTCCAACCCCACATTTCGCTTCTGCACTGCTCTAGCAGAGGTTTTCATGAGGGCCCTGCTCCTGCAGCAAACTTTTGCCTGGGCATCCAGGCATTTCCATACATCTTCTGAAATCTAGACGGAGGTTCCCAAACTTCAATTCTTGACTTCTGTGCACCCATAAGCTCAACACCATGTGGAAGCTGCCAAGGTTTGGGGCTTACATCCTCTGAAACCACGGGCTGAGCTGTATCTTGGCCCCCTTTTAGCAATGGCTGGGACACAGGGCACCAAGTCCCTAGGCTTCACACAGCACAGGGACCTGGGGCCGGGCCCACGAAACCATTCTTTCCTCCTAGGCTTCTGGGTCTGTGATAGGAGGTGCTGCCATGAAGACCTATGACATTCCCTGGAGACATTTTCCCCCTTGTTTTGGGGATTAACATTTGGCTCTTTGTTACTTATGCAAATTTCTGCAGCCAGCTTGAATTTCTCCTCAAAAACTGGGTTTTTCTTTTCTACTGCATCGTCAGGCTGCAAATTTTCTGAACTTTTATGCTCTTTTTCACTTTTGAAATGAAATGCTTTAACAGCACCCAAATCACCTTTTAAATGCTGTGCTGCTTAGAAATTTCTTCCACCAGATACCTTAAATCATCTCTCTCAAGTTCAAAGTTCCATAATTCTCTAGGGCAGGGGCAAAATGCCACCAGTCTCTTTGCTAAAACATAACAAGAGTTACCTTTACTCCAGTTTCCCAACAAATTTCTCATCTCCGTCTGAGACCACCTCAGCCTGGACATTATTGTCCAATATTGCTATCAGCATTTTGGGCAAAGCCATTCCACAAGTCTCTAGGAAGTTCCAAACTTTCCCACATCTTCCCGGCTTCTTCTGAGCCCTCCAAACTGTTCCAACCCCTGCCTGATACCCAGTTCCAAAGTGGCTTCCAGGTTTTTGGATATCTTTTCAGCAACACCCCGCTCTACTGGTACCAATGTACTGTATTAGTTCGTTTTCATGCTGCTTATAAAAACATACCCCAGACTGGGAAGAAAAAGAGGTTTAATTGGATTTACAGTTCCACATGACTGGGGAGGCCTCAGAATCATGGCGAGAAGTGAAAGGCACTTTTTACATGGTGGCAGCAAGAGAAAATGAGGAGGTGCAAAAGCAGAAACCCCTGATAAAACCATCAGATCTTGTGAGACTTTGAAATGAGAGGGAGAGGGCAAGTTTAAAATCAGCAGGGAGACCATTATCCTAATCGAATTAATGCAGAAACAGAAAACCAAATACCCCATGTTCTCACTTATAAGTGAAAGCTAAATATTGAGTGCACGTAGACATGGGATGAGAACAACAGACACTGGGAACCACTAGAGAAGGGAGAGAACTACCTATTCACTACCATGAGAACAGTATGAGGGAAATTGCCTCCTTGATTCAAATTATCTCCCACCACGTTGTTCCCACAGAATGTGGGAATTATGGGAGTACAATTCAAGATGAGATTTGGGTGGAGACACAGAGGCAAACCATATCAAGGACCCTCTCCGAGAACCTGACGATGCTGACATCCTGATCTTGGACTTCCAGCCTCCAGAAATAAATGAGAAATAAATATGTGTTATGTGTGCCACCCAGTCTGTGATATTCTGTCATAGTAGCCCAAACTGACAGAGACAGGCACTATGGTGTACTTTTCTTGAGTTCAAATAAATTTAAAAGTATTTTATGAGATTAGTAACATGATATGGTAGTAAAGAGTAAGTATGACACAGCCGTTTTCTATAAAGGAACTTGCAAAACTTCCTAGCTTCCTGGCATTTCTTCTTTGCTCAGACACAAGCCTAGAGTCTTCTGATTTGTCTTTTCCCTCCCCCGAATCTTAATTAATTATTTATTAATACAATTTCAACTTTTAGATTCGGGGGTACATTTGCAGATTTGTTCCATGGGCATATTGCGTGACACTGAGGTTTGGGGTATGAGTGATCCCGTCACTCAGGTAGTGAGCATAGTGCCCAATAGGTGGTTTTTCAGCCCTTGTTCCCCTCCTTCTCTCCCTTCTCTAGTGGTTCCCAGTGTCTGTTGTTCTCATCCCATGTCTACGTGCACTCAATATTTAGCTTTCACTTATAAGTGAGAACATGGGGTATTTGGTTTTCTGTTTCTGCATTAATTCGATTAGGATAATGGTCTCCCTGCTGATTTTAAACTTGCCCTCTCCCTCTCATTTCAAAGAAAAAGAATAATAAGTCTTTTTTTAAGGCCTTTTCCTCGCGATTTAAGCAAGGTTTGGGGCAAAAAAAAAAAGACCTACAGCTTCACTCTAGATTAGAAGATGGCCAAAAGTCTATGGGAGTTATGGAAATCATACAGGTTTTAAGATTCTGCCATATGTAATAACAGTAGCAACATAATATGGTTTTAATAATGCTATCTTCTATAGTATTTATAATACATTCAGCACTATACTAAGTGCATTATATGTATTAAGTCATTTCATCCTCACAACACTGTAAAATAAGTACTAATGTTTTACAGCTGAGAGAACTCAGTCACTGTGATATTAACTTGCTCAAGATCACTCAGCTGAAGTGGAAATACCAAGACTTCAACTCATGCTTTTTGGCCTTACAATATTACTATAAAGTCTTAATCCATTCAGATAATTGTTAGAATTATTGCGTTGAATTAGCTCAATGAAAAATACAATTAGAGAAATATAAAAAGCTATACTAAATATTTTTTTATCTGTACTATCAGATTCTCTTTCTTGGATCGAAGTGTAAATTTGTGTAAATCACTGTTAGAATATGCGTTGCGTTAATAATATAAGATTTTTATTTTTTTAACCACCTTGGATAAGTTCCACAAAAATTTATAGTAGTTACCTCAAATTCTTCATTTTTTTTCTATTTTATGAGATTTCACCATATATAGGTCTTAAGATGGATATGACAACTCAAGTTTAGATTCAGTCTTGGGAAATAATCACTATGTGGCAAATTTACTATCTGATAAGTTATTGATTGTATCTAGTTCTCTTCACTTCTGGTTGCTCTTGCAGGTAAATAAAATTAGCCACTTCCATGTCTACCAGCGGCATGTGAAAGGAAGTAATATGTAGGACTAGAAAGATCCTTTAAAATCAATCAATTACTCCTTGTATTTTTCAGAGAAAAAGAAGTCCCAGACTGATAAAATAGTCTTGACCAACATAATTTACCCAAAGAAAGGGTAGAGGTGAATATAGAGCATGCACTCTAGTATCAGGAGATGTAGGCTAAATCTTGGCTTTGCAATTGATTAATCAAAAATCTTAGACATGTTATTTAGTCTCTTGGAGGATCAAGTTTTTAACTGGTAAAATTAGAGATATTAAAGATGATAGTATCTCTCATGAAATTGTCGTGATGATCAAATGCTCAAATATAAGGCACAGTGTTTTGCAAACTATTAAGTGTTATACAAATATTTAGCTGTAATTAATAGACTTTGCTTCCCAATTTGGAGAGAAATGCTACAAAATGTGTACACCATCAACAATTTGGAGTTGGTTCTTGTATGAAGACAAGAGCAGAAGAAATTATAGCTTCTTTATTACATGTTTTATAAACAGTTACAGGCATTATCTTAAATACTAAATAATTAGACTACAATTCCTGCTTCATTTTAAAGTCATATGTTTTTAATCTCATAAAATTATTTTTAGAGTTGCCCAGTGGAAGTAGAACAGGACTATCCCCTCATCATCTTCTTTTTGATATTTTTCATAAATCACATTTAAAATTTGAAAAGAATGTCTACCATTTGCCCACTGCCAGACTCCTCTTATAAGGTATTCCACATGCCTGTTGCCAGGTGAGTAGACATGAAACTGGATTCTGGGAGAGCTGGAATCAAAGAGGGATGTATTCTAAAGTCAGAAAAGGACAACAGGGGAACACTCACCCATCATACAGGATTTGATACCCTGGCAAGGACCCTAGGAAACAGTGCAAGCATGCTGATAGAATGAAATTTGTAGTATGAAGAAAGTGATGAGCCACAATAAGCAATGTAGAAAATGCTAGAATTGACATCCCAGAGGGTGAAATAAGGGATTAAAAGACTAGGCAAAGTGAGCATGCTAAAGTGGATATACCATGTATATGGAAAGACCACCAGACACCTAGTTTCCATGGAAGGCCTAGAGCCATCACTGTTTACAATCAGGAACATTTTGGTGAGAGGAGTACCAATATCAGAGTCTTAGCAGTAGCTCTCTTCTGTAGACCAGGGCTGATGATAGCAGACGCTATTTGTAGTAGGCTGAATAGTGCCTACCCCACCTTGACCAAAGATGTCTATGTCCTAATTCTCGGAACCTGTGAATGTGTAACCTTCATAGTTTATGGGACTTTGCAGATTTAATTAAATTAAGGATTCTGAGATGAGGAGATTATCCTGGATTACATAGGTGGGCCCAAAGTAATTACAGGGGGTCCTTATAAGTGAAAGGTAGGAGGGTCAGAGTTAGAGAATGCAATGTGACAATGGAAGTAGGGGTTGGAATGATGCATCTATGAACTAAGGAATGCAGGCAGCCTGCAGAAGCCAGCAAATGCAAGTAAATGGATTATTCTCTAGAGGATCCAGAGGGAATGCAGTTCAGGTAACACTTTGATTTTAGCCTAGTGGACATATTTTGGATTTTGACATTCAAATCTGCAAGAGAATAAATTTTGTGTTGCTTTAGGCTACTGTGTGTGGTAATTTGTTACAGTAGTAATGGGAAACCAGTACACTTAAAGAACTGGGCCAACTGGTGGAAATGACACTCTAAGACAACCGAGATAAAATGGTAATGCTTAACAGTAAGGAGTCAGGTCGATGCAGTTACAATAAAGAAGAGCAAGGTTTGAGTGGTAGTCAGCAGATGTGAGACACAGAGTGTTATAAGAGATGATGACCAGAACATGGTGTCCTTAGGGGCAAGACAAATGGGCAGCCAACACAGATACTACTCAGTCTACACAACGAAAAGAAATCAAGAATAGATGTCCAGAAGGCTGAGGCCAGTTGCTTCAGTTAAAAATTCATGATTCCTCTTCTAAATTTTTGGTTTTCAAACCCCATATTCATTGACTGAAGGAGAGGCCAGGTCTCTAACAAAAGGGCTCTTAGAAAGTGTATATGGTAACAATTCATCTAATACTATCACAGTAGGACTCTCCTATATTTGGGTAACTATATTCTGGGGAAAGATAAATATACAAACATTTTAAGGACTGCTTAAACTCAGAATCTGAGTTGATATTGTTACTCAGAGAACCAAGAATCTCATCACAGCCCCTCTATTAGAGTGAAGACATATGAGGGTCAAGTAATAGGATCCTGGCTCATATACTGCTCACAGGGTCCACTGGTTCCAAAGATATACTTCGGATTTATTTTCCTAGTCCTTAAAGGTATCGTTTAAATGGGCATACTTGATAGTTGACACAACCTCCACTTTGGTTCTTTGGCCTGGGAAGAAAGGGTAATCATAGCAAGGACGTTTAAGTGGAAGTTTTTGAAACTGCATCCCCATGTGGCCAAGATAGTAAATCAAAAAACAATATTCCATGTCAAGAATGGTATAAATTAATGCAATTTTTAAAAGTTGTGGAATTGGTGATACTATATTTTCATTTGATCCACTGGTCTGATCTCTACAAAAGTGAGATAGTTTCTGGAGGAATGACAATAGATACTATAAACTCTGTCAAGTAGTTGCCCTAATTGCAACTGCCATACCAAATAAGGTACCTTTTCTAGAGCCAATTAAAAAGAAATTAGGTACATGTACCTGGGAAATGTATTTAAGTAGAATGTAAGTGGCACTAACCACAGTTCTCTACACTGCACCTGATCTCAAGGATGTAAAATGATCGTCCTTATCTCTCTCCTCTGCTGTGAACTCCAGAAGACCCTCACCCTCAGCTGTTCAAGGTGACTTACTGATAGCATGACCCAGGCTCCCATCTGTGAGGGGTCTGAGCCCTTGGCTCACCAAGCCCTTCTTAGGGCACAGCTTTTATACTTGCCCGTTTACATCGAGATTGGTCAAGGATGTATCAAGAGCCACGTAGGTGGGAGCCAAACATGTTCCTCCCACCATACTACTAGAATATAGTTAACTGACAACCTATAGCTATTGACTTATTCAAGGTCCACCTCAACTTTTGAGCCATGACCATGCTCTTCTCAGGGCAGCCATTGACTGAGTAAAATGGCAGTACATGGGCCTAATCATTTCTGCCTAAAGTAAGATCCCTCTAATGGGTTCTTCTAATAAGTTCTCTGCTCCAGAAGTCCCCCAGTTGAGCTGGAGAGAAATTTATCAGTCCTACATTGTGATTTGCTTAATCCCTTGCCAAATGCTGTCTCCTCCTTTTGTGTTTCACAGGTGTTACCTCCCCTCCCCCAATACCTTGTTTTTACTCCTAACTCCATCTCTGTGTCTGCTTCCTAAAGAACCTGAGTGACCAGCACAAGGAGGTAGTGTAGGGTAGAGGCATGTGGATGCACCTATGGGAGTGAGCATATGGTGTGAAGATTTTTTATTACTTGTTGTAGTGGTTTTAAAAATTCATTGATAATCTTCTCTGGTTCCTGGTTCCCCTCATCTTGAGTTTAGGCTGAACCTAGTGACTCCATTATAATGAATAGAATAAAGGGAAAGTGGTGATGTGCAACTCTGGAGACTAGTTTATAAAAGGCACTGTAGTTTCCTGACTCTTCTCTCTTGTATAGCTTTCTCTAGGGGAAGCAAACTAGCATGTCATGAGGACACTCAGGTATCACTGGAACCTCCCATGTAGTGAGGAACAGAAGCCTTCTTCCAACAGCCTGAGTGAGCTTGGAGATAGATCCTTCAGTCCCCAGACTGCAACCTCAGGCAACAACTTGACTACAACCTCTTGAAAGATTGTAAACTGGAAACAGCAGTTTTTAGTTGCCAAGAGTTGGAGGAATTTGTTAAACAGCAATAGTTAACAAATATAGACCCCCAGAAATAATCCACAATTGAAGAGGCACTGAAAAAACAGAGAAAATGACTTGCTCAGTTATCATCGGTCAGCCTCTGGCATCAGCCACTTCAGTGATAGTATAATGGTTCCAAAGATAGAGAAGCCATGCGGGCAAGGACAGAAGCTATTCATGGTTCCAATAACATAGGCTCCCATTCACCAAAGCTTATCTAGCTACTGCTGCTCCTAGAAGTCCAATCTGGCAAAAATAGAGCACAACACTGAAACATCCTTTGAGGAAAGCAGTCAATTAGGCCAGATAATTACATTAGATCCTTTCTTCTATAGTGCAGAAATGGGCACATGCTCTTAGAATTCAGTTATGTCAGTCACATCCTATCCCATACCACTGAGCAGCTGCTGGCCTGACAGAATGATGGAAGCATTTGTTGAAAGTACAACTGAGATAGCAGCTCAGAGATGATTCCTTACAAGAGTGGGGCATCATCTTTCAGGAGATAGTGTGCATTTTAAATCTGTGAAATATATGGCACTATGTCCCCAGTAGGCAAATATATGGGAACCAAAGGGTAAAAGTAGGAGTGGCCCTATTTGCCCTCCTGTCAGAGACTCGGTAGGGGAACTTATGTTTACTGTCCCTGCCATTTTGATGCATAGAGGTCATCATGTTTTGAAGACCTCCTTTCAAAGGGGGAATGCTTCCACTTGGGTCCCATTAATTAAGCTACAACTGTCACCCGTGCACTTCGGGTTGCTCATGCTAAGAGATAGCAGTCAGAGAGAGAAGTCAACATTCTGAAAGAGGTAATTGAGCCAGATCATCAAGCAAAGGTAGGACCACAGAAGCTTGAAATATGTTAGTGCATTGTAGCTTGCTCATGTACTGCTTTTGGAATCTTGTGATTACCATGTGATAAAGTCTATGTTAACCTGTTACATGATGACAGACACATGGTCCCGTTGTCCATGTGCCTCAGTGGATAGGCTGCCAAATATCAGTCATATGAGTGAGACTATCCTAGATTAACCAGCCATCAGCCAAACCACCCACTGAGTGTAGCAGAGGCTTGAGCAATCCAACAAAGATCAGCTGAGGTGATTTAGACCACAGATTCATAAGTTAAATAAATGGTTGTTGTGTTAAGTACCTAAGTTTTAGAGTGGTTTGTTAAGGATCAAGAGTGAGCTGATATAAGAAACAGCTTGCCAAGAGAAGGGTTTTAGAAACCAGAATACTGTGGCTTTTTTCTTAAAAGCTATATGATCCAAGGATCATTTTGAGAAAACGGGTATTCGTGCTTCTGAATCAACTATTTTATCATCTACCATGATCCCATCCTGGTGACTTGACTGCAACCACAGGTGAATCTTGAGGATTTCTTTATTTTACATTAGGTTTAACCTGAAGTAATGACCTAGTAGCCTACTATATGTTATCCTTTCCTCTGGTTCTGCTTGGACCCAGCTTGGAATTCTTAATCTTATGGTTGTGTTCTTATGGACTCCAGTACAAACACGTTTTAGACAGAAAATAGACTGTATGATTATTAATCATACATATTGTGGGGTGAACTTGAGAAGTAGCTCTGTACCCATCATGTAGTTATGATCTATATGGCTTTTATTTCCTTTTTTTTTTTTTTGAGATGCAAGAGTCTCACTCCGTCACCCAGGCTGGAGTGCAGTGGCACAATCTCAGCTCACTGCAACCTCCACCTCCCGGGTTCAAGCAATTCTCCTGCCTCAGCCTCCCAAATAGCTGGTACTACAGGCATGTACCACCATGCCCAGTTAATTTTTTGTATTTTTAGTACAGATGGGGTTTCGCCATGTTGGCCAGGCTGGTCTCAAACTCCTGACCTCGTGATCCAACTGCCTCGGCCTCCCAAAGTGCTGGGATTATAGATGTGAGCCACTGCGCCCGGCCAGCTTTTATTTCCTTTTATTGACTTATTGCACTGGCTAAAACTTTCAGCACCATGTTGAATAAGAGAGTGAGGAGTGCACATTCTTGACATGTCCCTAATCTTAGGATGAAAATATTCTGTCCTTCACCATTAAAAATAATGCTAGCTGTGGGGTTTGCTTGTAATGCTCTTTATCAAGTTAAAGAAGTTCCCCTCTATCCCTGTTTTTCTAAGAATTTCTATCATATATGGGAGTTAACTTTTTTCAAAGGGTTTCTCTGCATTTAACAATACGATTTTTCTTCTCTAAGCCTGTTGATATGGTGGATTACATTGATTTGCTAATGTTGAACCAGGCTTGCATACCTGAAATAAATCTCATTTTGTTGTGGTATATAATTCTCTTTAAGCTTTTTAAAAATAATTTTTAAGTATTAAACTTGCTAGTATTTTATTGATATTTTTTGCATTTATGTTAGAGAGAAATATTGGCCCGTAGTTTTTCTTTTTTATAATTTCTTTACCTGTTTTAGGCATTAGGGTAATGCTAACCTCGGAATGAGTCTGCAAATATACTCTTTGCTTCTATTTCTGGCAGACATTGTAGAAAGTTTGGATCATTTCTGCCTCACATGTTTGGCAGAAACTACCGGAAAAAAAAAAGACAGAACATGGTGCTTTTATTTCAGAAGATTATTAATTATATTGATTACTAATTATTGATTCAATTTCTTTATTACATATTACCTTTCTCAGACCATTCTGGCTGTCATAACAAAATACTTTAACCTGGGTAATGTACAAACAATAGAAATTTGTTTCTTACAGTTCTTGAGGCTGAGAAGTCCAAGATCAAGGCACCAGCAAATCTGATATCTGGTGACAGCCTCTTTCTCAAAGATGGCATCTTCTTGCAGCATCCTCACATGGTGAAAGGGGCAAGGCGGCTCCCTTCAACCTCTTTTTATAAGATCACTAATCCCATTCACAAGGGCCCCACCTCTTAATATTATTACTGTAGGTATTCAGTTTGAATATATGAATTTTGGGGGAGGGACACAAACATTCAGACAATAGACATATTCCAGTTATTTATTATTTCTTTTGTAAATTTTGTAGTTGGTGTCGCTAAAGGAATTGGTCCATTTCATTTAAGTTATCATATTTGTAGACACAGTTGTTCATAGTATTCGTTTTTATTGTCCATGGGATCGGTAGTGATGACTTGTCTTTCATTTCTGATATTCACAATTCGTCTTTTCTCTCTTTTTAAATACATGTCATTTTGGCAGAGGTTCATCAATTTTATTGATTATTTGAAAAGATCAGCTCTTCTTTCACTGATTTTCTCTATTTTGATTTCAATTTTATTGATTTCTGCTCTTTATTATTTTCTTCTTTCTGATAGCTTTGTATTTTTTTTTTTGGTCTTCTTTTTCTAGGTTCTTGAGACAATAGCTTCAATTATGGATTTGAGACTTGTCTTCTCTAATGAATGCATTTAGTGCTATTAATTTTCCTCTCAGCAATACTTTCACTGTGTCCTACAAATGTTGATATGTTGTATTTTCACTTTTCACTGAGTTTAATGTGCTTTTAAAAATTTTTGAGACTTCCTTTTTCATCCAAGGATTATTTAGAAGCATGTTTTTGAAGTGTCCAAGGGTTAGGACATTTTTTTATTATCTTTCTATTATTGATTTATAGTTTGATTTTATTGTTGGCAGAGAACAAACTTTGTATAGTTTTTAAAATAAGTTTACATTCCAATTCCATAAGAATGTGGAAACACGGAAACAAATGAAGACAAATAAAATGATCCCCAATTTCCCAACAGATGTCAACTAATATTAATGTTAATTGATATTTCTATAATATGCTTATTTATATAGATATCATTATACTTATCTCAATATTGTAGACAATATTGCTTTGATCTTATTATTCTGCTTTTTTCCCTTTACATTTCTCTTGCCTTAAATATTTTTGAAAGTACGGTCTTTTTTTCTTAAATGTAAAATCTCTTCACAATTAAGTACATGATTGTATATGTTTATCCTACATGTCAGTAAATCACCAACTAGGTCGGTTGCAGTGGGTCATGCCTGTTATCCCAGCACTTTGGGAGGCCAAAGCAGGCAGATCACTTGACATCAGGAGTTTCAGACCAACCTGACCAACATGGAGAAACCCCATCTCTACTAAAAATACAAAATTAGCCGGCATGGTAGAGCATGCCTATAATCCCAGCTACTTGGGAGGCTGAGGCAGGAGAATCATTTGAACCCAGGAGGCAGAGGTTGCAGTGAGCTGAGATCATACCACTACACTCCAGCCTGGGCAACAAGAGCGAAACTCTGTCTCAAAAAAAAAAATCACCAGCTATTATAAAAACAGGACAAATTATATCACAAAAGAACAAAAACGTAGAAATAAATCATAAGAATGCTTTCTTATTATATATCATAAGAAATATGATATGATATATCGACCTGTGAAAACTATCTTTCTTTTGGTGTCTTCACATCCTAGTCTTCTGTGTATTTACGTATAGAACAGTATTGCCTTGGAGAGATGCATCCCTTACTTACTCTTCAGTTGTCCATTTGCATTTTCTGTCAGCTCCAGGGATATCAAGCTGTATATAATTTTAATTCTTTTAAATTTATTAAGTTTTTTTATGGCTCAGGTTATAGTCTATCCGGTTATATCTTCCATGCAAGCTTGAGAATAATGTGTATTCTGCTGTTAGGTGGAGTGTTCTATAAAAGTCAATTAGATTATATTGCCTTATCATGTTGAGTTTATTCTAGATTATTTTTGAATTTTTTGTCTAATATTTGTATCAAATTTTGATATTAAAATATCAAAAATTAAAATTCCCAACTATAATTACACACTTGTCTATTTGTCTTTTAAGTTCTATCAATTTTTGCTTCATGTATTTTGCAGTTCTGATCTTGGGGACATACCCATTTAGGAATGCAATATATTCCTGCTTTGTGTAATGTTTCTTTCTGTCTGGTAATTTTCTTTGCTGTAAAGTTGACTATACCTACTATTAATATTAGTCAATGTTTAAATGATATATCTCTTAATATCATTTTACTTTCAATCTGTCTATATTGTCATAGTTTGTGTGGGTTTCTTATAGACAGCATATAGTTAGGTCATGTTTTAAAATCTACTTTGTAAATCTTTTAATTGTCATATTTTACCCACTTACAAATAATATAATTATTGATACATTAAGGATAACATCTGCAGTTTTTTTTTGTTTTCTGTTTGTTTTCTGTATTTTAATTTCCCTATTTTTTTCTGAATTCTAGTTTTGATATATCAATTTTAGTATCTCTATAGTATTTTCGAGTGTATCCCTTTGTATAGCTTTTTGATGGTTGCTCTAGATAACATATATTATTTATAAAAAATATAAATAATTATAATTTATAATTATTATATATACATGTCTATCATAGTCTATTTGTGTCATAATTTTATCAATTAGAATGAAGTGTATAAACCTCACCTTCCTTTATGGCACTTTACTCTCCCCCATTTATGGTATAATTATCTCAAATGTCTCCTCTACATTCACATAGAACAACGTCAGTGTTATAATTTTTGCTTCAATGATTAAACATAATTTAGGAAACTTAAGAGGAGAAGAAAAATCTATTGTCTTCACTTGTATTTTTGCTTGCCATGTCTTTCTTTATTTGATGTTCCAAAGGTCCTTTCTTTATAGTTTCCTTTATGTTTAGAGAACTTTTTTTTAATTATACTTTAAGTTCTAGGATACATGTGCAGAACGTGCAGGTTTCCTACATAAGTATACACGTGCCATGGTGGTTTGCTGCACCCATCAACCCGTCATCTACATTAGGTATTTCTTCTAATGCTATCCCTCTCCTGCCCCCCAGCCCCCAACAGGCCCTGGTGTGTGATGTTCCCCTCCCTGTGTCCGTGTGTTCTCATTCTTCAGCTCCCACTTATGAGTGAGAACATGCAGTGTTTGGTTTTCTGTTCCTGTGTTAGTTTGCTGAGAATGATGGTTTCCAGCTTCATCCATGTCCCTGCAAAGGACATGAACTCATCCACTTTTATGGCTGCATAGTATTCCATGGTGTATATGTGCCACTTCTTTATCCAGTCTATCATTGAGGAGCATTTGGTTTGGTTCCAAGTCTTTGCTGTTGTGAACAGTGCTGCAGTAAACATATGTGTGCATGTGTCTTTATAGTAGAATGATTTATAATCCTTTGAGTATATACACAGTAATAGGATTGCTGGGTCAAATGGTATTTCTGGTTCTAGACCCTTGAGGAATCACCACATTGTCTTCCACAATGGTTGAACTAATTTATATTCCCACCAACAGTGTAAAAGCGTTCCTATTTCTCCACGTCCTCTCCAGCGACTTTTCAGTGATCACCATTGAAACTGGCATAAGATGGTATCTCATTGTGGTTTTGATTTGCATTTATCTAATGACCATTGATGATGAGCTTTTTTCATATGTTTGTTGGCCTCATAAATGTGTTCCTTTGAGAAGTGCCTGTTCACATCCTTCACCCACTTTTTGATGGGGTTGTTTGTTTTTTCCTTGTAAATGTGTTTAAGCTCCTTGTAGATTCTGGATATTAGCCCTTTGTCAGATGGATAGATTGCAAAACTTTTCTCCCATTCTGTAGGTTGCCTGTTCACTCTGATGATAGTTTCTTTTGCTGTGCAGAAGCTCTTTAGTTTAATTAGATCCTATTTGTCAATTTTGGCTTTTGTTGGCATTACTTTTGATGTTTTAGTCATGAAGTCTTTGCCCATGCCTACGTCCTGAATGGTATTCTCTAGGTTTTACTCTAGGGTTTTTATGGTTTTAGGTCTTGCATTTCAGTCTTTAATCCATCTTGAGTTAATTTTTGTATAACGTGTAAGGAAGAGGACCAGTTGCAGTTTTCTGCATATGCCTAATGAGTTTTTCCAATACCATTTATTAAATAAGGAATTCTTTCCCCATTGCTTGTTTTTGTCAGGTTTGTCAAAGTTCAGATGGTTGTAGATGTGTGGCGTTATTTCTGAGGCCTCTATCCTGTTTCATTTGTCTATATATCTGTTTTGGTGCCAGTACCATGCTGTTTTGGTTACTGTAGCCTTGTAGTATAGTTTGAAGTCAGGTAGCATGATGCCTCCAGCTTTGTTCTTTTTGCTTAGGATTGTCTTGGCTATAGGGGCTCTTCCTTTAAAGTAGCTTTTTTTTTTTTTTTTTTTCTAATTCTCTGAACAAAGTCAGCGGTAGCTTGATGGGGATAGCATTGAATCTATGCATTGCTTTGGGCAGTATGACCATTTTCACAGTATTGATTCTTCCCATCCATGAGTATGGAATGTTTTCCATTTTTTGTGTCCTTTCTTATTTCCTTGAGCAGTGGTTTGTAATTCTCCCGGAAGAGGTCCTTCACATCCCTTGCAAGTTGTATTCCTAGGTATTTTATTCTGTTTGTAGCAATTGTGAAGGGGAATTCACTCATGATTTGGCTCTCTGTTTGTCTCATTGGTGTATAGGAATGCTTGTGATTTTTGCACATTGATTTTGTATCCTGAGACTTTGCTGAAGTTGCTTATCAGCTTAAGGAGATTTTGGGCTGAGACGATGGGGTTTTCTAAATATTATGTCATCTGCAGAGACAATTTGACTTCCTCTCTTCCTATTTGAATACCCATTATTTCTTTATCTTGCCTGATTGCCCTGGCCAGAACTCTGTTGATTAGGAGTGGTGAAAGAGGACATTCTTGTCTTGTGCCAGTTTTCAAAGGGAATGCTTCCAGCTGTTGCCCATTCAGTATGATATTGGCTGTGGGTTTGTCATAAATAGCTCTTATGATTTTGAGATACGTTTCATTAATACCTGGTTTATTGAGAGTTTTTAGCATGAAGGGGTGTTGAATTTTATCAAAGGCCTTTTCTGCATCTATTGAGATAATCATGTGGTTTTTGTCATTGGTTCTTTTTATGTGATGGATTACGTTTATTGATTTGCACATGTTGAACAAGCCTTGCATCCCAGGGATGAAGCCAACTTGATCGTGGTGGATAAGCTTTTTGATGTGCTGCTGGATTCCGTTTGCCAGTATTTTATTGAGGATTTTTGCATTGATGTTCATCAAAGATATTGGCCTGAAATTTTCTTTTGTTGTGTCTCTGCCATGTTTTGTATCAGGATGATGCTGGCCTCATAAAATGAGTTAGGGAGGAGTCCCTCTTTTTATATTGTTTGGAATGGTTTCAGAAGGAATGGTACCAGCTCCTCTTTGTATCTGTGGTAGAATTTGGCTGTGATTCAGTCTGTTCCTGCGCTTTTTTTGGTTGGTAGGTTATTTATTACTGCCTCAATTTCAGAAATTGTTATTGGTCTATTCGGGGATTCAACTTCTTCCTTTTTTAGTCTTGGGAGGGTGTATGTGTCCAGGAATTTATCCATTTCTTCTAGATTTTCTAGTTTATTTGTGTAGAGGTGTTTATAGTATTCTCTGATGGTAGTTTGTATTTCTGTGGTATCAGTGGTGATATCCCCTTTATCATTTTTTATTGCATCTATTTTATTCTTCTCTCTTTTCTCCTTCATTAGTCTGGCTAGTGGTCTATCTATCTCGTTAATCTTTTAAAAAAACCAGCTCCTGGATTCATTGATTTTTTGAAGTGTTTTTCATGTCTCTATCACCTTCAGTTCTGCTCTGATCTTAGTAGTTCTTGTCTTTTGCTAACTTTTGAATTTGTTTGCTCTTGCTTCTCTAGTTCTTTTAATTGTGATGTTAAAGACTGTCAATTTTAGATCTTTCCCGCTTTCTCCTATGGGCATTTAATGCTATAAATTTCCCTCTAAACACTACTTTAGCATTGTCCAAGAGATTCTGGTATGTTCTCATTGTTTTTGTTCTCATTTGTTTCCAAGAACTTATTTATTTCTGCCTTAATTTCATTATTTACCCAGTAGTCATTCAGGAGGAGGTTTTCTGTTTCCATGTAGTTGTATGGTTTTCAGTGAGTTTCTTAATCCTGGGTTCTAATTTGATTGCATGGTGGTCTGAGAGGCTGTTATGATTTCCGTTCTTTTGCATTTGCTGAGTAGTGTTTTACTTCCAATTATCTCATCAATTTTAGAATAAGTGTGATGTGGTGGTGAGAAAAATGTATATTTTGTTGATTTGGGGTGGAGAATTCTGTAGATGTCTATTAGATTTGCTTGGTCTGGAAGTGAGTTCAAGTCCTGAATATCCTTGTTAATTTTCTGTCTCGTTGATCTGTCTAATATTGACAGTGGGGTGTTAAAGTCTCCCACTATTATTGTGTAGGAGTCTAAGTCTCTTTGTAGGTCTCTAAGAATTTGTTTTCTGAATCTTGGTGCTCATGTATTGGGTGCATATATATTTAGGATACTTAGCTCTTCTTGTTGCATTGATCTCTTCAGTATTATGTAATGGCCTTCTTTGTCTTTTTTGATCTTTGTGGTTTAAAGTCTGTTTTATCAGAGACTAGGATTGCAACCCTTGCCTTTTATTTTGCTTTCCATTTGCTTGGTAGATATTCCTCCATCCCTTTATTTTGAGCCTGTGTGTGTCTTTGCACATTAGATGTGTCTCCTGAATACAGCACAATGATGGGTCTTGACTCTTTATCCAATTTGCCAGTCTGTGTCTTTTAATTGGGACATTTAGCCCATTTACATTTAAGGTTAATATTGTTATGTTTGAATTTGATCCTGTCATTATGACATTAGCTGGCTATTTTGCCCATTAGTTGATGCAGTTTCTTCAAAGTATTGATGGTCTTTACAATTTGGTATGTTTTTGCAGTGGCTGGTACAGGTTTTTTCTTTCCATAAGCAATTTTTATTTCATGTAGATCTGCTGGCAGAAAATTATCTTCATTATTCTTTATCTGAGAATGTCTTGATATCTGTTTCATCCTTAAAATATATTTTTTTCTGAATATAAGATTTGGTGTTGACAATTTTCTTTCTGAACTTGAAAAGTGTTTTCTTATTTGCTTTTCACCTCCACAATTTCTGATGAGAAATTCTCTGTCATGAAAATAGATTTTTACTTACAGGTAGGGTGTAATTTCCCTTTCATTGATTTCAAGATTTTTTCTTTGCCTTTAATTTTCAAAACTTTGACAATAATTTTCTTAGTGTATTTATTTGAGTATATTCTGTTTGGTATTTGTTCACCTACTTGAATCTGTAGTTTTATGTCATTTTCCAAATTGTGATGCTTCCAGCCATTATTTCTTCAAATAGTTTTTTTTTTTTTTTTGGTCTCATTTATTTCCCCTCTCTTTCAAAGACTCTAATCACACAAACGGTAGATTTTTTTGTTATAGTCCCACAGATTCCTTATGCTTAGTGTATTTTTTTCCTTTTATTTTCATTATGTTGTTCAGATTGGACAATTTCTATTGTTCTATCTTTTATATCACTGCTTTTTTCCTCAGTTCCCTCCATTCTGCTGTCAAGCTTATCTGTTGAGGTTTGTTTGTTTGTTTAGGTTATTGCATTTTTAGTTCTAAATTTTTTTATTTGGTTCTTTTGTATACTTCTTTTCTGATACTTTCTATTTCTTTTTTTTTTTTTGTACTTTAAGTTTTAGGGTACATGTGCACAACGTGCAGGTTTGTTACATATGTATACATGTGCCATGTTGGTGTTCCACACCCATTAACTTGTCATTGAACATTAGGTATATCTCCTAATGCTATCCCTCCCCACTTCCCCCACCCCACAACAGGCCCCGGTGTGTGGAGACTTTCTATTTCTTTAAGAGGCTTTAAAAATTTTTTTCACTTCAAGAATGTTTGTAATTACTCCTAGAAGCATTTCTATGATGGCTGCTTTAAAATCTTTGTTAGCTGGGCACAATGGTGTGCATCTGTAGTCCCAGATACTCAAGAGGCTGAGGTCGGAGGAGCACTTGGGCCCAGGAGTTTGTGGTGGCAGTATACTATGCTTGTGCCTGTGAATAGCCACTGCATTCCAGCCTGGGAGGCAAAGGTAGACCCCATCTCTTAAAAAAAAAAAAAGACAGATATTAAAAGCATCTTTGTTATGTAATTCATTCTAACATCTTTATCACCTTGGTGTTGACATCTACTGATTGTCTTTTCTTTTGTTCCCATTCACCTTGAGATATTTCTGCTTTTTGCTGTTATGAGTAATTTTTTATTGAAACATGAAATTTTACATTTTGTGTTAAGGGTCTCCAGTCTATTTAAGCTTTTTGTACTAGCTGATTTCCTCTGACGCTGCTCCAGCATGAGAAAGGGATGGATGTTCCTTGCTACTGGCAGGTCAGGGAGAAGAAGGGCAGGTTCCTTACATGATCTATGCTGACGCCTAAGAGTGGGTGTCCTCTGTGGCCTCTGCTGATGTTTTTCTTGATGAGAGAAAAAGGAATGCCTTATTATTGCTCCCACGTGCCTTCCACTGACACCACAGTTGGGGGATATGTCCTCACTGACGTTGGTTGGGGGCAAAAGTTCTAACTTTCCAGTAGGGCTCCTATGACACTACCATAGTGGGGAGGGGTACTTCATAACTGTTGGGTGTGCCAGGAAATTCAGGCTCCCAGGTAGTCTACACTGGAAATATGGGAGGAGCCTTGTTACCACCTGATAGAGATGAAAGTCCCAGGTACCTACTCAGTCTCTCTAACACCCTAGCAGGAAAGTTAGGGTAACTTGTTAGAGGCTGGTGAGGGTGGCACCCCACTCAGCCTATGCTGGCATAGGCAGAGGTGGGGACACAGTTCTTTCTGTGGTGTTTAGCTGGAGTAGAACAGTTACAGTATACAAGTTTTCTATCTTACTAGGTTGCCCCTTTCCTGGTCTTTTTGCTAAAGAGAGCAGGCTTTATTTATTTATTTATTTCTATTTTTTGTCTGTACTCATTGGCATTTCCGGGTTGCTGGCTTCTTCAGCTCCAAGTCTGAGATATATGAATCCAAAAGAAAACCTAAGGAGCTTACCACCATGTCATTTCTTGTGCCCTGAGTCTCGTAGATGGTCTGCTTTCTTCTCACTATCTTTTAGAGTCTCCTTATATTTATTTCATAAAATGTCCGAGGTTTCTAGTTATCATTAGCAGAAAGAATGGGAAAAATATGTCTACTACAGTTTCCTGGAAGAAGTCGCAAGAATTATTTTAGATAATTAAGCGATTGAAAAAAAGATCAAAGGAAGAATACAATTTCATGACACATGAGAATTACATAAAATTCAAAATTCAGTGTACATAAGTAACGTTTTAATGCATATAGTTATATTCACATGCATATTGTCTACAGCTCCTTTTGTGCTGCAATGTCTGAGGTTGAGTAGCTGTACCAGAGAGTCTATGGTTCACAAAGCCTAAAATATTTACTGTCTGAGCCTTTAAAGAAAGTTTGCTGATCCCTGGCTTACATCACGGAATTACTTACATTTTATTAACAGTGAGTAGAGTACCTCCTCTATCAAAACTTAGAGAAAACTGAATGTATAAATTCAGATAGACTGTACTCAGTTTTAGGGAAATATAATTATCTGTAGCAATCATAAGTAAATCCTCATACTGTTAAAAAGGTATACATACAGTTTTCAGTTTACGCCAATTAATGTTACTCATTAATGTTGAATAAATTTTCCTTAAACATTGATGTCAAAATCACTCTTTTACCATTCTTGGTTAGTGCAAAGTTTTTTACTTATAATTTTTTCTTCTAGCAAAGTCTGCTACAAATACTGTTATGTATTTTTTCTACTGTCAAAATGTTCCCCAAGAAACCTGAATGTTTCCACAAATATTTCTTATTATAAATGTTTTTGTATGTTTGTAACTTCTTTTGCATGTTGAAATTCTATAGCCAAGGTTGCAAGGTTGTCATTGTTGTAATGTTGACCATAAGAGTCATAAACAGCAAGTTGAACACTAAATTTGAAAGACATTATGCAAGAAAAGAACACCAAACCAATAGTATTATTTCCCATTTATCTAACCTCTCAAGGGCACTTAGCAGCTAGAAGAAGATTATAAATACAGACAGATTTCATGATTAGAAGGTTCATTAGTAAGAAGGTACAGAATACTAATCACAAGACTTTCATTTGTACTGACAAGGTCTGACCTTGCTAGCATTCATCAGTGACAGTGGAATTGCTCCCTGGTGGTATCAACCACAGGAAAGACAGAGAAAACATGTTTTTCGTGGAGGAATTCATCAAAAGTAAGCAGAACTGTATCACACACCATTGCTTCCAGGAGTTCCCCCAGAGAATAGCTAGCATCTTATCTGAATCAGTTTGTTTGGTCTGTAAAATGTAAAATGTTCAAAGAAACTTTGCATGTTAAAGAAAGTTTAAGCTTTGAAACCTTGGAACAACAACTATCATTTCACATGACTCTTCACCTTAAACCATCTAATTGACCATGAATAGGTGCTTTGGTCAATATTAAATCTAGAAACGTAGATATAGTATACTCTGATATTAACTATTTAGGAATTGTGAATGTTATAAACTCTTGTAAATATTTCCATTTAAAAATATTGTGAAACTAAAGTGATTACTACATTAAATAAATCAAAATTGTATATTTTAAGTCTGGAAGTACATTTTGATATTCCAATTATAAGCGTGTATTAAGTGGCTGTTTTCCTAAATGTCATTATTTTCTATGAAAAATGCCTTCATTGTCTGAAAGCATTTTACTGAGTTCCGAGATTTGTGATTGGACAAAACTGAGCACAATTTTCTCATCTGCAAATAATTTACTGCTAATTTGTTGTAAAGTTAGCTAATTAAATAATTAGAAATTGTATAAAACAAAATATAATTTAGTGGAAGCACTAAGGCTTTGGAGTCAGACAGATCTGATTTTGAATCCTTTTAATTGCTTAACCCGTTACTGGACCTCAGTTTACTTATCTGTAAAATAGGAAAATACTACCCAACATCCATGCAGGGTTGAAATAAATGTTAGGCAAATGGTGATTATTATAACCAAACTCCAAATTGTGTAATAAATACTTCAAATACATTTACAGAAAAACAACTAAAGAAGATCAACGAGGTAAGTGAAAATCTAATTGAGTTGAGAGTTGTCTAGGGCTTAAAGATTCTCTGTTTATTATAATAAAAACATTATTATTTTACATTTTAATGTTTCTGAAATTGATGTTAAAATAAATGGACAATGAATCAGGTCATGATTAAATTGTGTACAGTTAGCATTGTCTACATACTGGCCAGCTTATGAGATCCCACAAGAAGGTGAATTTTTTTACTTTAATTTGGGTCCTCATTATTGATTAAAATGTCTTTGCAAAGATTAAACTCTGATACAGAATTAAAAAGCTTTTATTAAAACAAAATGTGATGAAAGGCCACAGAAGAAACAGATTTCTTAAAGTAGATCATGAAACTTTTATTTCTTTAACTTCAAAATAAATACTACAGTTAGACTTCTCAAAATCAAAAAGATAAATACAAAAATGCATATTATAAAACATATCTAACTCACCCCCTGTCTCTCAGCCACCCAAGTGCTCTTGCCACAGAGAAATAGTTATTGGTCTTTCTTTTCATTTCTTGTAATGATATTTTATGCATATGTAAATAGATAAATTTAATCATATACCTTTCTTTTTGTAATTTAAGTGTTGCATACATACCATACATATCATTTTTCACATTGCTTTTTTACAATATCCTTTGGAGATTTTTATAGTCAAGCTAATAAAGAATTTATCTTTTTTGCTTTAACAGCTGCTTAGTGCTCCATTAAATATTCAGACCATACAATTTAACCAGTCCCCTTTTGATGGACATACAGTTTTTTTTTCCTAAACTTGTATAACTACAGTGAAGTCATGAATAATCTTGTACAAAGAACATGGAATTTTCAAATTAGGAAAAGTTGGTATAAACCCGTTCATTTTGAAACATATGCATGCAGGCTCTTGGACATTTCTGAGTGAAGGAGAACAGGAAACATGGTTAGAGACTAGAAGTGTATAAACTATAGGATGCTTTGAATGCTGTGGAATGATAATTCATAATATGACAGGAAATAGTACTGAACTATTAAAAGTAACGAGAGGTCATGAAAAGTAGTATTTAAGGAAGATGAATGTTCAGAGTTTTTATTTCCTGGCACCCTGGAATTGTTCGGAGCTTTGAGAAAGAGCTTGATAAGATTTTCTTGTTAGAATAAAACTATTGGTGTGATAGACACAAGCAGGCAAGATGACTAAATCAGACAAAAATTGTAGGCAGAGGTAGAAAATTAGGACCTAAATTCTGAAAGATTAACTCAGATGAGAGAAGCAAGATAATACTCTGACATTCTAAGTAGCAGGCAAAGTCCAGAGTGCAAAAATTCAAGAGTGGATTTAGAAAAGTATTTTGTGAATTTTGAAAATAAGGAATAGGCTGTGTGGTCTTTCCCCTATTTATACACTATTCTGAGTTTGAGTGACCCTGGGAAGGTTTATGGCTAAGATATCAAGTTGTGTTCAATATCTATAAGCACCATGCACTCCTGCTTCTTTTTTGCCATATAGATTTTCTCAGTTTTTCGTTTGCTTTTCAGTAAGATCAAATATATTAATATTTTTTCTTTATAGTGTTTTAGTGTTTTATTATTAGTTGAGAAAGTTTTTCTCACTCCAAATCATGTAGTCACACTTGTATTCTATTCTACAGTTTATTGCTCTGTATTTTTCATTTAAATTATTAATCTATTGGAAATTTATATTGATGTGTAGTGTGAGGCAGGGGAAAATATTTTCAAAACTCTTTACTATTATCCTGTGGCATTATTTTCTTAATGTTTTTCCTTTAATTCAGTCAATTCCTTTCATCTCTTCATCTTTAATTTCAAAGATAGTGCAAAACTCCTTTTAGGTGGCAAATCTTTCCATAAGACCTGTTTTCCCTTCTTTACTCATTTTTAAATATAGATGACTAGTATTTTCCAACAAACTTTACGATTAGATTCTTTTAGGACTCCCTTCCTGTCTGCTTTCATTCTGTTAATGTCGTCTTTCTGAGATTTACATTACATTACATTACATTACATTGGAGGGTTGGTTGATATACGTTATACCAGCTCAGTGATTCAGCAGCATTAGGGGCGTAGAGAGGGGGCTTGTGTAGTTACAGCAAAGGAATATTTTCTCTGTTCAAGCCTGTGTTTGTTGGTATTATAGTACCTGCCATTAGCTTTCCTGTCTAATTTATTTTTGTATCTAACCTTCATTATGGACACATGTGTGGCTCTGTCTGACATCCTTCCTAGGAGAGTAGCTTACTGCCTCAGGGAGGAGCTGCACCTCAGTCAGAAGAAGCCTTGTTTCCTTGCCATGTGGTTTTTGTATGGTATGGTTTTTCTTTCCCTTGTGTCTCCTGGAAGAGCTTCTCCTGAAAGTCATTAATCTGCAAAAAGGTTTTAAAAATGAAATAATTTCCATCTGTCTTCCATTCTGCCCACTTGGTAGTCCTTACTTTATATTGAAGTTTTAAGTGATTTCCATAAAATGTAGTTATAGCCATTTTTTACTGAACAACAGAAACACAGACATCATGATACTTTCCATACTTTATCTTATTTGGAGAGATAATAAAACACAGTGGTTAAGAGCATGAACTCTGAATACAGGGTATCTGATTTCCAATCACAGGTCTTCCCCCACAAGCTGTGAAAATTGTTCAATTTGCTTAACTTCTCTGTATTTTGGTTTCCTTATCTGTAAAGTGGTGTTATAATTCAAATAAATTAATATATAAAATACTTAAAGCAATGCTGAGCACATAATAAGCACAATAGAAGTGTTTTGGTTGTTGTTGTTGTCTTTGTTTTAATGGTGGTAGTGGTGGTGGTTGTTATTTGATTTTCACAGTAGACCTGTAAGGTACTATTTAAGAAACGGGCTTGAGAAACAGGTTCAGAGATTTTAAGCTTGTATATCATGTAATTGCATGGAACACAGTTGGTATTTATTAAATATTTATTTAATGAATGAAGTTACAATGATAGCATTAAAGCTCAGGACTGGCTGACATCAAAGCTTGAGCTTTAAATCCCTATTCCTCAAAATATCTCTTCTACTTTTGTCATGGCAAATGAAACCACTTTCTCCAGAATGGGAATTACATATTGATCCTCCCTGGCTTCCTTTAATCTTTTATTTATGACACTATATCTGTCAGAAATTCCTTAAATTTTTTTCTATAGAGCTTGTTCCCTTCTCAAGTTTTCAGTGCAATATGGGCTTTCCAAATTTTTTTATGTGTTTGTGCACACATGCATGTGCATGTGGAGGGTGTATGTGTGTGTTTTAAATAATTTCACTTGGTAATGTGGTGTTAAGTAAAAGAAGGAGAGATTATCTGCTTATTGTCAGTTTGTCCAATATTCTCTTGTAGTTATATTTTTCCTTATTTGGGATCTTTGTTAGTTACCAGAAATTGAACTAGGTTAATATCTGTAGCCATTAATATTTTTAGGTTATGCTTTTTACTTATGGCAGTAGGACCTTTCTGACTATAACTCATATTAGACCTAGCCATCCACAGTTTTGTTCATACCCTAAATTAGGGGTCAGCAATCTTTTTTGGTAAACTTCTAGGTAGTAAATATTTTAGGCTTTGTGGGCCCTATGGTCTCTACTCAATTGTAGTATGAATGCAATCATAGATAATATGTATACAAATGAACATAGCTGTGCTCCAATAAAACTTTATGGGCACAGAAACTTGAATTTTATATAATTTTTGCATGTCATAGAATTTTATTTGATTTTTTTAACCATTTAAAAACATAAAAACCTATTCCATGCTTAGCTTTCAGGTCTCGAAATAGGTGGCTATTTAGAGTTGGTCTTTCAAACCACAGTGCATTCTCTATTCCCCCTTCATGCCCTATATGACTATAATCCCTATTATTCTAGTGATTCCATTTTATCCCTCATACTAAGCTAGAATTATCATTCTTAAACTTAAATCACTAACCTGATTATATCATTCCTATATCAGTCAGGGCTCTACAGAAAAAAGCCAATAGATTATATATATATATATGAGTGTGTAATATATATATGTGTGTGTGTTTATATCACACACACACACATATATATAATATATAACAAAACTTATTATGAGAATTGGCTCATGTGATTATGAAGGATGAGAAGTCCTATGAAATGCATACTACAAGCTGGAGAAGCAGGAAATCCAGTGCAGTAATTCAGCTCGAGTCCAAAGGCCAGAGAACCAGGAGCTCTGATGTCTGAGGGCAGGAGAAGATGGATGTCCCAACCGAAACAGACAGAACAAATTCGCCCTTACATCTGTCTTATTCTGTTTGGATTCTAAATGGATTGGATGACGCTCATTCACATTGGTGAAGGCACATCTTCTTTACTCGGATTATCAATTCAAATGCTAATCCCTCTGGAAACACCTTCACAGACACATCCAGAAAGTATGCTTTCCCAGCTATCTGGACATCTGTTCGTCTAATAAAATTGACACATAAAATTAACCATCATAACTCCCCTCTTTACAATCGTTTGTTGACTCTCTAAACTTTTTGGCGTGACATTTCCATTCGCAAAATCTGCCATAGTCTACTCTTTCAGACATACCATTCGTTACTTCTCTCTCAGCATTCCTTAGTCAAGGCAACCCCAATTATTTGCTGATTCTGCAAATAAGTACATTCTGTTTTCTCCTGGGCCTTGAATGTCTTTATCACACTTTGCTATTTGGCATACTTATTCTTACTTATTCTTTAAAAGTCTATTTAAAATGACACTTATTTTATGAAGTTGTCTCTGAACTTTTAGGAAGAATTAATCACTTTCTCATTCATGCTTTCATAGCACTTTGAACATTTTTTAACACAGTATATCATTATGTTATAATCCACTTTGTTCATGGTTGTTTATACCAATTTTAATATAAACTGTTTATGTAAGAGATTGAATTAATTCACATTTGTTTTCCCCAAACATGGTATATATTTTGTGCTTCACAAATGATTTTTAATGCTACAACAAAGAAATTACACATGAATGTTTACATCAGCCATACTTTACCAAAAATCTGCTTTTTAGGGAAGATTAAAAAAATACAGATTATTTTTGGAAAGAATCATTTGATAAAGAAAAATTTCTCTAAAATTTCTTTGTTTTGAATTTTTTTCTTAATGGGTTTGAATTTTTAAGCTTATAGTTTCATTTGCCAAAAACTATCAAGGTTTTAAGGAAATAACAGTTTTTGTGCTGATAGCTTTGATTACCACCTATAAGTAAGCCAAGTGAGATTAAAAAAAAATCTAGATCTGATATTTTGAGAGGTTTGTGTTTTTTTGTTTGTTTTTGTAATAAACACATCAGCAAATAAATATTCCCAGAGCAAATGTCCTAGGGATGCTAATGGTGAAAATGCTTCAGGCAGCTATTGATCCAAACTCTGGGCCTCCATTCTCTACCTCCTCATCCTCCTGATTCATACACCTCTTCTCCTTCTTTACAGAGAGGCTAGATACATTTATTTATAGATATAAGTGTAATTCATGGGAAGAAAGCCACCGCACATGTATTTGTTAGAAAGCTTCCTGGAGATTCTTCAGACTTGTGTGCCTTGTGATTATTTGCCTGGGAAGGCAACCCAAGTTCTCCAAAATAAAGGGTCAGCACATGAATCCCTTTGTACTTTTTTGGCCATTCCTTGTCATGAGTGATACTCACACAGAATCTGTGCAATCGTTATTTATAGCAAGATACAAGAAAAAATACTATAAGGAGCTAAAGGTTTCAGTCCACAAAGGGTTTTTGAAATTAATATTGATGTCACTGATGACAACTACTCAGAATTGTTCGTATTCTTTTCTTAGTAGTGTCACCATGATTTATGACGTGAACAGAATATGTTTTTTTCATATCGTCTCTCTTACCTGAATGTCAGGCTCTGTTGCTATTTCTACTTCTCTGTAGTGGTGATAATTGAATGACGAGAAGCAAAAAAGCTTCAGCTGTCTTAATTTCTGAGTAGGAACATAAATTAACTAGAACTAGGGCTGCTTCCGGAACTCCAAATCAGTTTTTTAAAGAACATCTTTATCTGTCTTTAAATGAAATATAATAATTTCTGAAGGCAATTGTAGGGTTTGAATAAAGTAAGTTTATATATGCCAGTAAGCTAATCAAATAATTGCTTTATCTTATGTGACTTCTAGAATTTATAATATTTGTGTTTCCCCTATAATTCTAGAAGTATACATCAATTCAATGTTTGCAAACCTCAGTAACACATATATGCACGTTTGTAATGTAGTCAGTGATTTTGTGACGGATCTTCAACAGAGTCTAATTTTTTTCATGTGCCACTATGTACAATGACTTCACTCACTGGATTTTGTTGTTGTTGTTTTTAAATTTAAAAGCATGGTAAGGACACTCAAGCCTGTCATGGATTCTTAATTAAACTTTTTGGCTGAGGTCTCTCATGGTCATTTCCTCCTTTTGGTTGCCTGCATCCATTTCTCTTTCATTTGACAGCAGTGTGCTAAATTCCTTTTGGGGAGTTATACTTTTGCATTGAGTGTAGTTTTAAAATACTGTACTGCAAATCAAGGTGCACTGCCCTACCCTAGGTAGGCTATTCTGACTCTCTCTTCCTGGACTTTGATGGAAAAATAGGAAAAAAATTAAAATTCACTCATTTGAATGGTATTTTCCTTATGAAATTATGTGTGATGCTTATTGTCTTGACTCCACACCACCATAGTTCCATTCTGTTCATATCTATTCTCTTGAATTCTCATCTATTCTATGCTGCTCTGGGTATCCTGCCAATAAATTCTTTATTTTCTTAAGGTAATTTGTTACTTGCCGTCCAAGAAGTCTAAATTCTTCGATGTGAATCTAGCCATGGAAAATATTTATCAAGTCAGCACCTTTCAACTGTTCACATCCTAGTTGGAAATGAGCATTAGTAATTATAAGAAGGAGCCCACAGTTGAATGCATCTTGATTACTGGCACATAATGCCTGTTTTGGAGAAAAAAGGACTCTTCTGCCTGTCAATCAATTGCTCAAATGTGCAAAGAAAAGTGACAGACCTATACTTAACACATACTCCATTTTCAAAACAAAACTATTACCAACACCTGAAGTGTTGGAGCTAGGGGTAATAAAGCAAATTTAATGAGTGATTCAGTCTAATACTTCATGAGTATCTAGCACTGATGTGGATTAAGTTCTAAAAACATAGATTATGAAACAAACGCCTTTTCTTAACTTTTTGTAGGATAGTAGGAGAGTAGAAAGGTATCACAACTTTTCCTATCTACTGGGCCATTCCCAACAGCATTCAAATTCAAATGTTCTATAATAGTATAGAACATTATATATATATATGTATATATACACTACAATATGTATTATATATGTATGTATATACACATATCCCTTGCGTTTTCAATCTGCACTTATTTCTCCTTGCATTTTCTCTTGAACACATTGAAATTTCTCTTGTCAAGGTCATCAATGACCTCCATGTCACCAAACTAACAACCAGCCCTCAGTCATCATCTTCTTTGACTTAGTAGTAGATGACTCAGTTAATCACTCTGTTCTTAGAGAAATACTTATTTTGCCTTCTAGGAAACCATCTTTTCTGGATTCTCCTTCTACTCACTGGCTGCTTTTTCTTGGTCTTGTTCTTTTAGATTTACTGAGGTAGGTGAGCCACAGGGATTAGTCCTTGTTGCTTCATTATTATTATTATTTTTATAAATAATCTCCTCTTACCCGCTAAGCGTTATTGTCTCTCCAAATGGCTTAATGTGCCTCATTATGTCAATTTATATATCTAACTCAGAGTTCTCTCATGAGTTCCAGATTCAAATATACAACTCTTTATTTGATATATGTACTTATATGTTTAAGACACTTCTTAAAATTTAATATGTGTAAATCTGTATTTCTGCTTTTTTTAAATGCCCACTGAGCAGAAGGGCTCCAAGTGGAGTAAAGCTACATGGAATGAAATTCTAAATCTTTTGAGGAAATGTTTCACGTAATTTTTTACTTTCTCTGAACAGCAGAAAATTGATTTTTCTCCTTTATTCTACTTCTCTGTAGCTCACAGAATATAGTATAAAAAACTTGGAGGGTTCCTTAGAAGTCTTTAGGGAAAAAGATATATTTAGTCCTATATTAGTCAGAATTCTACAAAGAAACAGAACCTATAGGATTTGTGTGTGTGTGTGTGTGTGTGTGTGTATGTGTGTGTAATTTATTAGGGAAATTGGCTCACGTTCACTCCCATGACATGCCATCTGCAAGCTGGAGAACCAGAAAAGCCAAAGTGGTGTAATTCAGTCTGAGTCCGAAGATCTGAGAACCAGGGGAGCTAATGATGTAACTCTTGGTCCAAGTCCAAAGGCCTGAAAACTGGGGGATGCCGCCGGAGTAAGTCCCAGAGTCCAAAGGCCTAAGAACTAATGTCTGAGGGAAGGAGAAGAGAAATGTCCCAGCTCAAGAAGAGAGAGCAAAATTGCCCTTCTTCCACCTTTTTGTTCTGTTTGGATTCCCAAAGGATTGGATGATGCCCGCCCGCTTTGGAGAAGGCAGGTCTTCTTTACTCAGCCTACTGATTCAAATGGTAATCTCTTTTGGAAACACCCCCATTACACACCTAGAAATAATGTTTTACAAGCTATCTGGGCATCTCTTAGCCAGGTCAAGTTGACACATACAATTAACCATCACAAGTCTCTCACTCAATTGGTCTTCATCTACTTGAATACCTACTTGTGGAGGTGAACTTTATTAAATAGCTATTTGTTATATAGTTTTCTTAGGCTACACAAATTCTATTTTCTTGCAATCTCCACCTTGGTTCCAATTTAGCCTAGATCAAGCCTAATCAGTTCTTTCTTTTGTATTTACAGACTTCAATATCCCACTGTCTGAATTCAACCCCAGTCTCATTTCATCTGTTTCCCTACCACATAAATACCGCTAATCCAATGAAACCTCATTTTTTCCATGTCTGTTCATAACTTTCCTCATTAGTTGCCTCAGTTCCCATTGTCTCTAAGCATTGCTTATGAGCCCTCCACCTATTACTTATCCTTCCACTCTGAAAGCTGCCATTCTTGAAGTAGTCCTGTAGCCTGCCAGCTCTGCTTCTATACCAGCACTCTTTTTGCTGCTGGAAAGATCATGCCACTGTGCTTTTCAGCAGCATTACAAATGAATTTAGCTGGATCAATTCAGCTGGACCCTTTGCTCTGTTATCAATGCTGGTAGGTGACTCTTGCTGCATTTCCATTTCTCTGCTTCTTCTTCTCTCTATTTAAGTACTTGATATTATCTTTTATTCTAAATAGTTAGAAAGAATAAATAAGAACTAGTATTTGATAACACAATAGGGTGACTATAGTTGCTAACAATTTAATTGTACATTTTAAAATAACTAAAATAGTATAATTGGATTTTTTGTAACACAAATGGATCCCATTTTTCTCACCTCCTCCTCAGGAAGCTTGCTCCACCAAATATCTTTATCTTTTTCATACCTTCAGTTTTTCTGGTTCCTTCCTTTTTTTTGCATGTATTTCATGTTAAAAAAAATACTTGGCCATAAATCCCTCTTAAACTTTGCCTCCCCATCCCATGTTTTCTGCACAACCCATCTTTTGGAAAGTGTACTTTGCACTTACTGTCTCTACTTGCTAATGTTCAATTCACTCATAAAAATAATTGACATTTGAATTTTGTCCCAATGCTCCATTGATATTTCTGTCACCAAGGTCACTAAAAATCCCCCTCCTGACAAATCAAATTGGTCCTTATCAGACTTCACTTTCCCGCAGCATTACCACTGTTCATCACTCTCTTTCCTGACCCTCTTTCTTCTCTTCCATGACACCACAATGTCCTGGTTATTTTGCTTAAATCTCTGGCTTCTTATCCTCCAATTACTAAGTATTAGTGTGGCTGCTGACCCTCTCCTTTTCTTACTCTACATTCTCTTCTCCTCCAGAGTGACTTATTGGCTGTGGTAACTGAGATGAATCACTGGATCTTTGTATTTTTATCATCTATAAAATGGAAAAAATAGAACCTCCATAGTGTTATGGTAGATATTAAATAAAGAATGTATAGGAAGGTTTTAGAGAGTGTCTGGCTTATAAGAATGACTCAATATGTGTTAAATATTGTAAGGTTATTCAGATACTGAAAAATGCAATATTGAACAGGTAAAGGTATCAATTATCCTGTCATTAAATTTTACAATAAATGCAATCCCCATTATACTTTGAATAGTAGTTTTTCAAGAAACAACAGATGCTGGCGAGGTTGTGGAGAAATAGAAATGCTTTTACACTGTTGTTGGGAATGCAAGTTAGTTCAACCATTGTGGAAGAAAGTGTGATGATTCGTCAAGGATCTAGAACCAGAAATACCATTTGGCCCAGCAATCCCATTACTGGGTATATACCCAGTGGAATATAAATCATTCTGTTTTAAAGATACATGCATACGTATGTTTATTGCAGTGCTATTCACAATAGCAAAGGCACGGAATCAATCCAAATGCCCATCAATGATAGACTGGATAAAGAAAATGTAGCACATATGCACCATGGGATACTGTGCAGGCATAAAAAGGAATGAGATCATGTCTTTTGCAGGGACATGGATGAAGCTTTAAGCAATCATCCTCAGCAAACTAACACAGGAACAGAAAACCAAACACTGCATGTTCTCACTCACAAGTGGAAGTTGAACAGTGAGAACACATGGACTCATGGAGGGGAACAACACACACCGGGCCTGTCAGTGGGGTGGAGGCGAGGGGAGGGAGAACATCAGGACAAATAGCTAATGCATGTGGGGCTTAAAACCTAGGTGATGGGTTGATTGGTGCAGCAAACCACCATGACATATGTGTACCTATGTAACAAACCTGCATTTTGTGCACTTGTATACCTGAACTTTAAAAAGGAAAGAAGAAGTATTGAAAAGATATAAATTACCCCTTCATTAACTTACACAATAAATGCAGTCCCCATTATACTTGGAATAGTTGTTGCTGAAAGGAAATAGACCAACTGCTTAGAAAGCTATCTGGAAGATAAACTGTACAAGGGAAGGCAAACACTTAAAAGACAGTTTCAGGCCAGGCATGGTGGCTCATGCCTGCAATCCCAGCAGTTTGGGAGGCCAAGGTGGGAGGATCGCCTGAGCCCAGAAGTTAAAGACCAGCCTAGGAACATAGTGAGACCCCATGTCTAAAAAAAAAAAAAGAAAAAAAAATTAACCGGGCACAATGAAGCTTGGCTGTAATCCCAGGTACTCCAGAAGCTGAGGTTGGGAGGATCACCTGAGTTCGGGCTGTTGTGGCGGCAAGCTGAGATTGCGCTACTGCCTGCACTCCAGGCTGGGTGACAGAGTGAGACCCTAAAAAAAGAAAGAGCGAGAGAGAGAGAAAAGAAAAAGAAGAAGAAGAGGAAGAGGAAGAGGAAGAGGGAGAAGAAGAAGAAGAAGAAGAAGAAGAAGAAGAAAAGAGGAAGAAGAAGAAGAAGAAACAACTAAGTTTACTGGCAAAGGAATCACAAAGGTTTAATTAAACAAAAATTGTTTTATATATACGGGTTTCATACATGATTTTGTAGTTTGGACATTGGCTATCCATTTGGAAATAAAGTTAAATCTATAATTTAGAAATAAAATTAAAACTGTAAGTTAGATCATTCATAAACATGTATTCCATGTGGGTTAAAATCACAAAATTTTAAGAAATTTTAGTACATGTATTTTAATTTTTTTAAATAAAATTTGGAATAAAACCCAATGGGAACCCCTGTGTTAGTAAGCCTGATGAGAAAAAAAAGCCTTCTTCAATAACACAAAAATCAAAGTCATAAAAAATTTTCAAAATCAAATAAAGAAAAACTATAAACTTTAAGAGAAAATGAACCTATTGAGAAGGAACATTTTCAACATTTATAGCAGATGAAGAATTAAGATCAAACCTTTATAAGGAAACGCTACAACTAACTAAATATATATATATTTTTTGAGACGGAATCTCGCACTCTGTCACCCAGGCTAGAGTACAGTGGGGAGATCCTGGCTCAAGACAACCTCCGCCTCCCAGGTTCAAGAGCTGCTTCTGCCTCAGCCTCCCAAGTAGCTGGGATTACAGGTGTGCATGACCACACCAAACTAATTTTTGTATTTTTAGTAGAGATAGGGTTTCACCATATTGGCCAGGCTGGTCTCGAACTCCTGACCTCATGATCCACCTGCCTCAGCCTCCCAAAGTGCTGGGATTACAGGCATGAGCCACCTCGGCCGGCCTCTAAATAAAACTTTTTAAAGAGTTAATCAAAAAGTGAATATGATATGAGTTGGCAAATCATTGAGGAGTAAATGCAAATGCTAAAAGATGCTCAATTTTTCTAAATATGAAAAATACGCAAATGTAAAATTTCAAGTTTTTTGTAATTAATTTTAAAAAATCTATACAAACATAGAATAAATAATATGATATACCTTTACATACCCAATAGCCAGCTTCAAAATTTATCCTCAAAATTTCTGTATTTGCCTAAGGTAAATTTTAGCATTTACCCTAGAGAAACTCCTGTGCATTTGAACAAACGGGTGTGTAAAATGATTTTTATTAATCATTGTTTGCATAAAGTAAATTGGAAACATTGATGCCCAGAAACATGAAATCATTAAACTATAGCACATGCATATTATGAAATGCCACGTGGCATTAAAAAGTATGTGAGTTAAATGCCAAAATCTTCAAGACACACTGTTGAGTGAGAAAAGCAAGTTGCAGAATAATACAGAGTATCATACCATTATTTAAAAAACGAAGCAAAATAATATTTATGTCTCTATTCATCTATCCGTCATCTATCAATCATCTATGTATTTATCGAACTGTAGCATAGAGTGGTATAAAATGATATTCATTAACAAATAACAATGATTATTTCTGGAGAGGAGTGTGGGATTGTTCATCAAAGATTCTTTGTATTTATCATAATATTTGGGATTTTTCACAATAATACATTTATAATTATGTAATTAACAATAAATACCATTATAACAATAATTAAGAACATTGGAATAAGCAAGTTGGGTGTGAATCTGAACTGCAGCACTTATTACACAGGTAACTTGGGTCTCTCAATATCTTTTTTGCCATTGTCAAATAGGGTTAATTTAATCTACTTTGTGGAGATGCTGTATTAAGTGAGATAATGTACATAAAATAATCTATAGTATAGAGTTGGTACTAAGCTGAAGATAAATCTTTGTACTCTTATTAAATCAATTTTGAGTATCAGGGAACTGGGAGATAAAGTACTTTTTTCCTCAAAAGACTGCATCTGCTCACCAGAGTTTAATTCAACAAGGGTGATGACCCTGTCTTAAACATGCAAATTACTGATGATGACTCTAGTATCTGATGTATTGCAGGTGTACATATAATATACACTTTTGTATAGTACGTGTAAAACAAACAAATGCTTGTACATTAATATGACATCAGTAGTTTCCACCAGTAAGAACAGCTGTCCTACATTCTGAAATTGTATCTCCAGAACCTGCTATGTTCTGGATCTTCACTTGGTTTTGATAGACAGCTCAAATGGAATATATTTTTAAACTGTACCTTCTATTTTTATCTATAAATCTTCTTCTTCTATTTTCTTTGTTTTATGGCGCCTAATTTGTTCATGAAAAGTCTTTCATCATTTTTATTATTGTTCTACTGTAAACATTTTAGACTTTTAACAACAAATGCTGCTGACTTTATAAGATTTTATTTTGTCTATTTTACTGCACTGTATGTATTTATTTTTCTTGTTTTAAAATTTAACTTTTAGATACCGGGGGTAGATGTGCAGATACATTACATGGGTATATTGTGTGACATTGAGGTTTGAGGTATGAATGATCTCATTACCCAGGTAGTGAGCATAGCACCCAATAGGTAGTTTTCAGCCCTTCACCCCCTTCTTCTCAATAGTCCTCAGTGTCTATTGTTCCCATCTTTATGTCTATGTGTACCCAATATTTAGCTCCCACTTATAAGTGAGAACATGCAGTATTTGATTTTTCTCTTCCTGCATCATTTCGCTTAGGATAATGGCCTGCAGCTACATCCATGTTCTTGCAAAGGACGCGATTTTGTTGTTTTTATGGCTACAAAGTATTCCATCTTGTGTATGTATCACATTTACTTTATCCAATCCACCATTGATGGGACCCTAGGTTGATTCCATGTCTTTGCTATTATGAATAGCGCCGTAATGAACATATGATTGCGTGTGTATTTCTTGTAGAATGATTTATTTTCCTTTGGGTATATACCCAGAAATAGGATTGCTAGATCAAATGGTATTTCTGTTTTAAGTTCTTTGAGAAATCTTCAAACTGCTTTTCACAGTGGCTGAACTAAATTACATTCCCATCAACAGTGTGTAAGTGTTCCCTTTATCTGCAGCCTCACCAGTATCTGTTGTTTTTTGACTTTAAAAAAATATTCTTTCTGACTGGTGTGAGATGGCATCTCATTGTAGTTTTGATTTGCATTTCTCTGATGATCAGTGATGTTGAGCATTTTGTTACATGTTTCTTGGCTGCTTGTATGTCTTCTTTTGAGAAGTGTCTGTTCATGTCTTTTGCCCACTTTTTAATGGGGTTGTTTTCTGCTTGTTGAACTGATTAAGTTACTTATAGACTCTGGATGTAGGACCTTTGTTGGATGCATAGTTTGCAAAAATTTTCTCCCATTCTGTATATTTTTCACTCTGATGATAGTTTCTTTTGCTGTGCAGAAGCTCTTTGGTTTATTTAGGTCCCAATTGTCAATTTTTGTTTTTGTTGCAATTTTGTTGCACTTTAAATGTAATATTTCCTAGGGATTCAGTGAGCTTTTCTAAACTGGAGAAATCATATTTTTTTCATATCTGAAAACTCTAGTCCATTAGTTCTTGATACTTACCTTCTCCCAATTTTTTCCTTGCTTCTGAGATAAAACTTTCTATTCTATTTTCCATGTCTCTTTATTGTTCATTCTTTTTCACCAACTCCTTATCTTACATTGATCTATTCTAAAAAAACTTCAGATCTATCTTCTGTTTAGTTTATTTTAGTGTCAACAACTATTTAAGTTATTAGTTAAATTTTTCAAAAAATTTTAATGACTTTTTTTATTTTTAGAATTTATGTTCGGTTTATTTTTGAATAGGCCTAATCATTTTTATCATGTCTTGTTCTTGTTTTATAAAATAAATGCATTCTTTTATCTCTTAAAAATTTTTATTTGTATGTATTTAAAAGGCACAAGTGCAATTTGTTACATGGACATATTGCAGAGTAGTGAAGTTGAGGCTTTTAGTGTATCCATCACCAATGTACATTATACCCATTAAGTAACTTGTCATCATCTATCCCTCCTCCAACTTCCTCAACCTTCCAAGTCTCCATCATCTATCATTTCACACTCTGCGTCTATGTGTACACATTATTTAGCTCCCATTTATAAGTGAGAACATGCGGTATTTGTTTTTCTGTGTCTGAGTTGTTTCCCTTCAGATAATAGCCTCCAGTTCTACCCATGTTGCTGTAAAAGACAGGATTTCATTTTTTATGGCTGAATTGAATTCCATTGTGTTATATATACACCGTATTTTCTTTATCCAGTCATCCATTGATGGACATTTAGGTTAGTTCTATATCTTTGCTGTTGTGAATAGTGCTGCATTAAACATATAAAGTACAGGTATGCTTTTCATATAATGATTCCTTTCCTTTTGGGTAGCTACACAGTAATGGGATTACTGGATCAAATGATAGTTCTATTTTAAGTTCTTTGAGTAATTTCCTTATTGTTTTCCATAAAAGTTGTACAAATTTACCCATGAACAGTGCATAAGAACAGTGCATTCTGCTTTTTTTTTTTTTTTTTCGAGACAAAGTCTCATTCTGTCGCTCTGTCACCCAAGCTGGAGTTCAGTGGTGTGATCTTGGCTCACTGCAACCTCCACCTCCCGGGTTCAAGGGATTCTTGTGTCTCAGCCTCCCGAGTAGCTAGGATTACAGGTGGCCGCCACCATGCCTGGCTAACTTTTGTATTTTTTTAGTAGAGACAGGGTTTCACCATGTTGGCCAGGATGGTCTCAAACTCCTGACCTCAGGTGATCCACCCGCCTCGGCCTCCCAGAGTGCTGGGATTACAGACGTGAGCCACCGCGCCTGGCCAGAGCAGTGCATTCTTTGTATAACATGTTTTCTCAACCACTTATTTTCTTTGATTCTTTTTTTCTGTATCTTAACAAAGTGTTATTTTATAATCTCTTAAGTTAGCTCCATTATCATGAATCTTTTGAGTGTGAATGTTCCCATTCATTGTGTCCGATGTCTGTCATGGCAGTGGGTTTCTAGTTTGATTCATAGTTTTAAGCTGTGAGCTCATCTTCAGTAGAGGTTGGCTTCCATGGGAACCATTTGTGAACTGTGAATTGTAGCATTTCCACATGAGAGTTTAGTTTCATCTCAGTTCTCATTGATTTCCCTATTTCTGAACTACTCTTTTCTTTGTTTCCTTCTTTCTTCTGTTTCTTCCTCTCTCCTTCTTTCTTTCCTTTCTTCCTTCCTTCCTTTTGTCCTTTCTTCCCTCCTTTTGTCCTTCCTTCCTTCATTTTTCCTTCCTTCTTTTCTTTCGTTTGTTCCTTCCCTCCCTCCCTCCTCCTCTTTCTCTCTCTCTCTGTCTTTGTCTCCATTCCAAAAGTCAAGAATTGTCTATCTCAGTTGGTTATTTTACTTTATTGCTGTTGAGCTCACTTGCATATTTCTATAAAAGTTACACTTTGCTCAAATACAGACATATATTTAAATGTGTTTGACTTGGGAAGGATGGTTTTTGCTGTTTCTTGTGTAGGTGCCCTTGTCTATATTCTTCATTTTTATGAATGACATTAATAATAGCCCAAATGCCAAAGCTCAAAACCTGATAAAATTAGTTTTCATGTTGCCTTATTCTCTATATGTCTTTAAATGTATCTAGTTTATTGCTGTTTTGTTTCATTTTATCATCCCCACTGTCTCTGCTTTAGTTCAGTCCCTTATCATCTCTCTTGTGGACAATGGCAATATCCTTCTCACTGGTTTCTGTGCTTTCCATCTGCCCTTTTCCAACCGTTGCTACATTGCTGCTAGATTTATCTTTCTAAACACAACTCTGAGTATGTGAATTCACTACTTAAAACCTATTAATGGTGTCTTTTCCTCATACTGAAAATTAAACTTCCTTGATTTTGTGGATTTGCTGAGTCTTATTTGCTGACATCTCTTCACACCTATGTTTCTGCAATATCAGAATATTTCTAGTTTCTTGATTTGCCCAACTGCTTTAGGCCTCTATTCCTATATACATATCCCTTTTCTGTAAAACTCTTAAACTTCACTCTTGCCCTATTTATTTGTTATACCTTTAGTTTTTTCATACCGCTATAACAAAATTTAGACTGGGTAATTTATAACAAGAGAAATTGACTTCTTATAATTTTGGAGACTGGGAAGAGCAACATCAAGGTACCAGCAAATTTGGTAGCTGCCAAGGCTCTGTTCCTCCTAGAAGGTTCCTTCTATGTGTTCTCATGTTGTGCAAGGGGCAAATAAACTCCCTCAGGCCTCTTTTATAAGGGCAGTAATCCCATTCATGAGAGTTAGGTCTAACTACCTTTCAAAACTCCCCACTTCTTAATACTATCACATTGGGGATTAGGTTTCAACATGTGAATTTGGGAAGGGGGGAAAACATTCAGACCACAGCATACCCATACTTATGCTTGAAAATTCAACGTAAATATCATATCTTTTTCTAAAGGAATTCCTGACTAGCCCAAATCTGATACATGGTAGCTATTGACTCATTTGTATAATGGCTATATCCACTTACTTTTTTATATTCAAACTCCATGTATATAATTCCTATAACCATTCTTTGTATAACATGTTTTCTCAACCGCTTATTTTCTTTGACACTTTTGTCTTTTGAAAAACTAATTTTCTTTGTTTCTTTGATTGTGACACTCATAATTAAAGACACCCTAACAGAAGGCTTTCTAATACCATAAGATTCTTTACCTGAGTCTATTCATTTTTTTTCCAGTCTATCAATCGGCCTTCCATGTTGTAAATTCCTTAGTCTTGGGGTTCATGGTGGAGGCCTTTTTAGAATGAATGGAGATCAAGTTGGTTCAGTATGTAGATGTCCCAGAGTGGTATCGTTGCAAAAGGCATGACAGAACACATAAGAATAAAGATGAAAAGAGACTTCACAAGATTTATTGAAGAACTAATGTTCTAGAAATCATGGGAAGACTCCAGTCCTAATGTTGACACTGACCCACCAGATCACTCTGGGCACACAGAATAATTGCTCTGCTTCTCAATTCTCCAATTGACAAAACACAGGGATTAGAATAGGGAGTTAATAATGCTTCTGTAATCTGAAATTCTTTTACTCTAATTGTTAAATTGCCCAAGTTAAATTATTTGCATGAGAGGAGGAAAAAATCTTTAAAAATAATAATTGTCATGAATTCTATAAAAATTAAATAATTTTAAATGGATAAATCCTACTTTAGCAAGTAAATCTGTGAGTATGTGAGAGAATAATATTAATAAAAACATTAAGCTGACTGTCAAAATATTAGAGACATGGGCAGAAAATATAAAGACTTCAAAATATACTTTACATAGTTAAATATCTGGCAGATTTATAAAGCTTTGTAAAAATCAGCTATAGAAATTGCATTTTAAAGTGTAACAGTGAACAGTTTTAACAATGGAAAAAGGCTCTGTACTAGCACTAACACCAATTAAAAAATAAAGCATTCTGATTTTAATTAATGGATGTTTTCATGGTGTCTAATAAAAATACAATTTTAAGGACTTGAGCAATTTAATCTGAGAAAATATTGTGTATTTAAAGCAAGTGTATTTTATAAATAAGCAAACATATTTACATTCATCAACTATAGTAAAACAAAAGCTCAAGAAATCCCAGAGCATGTAATTTCATGAACCGAAAATAAAATGAGCTCTGGACTTACGACAAAATCTGCCCCTGAATGATCTCCAGAACTCTGTTCATTTTATGCAGTAGTTTAAGTTTTCTTCTGTCTTGGCCCAACTTATAAACAACAGAAATCTGAGTTGTGGGAATATAATTTATGAACAGAAAAGATTACTTGTCTGTGAATTGTGTTCTGAAGATGAAAGTAAATATACAGGAACATACGGTATTCCTTTAAAAGTTGCCAGATCATAATTGTGTGGCAAGACAGTTATCAGAAATTAATCCCTCTATTGAGAGCAATTGAAGACACTATTCTAATGTAGGCCCTTTTGAGGAGGCAGCATTAACAGAAGAAAACTCGCAGCAAAGGCTTGAGGGGGGAATGAATCCAATCCAGCCTGAAAAAATCTGCACCAGGTTTGAAAAATCACCCCATCCTCCCGTTTAAGTGATGCTAAGAAGCACAAACTGCTTTTTGAATCTAAGTCCCTGTATTTTCTGTGAAGGAGCTGTAAGTGGGGTGGGACAGAGATGGCACCTGGGGGTTCTGAGGCACCTGCTCCTCTCTGAGACAGGGATCAGGAGCCGGACTGGGACCAGACCACCAGCAACACACCAGAGGATGTTCTCTAAATAAGACGATGGCACTTAAGAACATTAACTACCTTCTCATCTTCTACCTCAGTTTCTCACTGCTTATCTACATAAAAAGTAAGCCTTTCCCACTTTGGGCATTTTTCCTGGTTTATTTCTGGCTTATTATATTTCTTACAAATAATGGATAATGTTGCATGTTCTATAAAATACAATGCTAAAAAAGGAAGTTTTTATTTTTATTTTTTTAAGTGTCCTGTGTTAAAGAAATCAGTGATACCAGTCAATGTGAACAGTCAATTTTAAGATTCTATGATTTCCAATAGGTATTCAGGTACAGAAATTTTGTTTTTAACCTTTGTAGTAGTGAGCTGTAGAATGAAATGGTCACATAGACAAGAAGATATTTTGTTGTGTTTACACTTTTACAAAATAGAGTTGGCCCTTACTAATTGATATCCTTTAAAAAGAAGTTATTCATAACCTATATTTCACTTTATCCCCACATACTATATATTTATCTTCACTTTTAAATAACTCTGTGTTGCAACATTTGCTCTCATAATCAAGGGGACAGTCTCAATGTTTCCCAGAGGGTAATGGTTCAAAGTGTTTCTTTCACCAGAGAAATGGGCTTTTACTGTTATGTGTTTCTGTTTTATAAATGAAGATATTATTTTCCACAAACTTCCCCAAATAGAAGCAAGAGCAATGTTTCTGAGATAATCTTGTCAGTTCTATGGCTGGATGGAAAATCAGAGGAGACCAAATCGCCCCAGCTGTGTGTTTATGAAGGACAGTAGCTATTCAACACGCTTAAAACGAAGACAGGGAGAGTGTGTGCTTGTCAAAGGGGCCATGTGATTTGTGTCTGTTGAATCTGAATATCAACAAGGCAAAGCGTAGAGCAGCTGCCGTTGAACAAGACAACTTGGCATTAGCACACAGTGTTGGATAATCTGGGTCACCTTCTGTGGCTGCACCAGTGAGATTGTTACTTGTACGGTTTACAGATGAACATATATTAGAGACTGAGTGAAGAAATAAGTAAATGCTGTGGGTAGGTAGCTGATGGCAGGTATACAAAAACCAAGTCAAACTTTAAACAAATGATCAGTATAATACTTGATTGAACACACACGCACGAAAGATTTTTTTTCAGAGATATATTTGTTAAAGAGTTGTTATTTAAATAGTTATTTACCCTCCTTGAAACTTAATGAGGGCCCCAGGTAATGAAGAATGAGGAAGAGAAGTGCTGTGTTTAGTTGTGCAGGTAGAAGAAAGGGAGAAAAAGAAATAAGACATAAAATGAATGTGAAGTGAGTTTATGGTGCATTTTATGGCAAAGAGCCTTGTCATTCAATGTAATATATAAGAAAATTCCTGGAGTTTGCTGCGGTTTGTTTTAAAGGAAATGAGTATGTGATATCTTCAATTAAAAGTATAATAACTATGAATTGATACTTACATGTACATCATTTGTTTTTGCTCTCTTTAAGTGATTTTATTGATAGATTCTAAATACTTTGTAATTATTTGATTTATTCTCCAGCATAGTATTTTTATTCATTTAAAAAAAGTACATTTGAAGTCTCATTTTTTTCAATTTTTAAGCAGGTAGACTTTTGTTTGTGTTGGTGTATTTGTTGGCAAGATATAATCATATTGCCTTCCCAATCAAAACACGTAGTTTAGACCTTGTTAGCTGAGTTTTTTTTCCCACCTAACTTTAAAACAATCTAGCATCAGCCTTCCTTTCTACCCTTATCACCTAGTATTCTTGACATAAATTCTGTGTTCCAGACAAGTGAATAACATAATATCTAGCAGTAAAAATTGCTAACATTGTGTTAAGCATTTTCTATATCCTATATGTCATTTACTTCTTGCAACAACCCTATAAGATAGATACTATCATAGTAATTCACATTTTATAGAAGATGAAACAAAGATTCAAGTCACTATACCAGTGTACCTCAAACTTTGAGGCACCTCAGAGAGCTGGAATGCCTGGTTAAAATGTACAGCTTCTCAAGTCTAGCCCCAGGTACTTAGTAGATCCTAGGAAACTATAATTTAATTAGCTCTTCATTTCAAATACAGGTGACCAGAAGCTCTGAGCTATACAATAAATCTTTATTAAGAACCTACTACATAATGATGCTAGGAATCATCAGAATAGTTAAATATAAACATATCCCGCTCTTCAACAAGATTATTTAGAAGAAAAGATCAACACTATGAGCTTTATAACTGTTGTCACTCTTATATACATAATAACCCTGTCAAGTAGAATTTATTAATTCCATTTTGCAGCTGAAGAAACTGAGGCACATAGAGGTTTATTAATTTGTCCAAGGCCAAACTGCTAGTGAATGGTAGATCTGGAATGTGAACCTGGAGATCTGGCTCTGGAGTGTGGGCTCTTAACTTAACATGTAGTTATTCCCATGAAGTGATAATGCGTAAGGACTTTAAGACTCTGCTTGGAACATAATAGCAAACAAAGAAATGTCCATTATCCAGGTATGGTGGCTCAAGCCTGTAATCCCAGCACTTTGAGAGGCTGAAACGAGATCACTTAAGCCTCGTTCAAGACCAGCCTGAGCAACATAACAAGACCTCATTTCTACATACAAAAATATAAAAAATTAACGGGGCATCGTGGTATGTGCCTGTAGTCTCAGCTACTCAGGAGGCTGAGGTGGGAGGATCGCTTGAGACTGGGAGGTCGAGGCTGCCGTGAGCCATGATCCTGCCACTGCACTCCAGCCTGGTAAAAAGGGCTACACCCTGTCTCAAGAAATAAGAAGAAAGGGAGAAAGAAATTTTAGTTATTAGTATCATATTAATTGAAGAAATCAATGATTCTTCCTTCGAACTTTGAAATATGTTCCCTTAAATTTAAGAGAAAATAATCACCTCCAGCTCCATACTGTATTTTGTATCTAAAGTTCTACCTTGCTCAGCTACCAGGGGAATGCTGTTTATGTTTTGATCAACCTTTATGTCCTTCCAGTTGAAGACATGTGACATGAGGAATATTAGAGCAGAGTTCAGGAAGTGACATTCCCTTTCTGTTCCTGAGCAGGCAGACATTCTCTTCACTTGGAGTTGCAATGAATTTGTCCTGATTGTTTTCATACCTGTTCCATGATTTTGCAAAACTGGTTCTAATGTGTGGGACCAATTAAATTTTAATAATTCAAGAAGAGCTATTATTTTTTGCTTCTGATGTATTAAAAGAGAAACTTATTAGAGTGAGACTCTCCTGTGATCCATTATTCAGAGACTGTTTTAAATAATAAGAGTACTTTATAATAAACTCTTTTTGGGACCTTGATGTATGAATCTGTTCTGAAGGGTTTTAAAGAAACAACCATACCATGAATTAGAAAAGCAATGTCTATTTCTCTAGTCCTTTATAAATTTGGGGGTAAACAATATTTTCAATGTAAATGCCACATTGAGATTAATTTAAAAGTAACTTTTAATCTACATTTAAAGTATGATCACAACATGTAAATAAAATGTGGTTTGACAAAACTGCTTTAGAGTTACTAGAACAATGTTAAAGAATTTGGGGTAGCATCCAATCTTCTAAAAACCATTAGCAATTATTAAGTAATTGATTTGAATGGTGTTATGTTAAAAAGTACTTTCTTACTAATATACCTAAAAGAATGAAGAACAAATAGAGATTAAATAAGAAATAATTGAATTTGCTTAATATGTCAGAGAAGGCTGATGTTATTCATTAGGGAGTAATCACATACTCTTAAAATTCTACATGTGTAGAAACATTGAAAACTTTGATCTTTACTGTGCAAGTTAATATCCTTGCAGCGGCATTTTGTAAAGTGCCTACCTAATTATTAGTATGAGAAAAAGGTATCTTTTTGCTTCCTCATAAATGAAATAATCTCATCAGTTTACAGTAAAATCGTCACTACTCCATGAAGGTTAGCCAGGGTTTCATACATTACATAGCAGAGTTAACTGTGGCTTCTTTTATTAGATACTTCTCTTAGCAAAATTTTCTGGAGAATTGAATACTTTTTTTTTCATCATTGGTGATTTTCAAAAATTATCATTCATGGTCTCACAATATCAAATACTGAATTTCAAATGGACAAGAAAAGTTAGAGTGAGTGTTTAAGCAAACCGTACTACATCTATATAATGGAATATTATTCAGTAATAAAAAGAAATGAACTATCAAGTCACAAAAGCACATGGAGGAAGCTTAAATATATATTGCTATGTGAAAGAAGCTCGTCCAGAAAGGCTACATATTGTATGATTCCAATTTTATGGCATCCTATAAAAGACAAAACTATAGAGATGTGGAATGGTCAGTGGCTGCCAGAGAATCAAGGTTGCAGAGAAGAGGCACAGGAGACTTTTAGAATAGTAATTACTTTTAGAATAGTAATTACTTTTAGAATAGTAATTAGAATAGTAATTACTTTTAGAATAGTAATTATTCTGCATAATACTTTAATGGTGCATTTGTCAAAATGTACAGAATTTTACAGTACAAAGAGTCAATCCAATTGCATGCAAATTTAGAAAATCATTTAGGAAATCAAGGAAATCCCAGGAAGTAATTCAGACTTTGACACAACAATCTAACTGCATTATAAATGTATGAAATAATCTCACAGAAGGGGTTGGGGGAAAACTGTTCACCTAAGTAATTTATGTACATTTCCTTAGATATTACCTGACATGCTTTCCCTGTTCTAGTATCCCATCCAAGATATCAAAGTACATTTTGCTGTCTTGTATTTTGAGGTTCCTCTTGGCCGTGACAGTTCCTCAGGCCTTCCTTGTTTTTGATGACCTTGAAGGTTTTGAGTTTTAGCCAGTTATTTTATAGATTCTCCCAATATTGGAGTTAGTTTTATGTTTTCCTCATGGTGAAACTGGAGTTATGGGCTATTGGAATGAAGACCACAAAGGCAAAGGGTTATCCTCATTACATCATATCAATAATATTATCAATGATTTATACAATCAACATGATATGTGACTGCTGATATTGACTTTAATCACCTGGGAGGTGGTGCTATCAGGTTTCTCTGATAACTATAAAGTTATGTCTTTTATTCTTCTCCATACTGTACTCTTAGAAAAGGAAGTAACTATGTGTAACCCACACTTAAGAAGTTTGAAGTTATGATCTCTCTCCTGGAGGGAAAAATTTACATAAATTATTCGAAATTCTTCTGCATAGGAGATCTGACTCTTCTCTTCCATTTATTTACTTATTCAATTGTTTATTTATATCAGTATGAATTTATTGACATTTATTTTATACGCTGGGTTACAATTCAATACTATTTTATTTTGTTACTCAAATTGTTCCAGCTTTGGCCTGTGGGAGTTCTTTTCAGCTGGCTCCTATTTTCTTTTCACGTACTCCCCATCAATGTGGGGTGCTTCTTAAAAAAGGATTTTCTTCCTTTATGGCTCTACAGTCTTTTTCAGACTGGTCTTGTGTATTTCCTGACCCAATCCTAGCATAAATCACCATTTCTCCAAGGAGCCCTGTTTCCTTTTATTAGAGAATGGTAACCAAAACCAAGATCTGGATGTGAGGTGTGCTTGTTGCTGCTGGGGTGTCAGGTCTTTTAGGCAATCTCAGCTGAAAGAGCACAGAAATATGTCTGTGTACTAGTCTGTGTATATACATGTTTCTATAGATATCTCTATATGTAAATCTGTGCCCGTCTGTATTAAGCTGAACATGAGGTCATATTGATGCCTCTAACTCCATTTCCACATGGATCATTCTAGCTGTCTCCCCTTGCTTATCTGTAAATTCCAATTCCAACAGTGAGAAACCTGATTTCCACTATCTGCCATTTAAATTAAGTATACATATATAGCAGTATTAGACTGTTAACCCATACTCCTATGGGAAACGACTTTATCTGTTTAAGTACAGTACTTATAACTATTTACTTTTGTTTTTAGTTTTTCAGAGTCCACTTGTTTCCAAAACTACTTAGGTGAACAGTTTTCCCCCAACCCCTTCTGTGAGATTATTTCATACATTTGTAATGCAGTTAGATTGTTGTGTCAAAGTCTGAATTACTTCCTGGGATTTCCTTGATTTCCTAAATGATTTTCTAAATTTGCATGCAATTGGATTGACTCTTTGTACTGTAAAATTCTGTACATTTTGACAAATGCATCATTAAAGTATTATGCAGAATAATTACTATTCTAAAAGTCTCCTGTGCCTCTTCTCTGCACCCTTGATTCTCTGGCAGCCACTGATCATTCTATGTCTCTACAGTTTTGTCTTTTATAGGATGCTATAAAATTGGAATCATACAATATGTAGCCTTTCTGGACGAGCTTCTTTCACACAGCAATATTTATTTAAGCTTCCTCCATGTGCTTTTGTGACTTGATAGTTCATTTCCTTTTATTACTGAATAATATTCCATTATATAGATGTACCACAGTTTGCTTAAACACTCACCTACTGAAGGACATCTTTGTTACTTTCAGTTTGGGGCTATTGTAACAAAGTACTACAAACTGGGTGGCTTAAAGCAGCATAAATGTATTCTCTCATAGCTCTGGAGGCTAGAAGTCTGAAATCAAAGGTTGGAAGCCCCTTGCTCCCACTGAGACTCCACTTGGAATCCTTACCTGCCTTTTCCTGGCTTCTAGTGATGTCATTCAGTCCTGGGTGTTTCTTAGCTTGCAGCTGCATCACTCCAGTCTCTGCCACTATCATCATATGATGTTCTCACTTTATCTGTCTACCTCTCTTTTATTCTTCTTATAAGGACATCAGCCATATTGGAGTACATTTACCCTAATGACCCCATCTTAACTTGATTACATCTGCAAAAACCCTATTTACAAATAAGGGCACATTCACAGGTACTGAGGGTTAGGACTCTGACATACCTTGGGGACACAATTCAACCTATAACATGTACTATGAATAAAACTCTGATATATGATTTAAAAAACACTTGGTTAATACCACTTTTATTGGGTAAAATTGGTTTACAATTGATTTTTTAAACATAGTAAGTGCTCAATAAATATTTGTCGAGTAAATAGTTTTTGTTTCAAGAGACATGATATGGATATCCTTGTATTAACATGTGGTAGAAGAAAAGATTATGCTAAACAATGTGCCCATATTGTTCTCTTATTTTCCCCCTCTTTACACTGTCCCTACCTTTTACATATTCAGCCTTTCACTTTGAAATAAGTGTTCAGATATTTCCTCCTATGTAAATTTGCCCTATGAAATTAACTTAGAGTCTGATCAATATGTAAAATAGCACTAGAATTAGGTGTAAACATGCCTTCATATTTCCTCGGGACAAATAGTTTGGCTGTCTTCCATATTTGAATGTTCAATTCTTTAACCTACTTTTTTTCACAAACTGCATTCATTACTTGGGGCACCAAAAGATTACTTTCCTTTATTATTGATTCAAAACAGTGAGTGCAAGTTATTTTACTGTGCGTGTGTTATTTGTTGTGTTTATTAATAAAATGTCATCTTTTATTTTATTTACATATTTTTGATTTAACAATAAACAGTAAAATTTCTGAAAGGAAGAAGGTAGTCATCTAGTATTAGATCCTATTGGTTGCTATGGTTAGCACCCTTTATCAGTCATCTAGTGTCCTTCTTAGTTTAATAAAAAGTAGTGATTCCTTCAAAGTTTCGTTGCAACATGTTAAGTAGATTGTCCTATATTTCCTAGTTTTTATCTTCAGAAAAGTTTTATTAAAAGCAAAACCAAAGGCAGTGTACTTTTAATAATAACACTGTGGGATTCAGTCATGCTGTATCCCATACTGCTGTATCCCACACATGTAGGAATTAGCATGACTATTTGGAGTTGAATGGTTTGGCTGGAACAGAAATTTTACTGGTTTTAGAGGCAACCAATGTAAAGTTAGTTGTCCCTAGGCTTAAGATAGGATAATTAATAAATATTAAAATTTACTATTTATTCCATAATTTTTTTATTTACTTATTTATCCAGTAAGTATTTATTGAGGGCCGTAAATCTATGTATCTGACGCTGTTCTAGGCTCCAAGGGTACAGTAGTAGTGAATAGAAGAGACCACAATCCTTGATATTGTGAAATTTACACTTTAGTGGGGTAAGACAGACAAAAACCAAATAAATAAGTAAATTGTGTAATTGTGAGCTGGCAAAAAATGCTATAGAAGAAAGCAAAAGATGAGTAACAGAGAGCAGCCGGACCATGAGGATATCACAGTGAATAATATTTTGACAAAGAAAATAGCAAGTGCAAAGACTCCGAAGCAGGAGCGTGCCTATAGCGTTTGAGATACTGTAAGTTGTCCAACATAACTGAAGTGGATTGAGTAAAACAGGGCAAATTAGGAAAGGTGTCAGGGGTTTTACCATAAGTATCTCTTATTCTTACAATCATACTACATAGTAGCTATTAAGACCATTAGGACACCTTAAGCAAATGACAGCCTAGGGTACATACTAAAAACACAGCTACAAGGGGATACAACTGAGATTTAAAACAAGTCTGTCAGATTCTAAACCTCCCACAAGCTCACACCAGCTTATTTATTCCAAAAGATAAACATTGAGGAATTTAAAAGGCCAGTTATTAAAGCGTTGGTGGCTTAAAATCAGCCACAGTTGAAGTAATTTCATCACAGAATTTGGCAAACACTACAAATCAGAGTTAGGGAAGATTTATTTTTTCTTAAAAAAGTTAGTCCTAAATAATAAAAGTTTTCATTCTACCTTTAAAATTTTTTCAGAGTAAAATGTTTATAGTTTCAACCACTATCCCATTCTTGTGACTAAAATCTGCCAAAGCAGGAATGGCTGATATGTAACCTAGATTAACCTCATTGTGTAGTCTTTTTGGTTCTCCACGTAATTGTCCTGATAATTCCCAGATGGATGACTCTTTTCTCTACATTCAGAATTCTTGGAACCTTTAAATACTTATTTTACTTTCGGCAAATTAGTGAGAGCAGAGTGCTAATGAGGCTGAGTTTATGGTTCAATCTCAACACAATTCAGTTTGCTTTGCACAGAGACCAGCTCTGTACAACAAGCAATTATGTCTAGTTAGATGGTCTCAAATTTGTAGTTTTGAATACAAGGAGAGAAAATGAAATTAACTCAACAAATTAAGCAACACCATTGAAATAATCAGTTGCGGGTTTGCAGCAATAACTTTTTCACACAGGTGATGCATTATTATTATTGTGTTTCTGTCTATAATTTTCATTATCCATTATTCTTTTAATATAGCTGAAGAATAAATATTTATATTCAGCATTAATTTTTAAATGAGTAGTGTCAGTAAATACAGATTCTGGCTCTGGCCCACAATCAGTTGTGTATCTATAAATGCATCATTTAAACTTTCTAAGTCTCCAATTTCTCACTTGTAAAATGAGGGGGTTATATTATCTAATTACCACATTTTTTTCAAGGCCTACATTTTATGATTTCATGATTATTCTAGGTAATTGAATCATAGACATTGATGAGCAGAGTGTGTTTAGTGACCTCACTCTACATGATCCAGCTTCCACTAGGTTACATTGCAACAAAAAACAAACACATCTTAGTGTTAAAACAAGGTGTATATCTTGTTTCCACCACATATTGTGTGCAAGTTGGCTGCAGCTCTGCCTTGTCTGTATTCTTCATTGCTAAAGTGAATGTTTGTCCCCTCTCCCCAAATGAATATATACATATATATATACACATATATATGTGTGTGTGTATATATATATGTGTGTGTGTGTGTGTGTATATATATATATATACATATATATATATATATGCCCTAATCTCCAAAGTGGTGGGTTTAGTGGGTGGGGCCTTTGGTAGGGGATTAGATCACAAGGGTGGAGGCCTCACACATGGGATTAGTGCCCTTGTAAAAGAGACCTCCAAGAAATTCCTTACTCCTTCCACCATGTGAGGACACATGGAGAAGATGGCCCTCTACCTATGAACCAGAAGTTGGCCCAGGACAGACCCCATATCTGCTGGTGCTTTGACCTAGGACTTTCCAGTCTCCAAAACAAGAACAACAACAAAAATTCTCTTGTTTATAAAGCCACTTAGTCTATGATAGTTTGTTTTGGCAGCCTAAACAGATTAAGACATTCATTTTAGAACACAATCTGCAGGGGCATTCCCTTTTAGAGAACACTGTTTTAATGGCAGAGGGAAAAAGGTAATGGAGGAAGCATACAATAGCTCTTAAAAGCTTCAGCTCAGCTTTGACATACCTCAATTTGGCTCACATTTCATTAACAAAAGCAGGTCATGTGGCTAAGCTGGACATTAATGGACTAAAGTCCATATTCAGGCATAAAATATTTGGAACAAATAATGTTTTCTACTCCATCTTTTTTCTTCTTTCCAACTTCCAGGGATCAATTTATAAACAAATTTCTTTAAATAACCATTAAAATAAATATTAGAAATTTAAAAGACTTGACAAAAATATTATATCAGCAACTATATATTAAGCAGTTAAAATGAGCAAGGTCCACTGTTCTCCAGGCATGTACACTCTAATGGGGTGGGCATATGTGTAAATGCTGTCCAGACATTTTTGCCTAAGAAAATCATCACACTTTTTAAAATGATGTCAGAGCTCTGTGCATGGATCTGGCTGCTATTTTCACGTGTAGATAGACGTAGAAATTTTATTCTGAAAAATAAAACTAGTCTTGTGTATGAAGAAATGTTTTCTGAAAGAAAATATAATCAAGCTTGCTTCGAAATTATTAGCCCTAATGAAAGTAGTTATATTTTGAGGTTATGGTCAACTCAGATTTGGCAAACAGCATATACAGTTTGTAGATTAGGAATTCCTATTTCCCTCTAACCTCATTTCACTTATCATTAGCACCTATACCAGAGGTTGGGTAAGGAAAGAGAGGAAAAATGAAATGTAAAACTTTACATTTTATATATCAATGCCTGAAAATTACATCAAACACAATATTGCAAGGAGCTACTTAATACTTTCACAGACTAGGAGCCTTAAAAGAAGCCTTTACAGCCTACTCATTATGTTTTGACTGTATTTCTACAATTTCTCCTAAAGTAATCATAAAATAATTAAAGCCTTACTTTCTGTAATTATAAACTCAAATAATTATAGACGTAAATATAAATTGCTTTCTCTTCACTAACCTCATTATATCAATTTTTTTTTTTTGTTTTCTGGCTTTTTTTTTTTTTTTTAACAACCCCTCTACGGAGCAACTGAAATCAGGAAATGTATGTGTTGTTTAACTCTTTCTACTCAGCTGCTTCAGTTAGCAGGCTAGCTATATGAACTGCTTGAAGTTCAGAATAGCCATAGAACTAAGGCAAAGTTTGCATCAACGTAGTTTTTTCTGTAGGCTGGGAAATAGCAATTGTGTCCATGTAGAGGGACTCAATGTCAATAGTGAAAGCAGCCCACTACCCCCTACCCTTTTATTCTCATATTCCTTGTTTTTGGAGATAATACATCTCTAAAGCCTTTTTTTTAAACTAGAGGGGTCTATGATTCATGTTTTCCTTGCCTACCAGATACAACTAACCTCTGTTACCCAATTTCTGTATGTCAGACATTAGGCTGAATGTTTTTACATGGTTTATCTCATTTAATTCAAACCTTGTGATGAAGATTTTATTATTCCCATTTTGCAGAGATATCTAAGGCTTGGAGTGCACAAGTAAAGCCACTAAATTGTTGATTTAGATGCTTAAATTATTTTTTAATGTGAGTAGTTTTCACACAACCATATCACACGGTCAGAATTTGGAAATACCAACGTCACCATTCATAAGACCATGGACAATTTAAAACTTTTGGTCCTTCTGAATTAAATAGCCTTCTATAGATACAGCATGGAAACTCTGCATCCAGACTTTTGGCTTTATGAAGGGAAGCATTAATGTAAATATAATTGTTAATCGTAAATCAGAAAAACATAAGGGAGAGAGATGCAGTGAAAAGATCGTCAATCAAGCTTGTAAGTAGGTTCCACCTGTGAATAATAATCTATTGCTCAAACCATAAGAAATATAGGTATTAAAGATAATTTATCATGTATTCATCACCAGCTACATGTGATGCAAGTATAATTTCAAATATCAACATACTGTATGCCCTCGAAGGGAATTTGTTGTGTGACTGATGATAGAATTTCAGAGAGCCAAGAGTTTTGGGAATAAACTGGTTTTAAAAAATCCAGATATCATACCAAACATGTATTCTATCAAGTACATTTCTTTAAGGCATTTTTTAAAACTCTAATAGGCAGTAATGTGTACTGGAATTGCTTAGGTTACAGATTGTCACAAAAATATGTTTTATTAATTCTTAGGGTCAGTTGTAGTCCTTGCCATCAATATAACTATTTTTTAAAAGAAGGATAGTTTTTGTTATGTCCTTTTTCTAGTGGATATTTCACTGTTAATTGTTCATGGCTGGTAAACTCATGTTTATGAAGACTCAAACATTTATTTAACTCAATATGCTTTTGTTTTTCCTGACATATATGTAATCATATTTTGTAAAGTACATTGGTCAGTGAGATTGTATGTATGACATTGGATTAAAAAATTTAATATGTAAAATAAACACATCGGGGGTGGTCATTAAATGATGGGTTTCTGTGCTCCAACTCCTGATGCTATGATTTCACTGTTCCTGTGTAGGACCAAAAAATCAATTAAAAAAATAAGTCTTATGTAATTGTGATGCATGTCATTTACAGACTAGGTTTTAAGAGACACTAATCCATAAGTTAACAAAGTGAAAGTTGGTCGATTATTGATTCTTAAAGTGTGGCAAAGACTGATGTGAGGGAAAAAGTAGAAAGAGCAGAAGTGGGAAAAAGGCAAGAAACAACCAAGGGCACAGTGCATTTGGGACTTAATAGAAAAATGAAACAGTGGGGAGCGATGTGAGATGAGGGTATATGGGCAGTGTCCACATAATTAAAGGCTTTAAATGCTATAATGAATTATCTTATACTAGAGTTTTCTTGTAGTCAGAGGTTCCCAAATGTTTTCACACTGTGGCCTGTAGAGAGAGGATAATATCTGTGCACCATACTTGCTCATGTAGTCAAGACTGTTGACAACCAGAGGTGACCACTTGGTGGCTTTTGCAGCTCTGGCACCCTTTAGCCTACTCTTCACATGTTGGGAAGTGCCATGAAGAGGGGTTGAAAGCCACTGAAGGACTTTAAATAGGAACCCTGGCATGCTCAGACTTGGCCAGAATGAGAAGGGAATAAAGAAGGGAAAGCAAGGCTGTAGTTAGAGAGACCTAGCATGAAATGATGGAGACCTCAAACAGTGTGGTCCTGGTAAGGACGAAGCAGAATGAGCTTAGATACTTCAGAGGAACAGTAACTTATTGTTTAATGAGAAATGGGTGAGAGCAAAAGGGAGGATAGCGAAGAATGATTTCCAGGCTCCTAGTTTATGTATCTTAAATAACGGTATGACTTTATCTAAAATAGTAATGCACGGAAAATGTAGGATGAATTGTTACAATTTAAATCTCTTTATTTTGAAATATTGGAGGGACATTCAGGTGAAAATATCCAGCAGGCAGTTGGATATATGCCTCCAAAGTTCAAAGGGGAGACCCAGTTAGAAGATAAAGAGTTGGGTCCTTACTTACAAATTCAGTAACTATCATCAAGTCCATCCTCTGGACTACTTATTAGAATAAGAAGAGAGAACACAAAAAATCTAGAGAGAAGTTCTATAAAATAATTTTACACTATAGATTCAAGGCTTAAATATGAGTGTTCCTGCTCATTGGTCCAGTAACTCTTCTAGCAGAAATAGTTGAAAATGAGAGCAAAAAATAGCATGTGAAGGAAGCCATATGTTATGTATAATAGTAAAAAATCAGAAATAACCTTAATGTTATTCAAATTTTCACGTTTATACTAATAAAATGTTTAAAACATAAATTGTGTTGCTTTGGGATCAAAGAAATAAACACAATCCAGTAATCAAAAGTAAATTAAAGCAATTTAAATATTTCCTGCAGTCTCTTAAGAAACACACACATATATACACATATACAATTAGAATATAAGGCACAGAGAAATATTATTTCTCCATTTTATGTTCTCAATGTCTTGTAAAAATATTATTTCTCCATTGTTATGTTCTCAATGTCTCTCACTACTTCCTAAGGTCTAACCTCTGAAAAAGGTTGGACCTTTCTCTTGAAATTCTCATAGGTTCTTTTTTTCTCTCAGAAATAAATCTCTACTCTTTCTTATATAAGTCCCCTCTCCTAGGTTCCCAAATTTTGTTTATTTCTTTCTGTTTGTCTTGATTCCGCATCACAAAAGCCCAGGAATAAAGCCAGTGAAGGTACATTTTTTAATATAGGTGTATGGAAGATGAGCAAACAGAGCCAAAGGTATGCCAGTGGGCAAGGAAGGGGGAAAGAATCTCAACACTTAGTCAAAAGGTCATTTTTGTTTTCCAAAAAGGTTAAGCAAAAATAAAAAAATAAAATAAACACATCAGGATGTCAAATCTTATGTAATCTATAATATGCAATTTGTGGTGTAAAAAATATGCTTGGAAAAACCAAAGAAAAATTCTGGAGGGAAACATTTTAGAATTTCTTTTTCTTTTTTTTTCTATGGTTTTTTGGGGCAACAGATGGTATTTGGTTACATGAGTAAGTTCTTTAGTGATGATTGTGAGATTTTGGTGCACCCATCACCTCAGCAGTGTACACTGAGCCCAATTTGTAGTCTTTTATACCTCACCCACCTCCCACCCTTTCCTGCTGCGTCCCCGAAGTCCATTGTATCATTCTTATGCATTTGCATCCTCATAGCTTAGCTCCCACTTATGAGTGAGAACATATGATGTTTGGTTTTCCATTCCTGAGTTACTTCACTTAGAATAATATTCTCTAATTCCACCCAGGTTGCTGCAAATGCCATTAATTCATTCCTTTTTATGGCTGAGTAGTATTCCATCATGTATCTATCTATCTAGATGGATAGATATATATAGATATACCACTGTTTCTTTATACCACAGTTTCTAGAAATTTAATAGCAATTATCACTGGACATTGAAATTACAAGGGATTGCAATATTTTTCTTTAATTTTGTTATAGGTTCTACATTTTCTATAAGTAGGCAAAAAATCTTCAATAAACATAAAACAGAATATTATTTATATTAAAATAAATTTTATTTTAAAAATAATTTAGTTATTCAAACAATAAATTTTAAGTCACAGAGCTACTAACAGAAGTAGCTATATATAGACAGAAGTATTAAGTAAATATTTGCTATTTTTAAATACTGAAAAGTTATATTAGAAAAATACCAGTTTCAAAAATATTCAAGAAAGGAGAGATAGTTTATTTCAATTATAAGCTATGTGTGTTTGAATCATTTTACTTAAATTCTATGTTTTCTCATCTGCAAAATTGGAATAATTATTTTAAACTGCATAGGAGTGTTGTGAGGATTAAATGAAAAATGAATGTGTGACACTCTACTACGTCTTAACTTGATTTGATTGATAGTCAGACTTGAGATTCACAATAGACTTCATCAAGCACCAATTTTACTTGTCTTGAAGAAAATGCACAGGACCAGTGTCATGGCATGCACAACGACAGCACAGCAGAGGTCTCATGAGTCTCAGACACAGCTTTGGATGTCCCAGTCATTCTGCACCCTGGGTGTGTGTGGCCACAAGGACTAAAGCTGATTGAATACAACTTCAGCTTGGGAAAACCATCAGCTCTGAGATCTTCCCTTCAGTTTTTATATCAAGCCATGTGTATGTGACTGAGTAGTCACATCTAATCAGGTTTATGTGATTAGCCCTATTTCTTCAGGGCAGCTTCATTTCATTAGTTCCCAATTACTCGTTAAACAACCTTGACAATGAGTTACACACGCTTAGTCGTTTCCATGGAACTCTTATTTATCTTGCATCAATATAGGTAAATATCTAACTATTCCTCAGTTGCTGCTGCAAATCAAAGGTCTAGTCTTCAGGGGTTTCCAGAGAGAAGGCCAAAGAAACAGCTCTTAGTCCTTTTTCAGTATATAAAATGCTCAGGATAGTGCTTGACACGTAGTAAGCAAACAAAACTTCACAGAATCATTGAATTTGTTTTTTCAAAATTGACAAATAAAGTGCATATTCTGATATTGTAATTAAAAAAATAATAGAACAAAGGAATCCACTGCTTGGTTGTAATATCTTTTCTTCATTGATAATTTTCAAAATGATTGCTGCTAAAATCATATGCCTCTGTCAGATTCCTTTCACATCAAATAAAATTAAATCCTATGATGTCCTTGAAATCATGTTGTGTTACAGGTCAGTGGTTATCATAGATGACTTTAAATATTCATTACAGGAATATTGAGGGATGATGGCAAGTCATGGTCTTGAGAGTCGTTGCTGAAATAGGCTATTGGAGTGTGAGTTGGTCATTAAACTGTGAAGGATCATTCATATCAACACAAAAGTCCCCTTGATTAGGAAGTTACTTAGTTGGTAACTGGGAATATTGGTTGAAGGAAGTGAAAGGGTAGTGAAAAGAGAAGTTGGTCCGAGAGCACGGCTTATAAGAGGGTTATGCAAGAAGATGGTAGCTAAACTACTTTTTATAATAAATAACCATGAATTTGGCGGTCAGAGGGTGAAAATAGAGAGACGATGGGGACAGAAATAAGGAATAAGAGAATAGATGAGGCAACTTGGTAGAAGGCCCCCCCCCTTTAGAGAAAAATAGCCAGTAAAATACTCCTCTCAGTGGGATGTACAACAGACTAGTTACAAGAATGTCAAATTCTCATTTTTAACACATCAGTGTTACTGCTTATAAAACCTCTCTGCCTTGCCAGATCTTCAGTTCGATTTTATTACTTTTATAGCTTGGGGAGTAGAATGGTAGCAAATATTACAACTGGGCTATGAACAGATATAACATGTCCCACATTGGACTTCTGTTGAAGCCAATGTGATAGAAACAACTGTTCTTGAGGCATCGCAGTCCAGACGTTTGATGTGGTGACTGACAGCAAAGTGAGGCGTAACCTGTGGTGTGGTGAAGTATTCTGTGCAGCAGTGGAGCACAGGTGGATGACTCAGGAGACTAAGCTCCTTCTCCCATATTTACCAAGGAAGGCCATGCCAGGGGAAACACACATGCTGATTAAATAATGAAAGAGAATCATCTGGATAGAGTTGAAACATTCTCAACAAATATTAATTTTTAACAATTACTAGTTAATTTATTTAGTTATTCTTTGAATTTGAGCAGAATCTCTTTCTCTCTCCTTGTTTTAATTCCTCGGGCTTGTGTGTGCTCTCAAGACTTAGAATGTGAGGTCACAATGTTTCCTGTGATACAGACTTGAAAGAGTATAGGCCTTTCTCTGTACTCACTGTAGCTCAGTACTATTCCTAGCTTCTTAGCCCCTTCATGGCTTTTTAAAGGAAGGAAAAGCTAATTATTGGTGCTCCAGGACTGGGAAAAGCCAAGAAAAAAGAGATTTTTCTTTTCCTTCATGTGGCATCAGTTTGATTGCTTGTTTTCTAGAAAATAGAGAGAAGGTTATCTATCAAAGGGCACAGTCTTTTCCCAATAGCAACAGTAACAACCTCATTTATTGAGAACCGAATACTTAGAATTGTATATAAACTCTGAATCTTATAAAACTCCTGCAAGGTACCAGTTATCTATACTTTAAAATAGCGCACAATTATTCTCATGGAAGTTAAGTGATTTGACAAGTTGACAAAGTAAGTGACAGAGCTAGAACAGAATTAAAACTTCTTGTTATTCCCACTAAACCACCTATAGGTCTTGATAACGATAGACCTTAGAAAACTAAACATTTACTAATTGTTTATTTGTAATTTATCTTCCCAATACTAATGTAACAAATTTCAACTTTCTGTCCAAATTATCCTAATTACTAAAAGGCCTTTACACCTGTAATGAAACATGAATTTTGAAATACATTTGCACAGAATATAATAAAGTTTTCTTAAACTTCAGTACTATTGTAGGCGCTTAGTGTCTGAAGACCACTGGCTACCTTGGATGACCTCTAAATGCACCCTCCAGCTCTGTGATTTAATGAAGAAATCACTAACATAGTTCCCATGTTTTGCATTGTAATTTCATAAAATTTTTGTTTATATCTGTAATTTAATGCAAAGCCGTATAGTCATCAGAAATAATGGATATTTAATTTGGTTATTTAAGCATTTGAGTTATTTTGTTCCATTCAAGGGAAAAAGAAAAACTATTTTGAATTCTATTAATTTTCTGCTTCATAGAGAATTAGATATTTATGAAAAAAAGTTCATAACAGAAGTTCTCAAAGTAAAGTTAGGTTGATAGATTCGTTTAATGCACAATTCTTATACACTTAGAAAATTTCAAAAATTCATATTTGTGTCATATTTTCATAGGTCACAGGAGAGGTAAAATGAGTGTCTGGAATATGGCCTGAATATATAGGAGCTAATTAGAAAATACAGTAATATGTTATATTTTAGAAATCAGAAAGGCAGAACTTGGTAATAAAGGACTTAGTTTGATAAACCATGAGTTGGGAACCATAAGTGGTTCTGGCCCTTGGAACTGCAAAATAGTTTCACCTACTGTGACCAGGCTAATATATTGCTCCTGGTAGCCTGCTGCCACATCCAAAATTTTCTCCTCAGAGTTTGTCATTTTTGTGAATTCAAGCTCTTCAGAACGTTTCCATTACAAAAGGACAATTTTACATTAACCCATCAACATAGATTTACTTTCAGTTTCCTAACTTAAAGTAGGGACTTGAAACAAAAAGATCTAAAATAGGTCAACGGTGAGAGTTTTGGGGAGATTGTAAGCATATGAAATTGATGATGGTGGTCTCTGTAACGGGATCCCTGATTGATCCCACAGCAGCATGGAGGCTCTGACTTCTTGCAAGGGAGAGAGGCGCTAGGGAAAGAAGATGTTAGAGACAGTAACAAAGCAAAATTTCCTCATGTGCAGTTTATCCAAGGATGGCTCACAAATAGAATTATTCTACTCGTGAAGGAAAAAGAAATACAACTAGCCAAATGATCCACCTGGAATTATTTTCTCCTTAGCTACACAAACAGGTAAAAACAAATCCATACATTACATTTTACAACTATATTCTGAAGAGGTGTCCACTTCTGAGCAAGATGGAGTAGCTGAGACTGGATTCAGTCTCCAGCCTGAAGCAATAAAAAAAAGCAACCTGGCAACACATATGAAACAATGGTTTCCAAGACATCAGCTATCAGAGAATGAAGAGTAGTCATCCCTAAGAAATGGAAAACAAACAAGGTGAGCCCTATTGCTTGAACTTACTACCATGAGAGAGTTTCTGGGCAACAGCACAGGGAGAGGGATTCATAGAGAGCCGAGTGTTTGAGGAGACCCAGACATTTGAAATTCACGAGACGGAGTACCTGAGAGGAGAGCTGCACAGAGACAGACCAGAGATCTGCAGAAGCTCCTTTTAGTATTCAGCTGAGTTTATATCAGCACCTGCATATAAGGAAAGTTCCCAAGACCTGGGAAAGAATAAAGCTGAAATGATTAGAGATAATAATGCCCAGCACTCATAGAGGGCTAAGAATTGTACCTGTGCCCAGTAGCCAGACTGAATAACTCCATGATTTATGAAACATTTGGTAGGATATTGCTTCGGTAGTTACAAATATTCTCCTCCAGATTCGATACGCTCTTGTGCTGCTTAACAAATCTTAAAAGCAAGACCTAAAAGAATCAAACTGTTTCTAAACAACTATATTGCAGAACAAAGCTCAAGAAGGCATGCATAGAAGCAGGAAAATAAGACCCAAATGATGAGAAAAATCAATCAATCAAAACAGATCATAAACTGATCCAGATGTTAGAATTACCAGATAAGGGCACTAAAAGTTATTACAACCGTACTCCAGATGTTCAAAAAGTTAAGTAGAAATATGAGATATGAGAAAGATTCAAATCAAACTTACAGAGACAGAAACTACAAGGTATACGATGAAAAGTACGTTGGAAAGGATGAATGACAAATTAGATGTTGAAGAGAAGGTTAGTGATTTGAAGACATAGCAATGGAAATGATCCAAAATTAAACACAAAGAGGAATAAAGGATTAGAAAACAAAGCAAAGCAAAGCAAACAAAACACCCACAAAACTGTGACAACTTTACAAAGTCTAAGATATGCAAAATTGGACTCCCTGGAAAAACAGAGTGAGAATAAAAAGTTTTGGAGAAATAATGGCCAAACTTCTCTAAAAAGGATGAAAACTATGAATACACAGGTTAAAAAAACAAACAAACTTGAATAAGCAACAGCATGCGGAGAATGCTCCATGTAGAGCCTAATGTTTGAGGAGACCCAGACAGATGAAATTCTCAGGACAGAGTACCTGAGAGGAGAGCTGCAATGAGACAGACGAGAGACAGACCAAAAAAAACAAAAACAAAGCAAAACAAAACAAAAAACAAATCCCAAGTACAAGAAACACACACACAAAACCATACCCATTTTGTTTCTTAGTTATATCTCTTACTATTCTGTCGTTCTGTCAATAAGCAGGAAATGTTTCCCTGAAATATAATTATCTTCTCTAATTCTTGAATAATATTTTGTTTTTGAAAATATTTTGTCTGTCTTTTTTCTTCCATGGAAAATTGTGCTCTCATTTCACTCTAATTTTAGTTCCTCTGTAGGTGCTCCCTATTTTCTTTCTGGTTTCTTAATGCATTTTCTTTATCTTCAGTGTATTGTGATGTGCCTTGGTTGGGGATTTATATTTACTGTATCTTTATTTTTTTAAATGTTATTTATGATTCTTAAGACTTTTTGAGCTTCTTGAATGTGAAGTTTCACAAACCTCTTGGGTTTGGGGAAAATTTGAACCATTTATCATTTTGAATACGGTCTCTTCGCCATTCTCTCTGTTCTTTCTCAGTATTCGTATTAGATGAATATCAGAACCTTTTCTTCTAACATTGTTGTCTATTAATCTTACTAACATATTTTCCTTTCATCTATTTCTTTTCAGCTATGTCTAATGTGCACTAATTTGTTGATTTAGTTTTAAATGTCAGTGCCTACATTTTCCTTTTCAACAGATCTATTTGCCTTTTAAAATGGACCTATTCTTTTTTATATAATGTGCTTTATTTTTCATATTACAATTTAAAATTTTATAAAGATATATATCTTACATAGTTATATATCTTCTCTATAGTTATATATCTTATGTAGATGATTATATATCTATAGCTATTTAAGTATATAGTTGTTATATATAGTTATTTTTATCTAGTTATATAAAAGTTATATTTGTCAGTCTATCTTAAGTGTTGGGGATCTAATCTATCTATTGTTTCTGCTAACTTTTTCCTTGTTTGTTTTTCTTATGACTTATAATTTTTTATTGTGAGCCTTTCTTCAAGAGGTTTTCAAAAACATTTATTGTATTTATCCTATGAGTACCTTTTGGAACTGCATCCTGGTCATATCCCTGTAGAACATTTTTTGCTGTGCTTTTGCAAAGTGGCCAAGGATACCACTGGCTCAAAATCAGTTTTTTATGTTCCCTTTCTTGTGTGTGTGTGTGTGTGTGTGTGTGTGTGTGTGTGTGTGTGTTTGAAGGGAAGTGGATCTCAGATCATATGGGTACTGAAAATGGGATAGATGCAGAGTCTCAGGGTTTTGATTTCCTGGAGGTAAGATGTGAAAGGACAGGAAGTCATTAGCTTCATTGTTGCTCACCACATCCCTGACAGTAGGAAGATTATTTTTTAGGCCTTCTTTTTCCCTGAACAGCTCAGTTTCGCATCTCCCCAGCTCCTTTCCATGACCATTAAAAACCAATCTCTTGATGCAAGGGATCCGTTTTTCCTTCTTCTGTCCCCTCTATCAGCCAACAGGACAGACACAGTATGAATGTCCATTGAGTGTCATGCTGATTTTCAGCTCTTTCATCCCCTGTGTTACCTAGTGATCTCCCTTTTCTTCACTTACATATTTAAATAATATTTGTTGTATTTGATTCATTATTTCTGATTGTTTTGTAATGGGAGGATTTTAAGTTTATGTACATTTGCCCTCTCACTAAAAATAGAAGTTAATTATCCATTCACTAAAGTAAAGATATCTGTGTTAAAATGACATGCTTTTGCAGGAAATTATGTTTCTTGTGCCTGGCTCTCTGGTACTAAATGTGTTCTTAATTGTAATGAGCTCTAATCAAGAAAGAATTTTTCTTTAAAATAAATGGCTTTCAAAATGAGAAATGAAACTAAAATATACTATGGACATTAATCTTCTCGATTTTATACTTATATGACAATCTCACAGACTAGTTCAACTTTTGTAAACTTGCATTTGAATAGGTAATAAGTACTAAAAATAATAATTTCAAGAGCTAGGATGACGACATTTTAAAACTTAATTAGTAATATTTATATTTCCATGCAAGATAATTCATTTCTTGGACAATATAGTCTTTAAAAACTTCATTTAAATAAAAATGTTAATAATGAAAATATTTAAATATATAAGTGAGTGGACATGTGTCTTTTATCCCATTCTAACGAATTGATTTTTACTTTATTCAACACTATGGGATAATAAACATATGGCACTTTCCAAGTATTTTATTTTAGCTTTTAATTACATTGAGATATTTAATATTTCAGTATTTCCTTAATTTTCTAACATTAGTTGGTTACATGTTTTATCAAATTAATGTTTGTGATTACTGCGAAAATCTTATACTCAAAATAGCTTCAAATAACTGCTGATGATAAAATTTCATTTGATTGACTTTTATCTCAATTCAATAATCAAAAATTCATGACTGTTGGATTTTAGTTCATGCTGTTATCCTTCTACAGTAAAAGCAAAATTAGTTAGAGATTTTATATTTATTTCAAGATGCCACATATATTTGTCTTTTCAGTTTCCAGAGTCCTTAGCACGCATAGTGCTTAATAGAGCACATTCCTGGACAGCCTGTTATTATTCATTGAAATTTTAGATTGCATATATACTTATAATGCATTATATATACATACATGTGTACATACAACATTGCAAGTTTCATTCCATAATGCTCTTTGCTTTCCTGTCTATATTCTCCAGGAAGGCTTGCCTTTAAGTTAAGACCTAAGTTTACAAAGACACAACATAACAGAATCTCTGGGACACATTTAAAGCAGTGTGTAGAGGGAAATTTATAGCACTAAATGCCCACAAGAGAAAGCAAGAAAGATCTAAAATTGACACCCTAACATCACAATTAAAAGAACTAGAGAAGCAAGAGCGAACACATTCAAAAGCTAGCAGAAGGCAAGAGTTAACTAAGATCAGAGCAGAACTGAAGGAGATAGAGACACAAAAAACCCTTCAAAAAATCAATGAATCCAGGAGCTGGCTTTTTGAAAAGATCAACAAAATTGATAGACCACTAGCAAGACGAATAAAGAAGAAAAGAGAGAAAAATCAAATGGACGCAATAAAAAATGATAAAGGGGATATCACCACCGATCCCACAGAAATACAAACTACCATCAGAGAATACTATAAACACCTCTATGCAAATAAACTAGAAAATCTAGAAGAAATGGATAAATTCCTATACACTCTCCCAAGACTAAACCAGGAAGAAGTTGAATCCCTGAATAGACCAATAGCAGGCTCTGAAATTGAGGCAATAATTAATAGCCTACCACCCAAAATAAGTCCAGGACGAGACGGATTCACAGCCAAATTCTACCAGAGGTACAAGGAGGAGCTGGTACCATTCCTTATGAAGCTATTCAAATCAATAGAAAAAGAGAGAATCCTACCTAACTCATTTTATGAGGACAGCATCATCCTGATACCAAAGCCTGGCAGAGACACAACAAAAAAAGAGAATTTTAGACCAATATCCCTGATGAACATCGATGACAAAATCCTCAATAAAATACTGGCAAACCAAATCCAGCAGCACATCAAAAAGCTTATCCACCATGATCAAGTGGGCCTCATCCCTGGGATGCAAGGCTGGTTCAGCATACACAAATCAATACATATAATCCAGCACATAAACAGAACCAAAGACAAAAACCACATGATTATCTCAATAGATGCAGAAAAAGCCTTTGACAAAATTCAACAGCCCTTCATGCTAAAAAACTTTCAATAATCTAGGTATTGATGGGACGTATCTCAAAAAATAAGAGCTATTTATGACAAACCCACAGCCAATATCATACTGAATGGGCAAAAACTGGAAGCATTTCCTTTCAAAACTGACACAAGACAGAGATGCCCTTTTTCACCACTCCTTATCAATATAGTGTTGGAAGTTCTGGCCAGAGCAATCAGGCAGGAGAAAGAAATAAAGGGTATTCAATCAGGAAAAGAGGAAGTCAAATTGTCCCGTTTGCAGATGACATGATTGTATATTTAGAAAACCCCATCTTCTCAGTGCAAAATCTCCTTAAGCTGATAAGAAACTTCAGCAAAGTCTCAGGATGCAAAATCAATGTGCAAAAATCACAAGCATTCTTATACACCAATAACAGACAGACAGAGAGCCAAATCATGAGTGAACTCCCATTCACAATTGCTTCAAAGAGAGTAAAATACCTAGGAATCCAACTTACAAGGGATGTGAAGGACCTCTTCAAGGAGAACTACAAACCACTGCTCAACAAAATAAAAGAGGACACAAACAAATGAAAGAACATTCCATGCTCATGGATAGGAAGAATCAATATCGTGAAAATGGCCATACTGCCTAAAGTAATTTATAGATTCAATGCCATCCCCATCAAGCTACCAATGACTTTCTTTACAGAATTGGAAAAAACTACTTTAAAGTTCCTCGGGAACCAAAAAAGAGCCTGCATTGCCAAGTCAATCCTAAGCCAAAAGAACAAAGCTGAAGACATCACGCTACCTGACTTCAGACTATACTACAAGCCTACAGTAACCAAAACATCATGGTACTGGTTCCAAAACAGAGATATAGACCAACGGAACAGAACAGAGCCCTCAGAAATAATACCACACATCTACAAACATCTGATCTTTGACAAACCTGGCAAAAACAAGAAATGGGGAAAGGATTCCCTATTTAACAAATGGTGCTGGAAAAACTGGCTAGCCATATGTAGAAAGCTGAAACTGGATCCCTTCCTTACATCTTATACAAAAATTAATTCAAGATGGATTAAAGACTTAAATGTTAGACCTAAAACCATAAAAACCCTAGAAGAAAACCTAGGCAATACCATTCAGGACACAGGCATGGGCAAGGACTTCATGTCTAAAACACCAGAAGCAATGGCAACAGAAGCCAAAATTGACAAATGGGATCTAATTAAACTAAAGAGTTTCTGCAGAGCAAAAGAAACTATCATCAGGGTGAATAGGCAACCTACAGAATGGGAGAAAATTTTTGCAATCTGCTCATCTGACAAGGGGCTAATATCCAGAATCTACAAAGAACTCAAACAAATTTACAAGAAAAAATCAAACAACCCCATCAAAAAGTTGGCAAAGGATATTAACAGACACTTCTCAAAAGAAGGCATTTCTGCAGCCAACAGACACATGAAAAAAAATTCTCATCATCACTGGCCATCAGAGAAATGCAAATCAAAACCACAGTGAGATATCACCTCACACCAGTTAGAATGGCGATCATCAGGAAATAACAGGTGCTGGAGAGGATGTGGAGAAATAGGAACCCTTACACTGTTGGTGGGACTATAGACTAGTTCAACCATTGTGGAAGACAGTGTGGCAATTCCTCAAGGATCTAGAACTAGAAATACCATTTGACCCAGCCATCCCATTACTAGGTGTATACCCAAAGGATTATAAATCATGCTGCTATAAAGACACATGCACACATGTGTTTATTGCGGCACTATTCACAACAGCAAAGACTTGGAACCAACCCAAATGTCCATCAATGATAGACTGGATTAAGAAAATGTGGCACATATACACCATGGAATACTATGCAGCCATAAAAAGATGAATTCATGTCCTTTGTAGGGACATGGATGAAGCTGGAAACCATCATTCTCAGCAAACTATCGCAAGGACAAAAAACCAAACACCACATGTTCTCACTCATAGGTGGGAATTGAGTGATGAGAACACTTGGACACAGGAAGGGAAACATTACACACCAGGGCCTGTCGTGGGGTAGAGGGAGAGGGGAGGGATAGCATTAGGAGATATACCTAATATAAATGATGAGTTAATGGGTGCAGCACACCAAGATGGCACATATGTAAATATGTAACAAACCTGCACGTTGTGCCCATGTGCCCTAGAACTTAAAGTATAATAATAATAATAAAAAGACCTAAGTTTGTTTTCCTTGAGTGTTTGGGAGGGGAGTTTTTTTTCATAAATGATATGTAAGAACTCTAAATTCTCATAAAATCATAAACATTTTTCAACCTCTTGGAAGGCTATAGAATTGTTAATCCTTTTTCAATGGTCTTTAAATGCTGTCCTGTTGCCTTCTAGCTTGTAGCTGGCCCAAGGCCTGAGTGAGGGTGGTGCTGGATTGTGTCATCAGGGTACTAAACACCTGAGTCCTAAGGATCAAAGCTGAAAACCAAAGTATTGTGTCAAATCCCAAGAGGCAGGCAGGAGCAAGGGTCAGAAGCAAAATAAGGACAACTGAGAGCAGTGTGGGATATCCAGCAGTTTAGAGCAACTGAACTTGAAGAAGTAACTTGGAGCTTTGTCTTGTAGGATATAGATTCTGCAAGTAAAAATTTTTTGAGCCAAAGAAAGAGAGGAACCAGACACTCAAGAACTTCACAGTATCACTGAGTTGTGTGTCTCATCATGGTATATTTTGTAGTTTATATTTCACTGATAATGGAATGGCACAATTCAAGCCTTTGTGTCTGCAGAACTTCAGCATTTAATAGCTGAAATATATTTGAGCAGCTTTATTTTGGTCACCCTCCTTTCGTCCACCCACATGATTAAGATTTGTTAATGGAGATATTTGTCAGACTGTACAAGATTGTGAATTATATTTTCTCTTAAGTGCGACATATGGCTGAGGATCTAATCTTATTTCTGCCTGAGACCTTTTGTATCTAGGATGATCCTAATAAAGTATTATGTCTTCATAAAGACAAAAGCCAGGCTTACTGTGAAACAGCATCACATAGCTGGAAAAGAGCTACTTTGTTCTCTACTATTAGATCTGAGAAAGATAGCATCTTAACTCTTCTAAGATTTAAAAAAAAATTTCTCTTAAGACAAAGTAAGGCATAATCCTTCATTAACAGATTTTATAGACAGAAGAAGACTGTAAAAATATGAGCACTAGACTTGAGAATCTGAGTTCTAGAACTGTCTAACTACAAAATACAAATTGCTTAAATCTCTCTTGGACTATTTTTCTATCTGCAAAATGGAGACACAAATAATGTTCATAGTATATTAACAAGAAACACTTTTTCATCACAGGTAAAATCAGGGGCTCTAGAGCCAGACTGCAGGCCTTGAATTCTACCTCCACTACTTACCAGATGTTTTGCCTCAGAAAATTACCTTTGCAAGCCTCACTTTCTTCATCTATAAAATGGAAATAATAATGGTACTTACACTATTTTATGAAGCTTAATTGACATCATCATGGTAAATTATTTAGAAAGTGCCAAACTATGCCTGGAATATAGTAAACAGTACATTTTAATTTCTACTAGTGTTATCCAACTAGATCACTGAATTTCCTTCATATTTTCTTGTATCAAAACTGCCTTGCTACAGATCCAGAAGTCAGTTGTATCTCCAGGTAAGAAGAGAGTGATAGACTTCAGAACTAAAGTGAAGTGATTTATCATTGAGATCCCATTTATCTGATATTGGAACTCCAGACTTTTAGGAACTGATTTGTCTGGTAACCAAGTTGATATGGTTTGGCTGTGTCCCCACTCAAGTATCATCTTGAATTGTAGATCCCATAATTCCCACATGTTTTAGGAGGGGCCTTGTGGGAGATAATTGGATCATGGAGGCAGTTCCCCCATACTGTTCTCATGGTAGTGAATAAGTCTCACAAGATCTGATGGTTTCATAAGGGGGAACCCCTTTCACTTGGTCCTCATTTCTCTCTTGCCTGCCACCATGTAAGACGTCCCTTTTGCCTTCTGCCATGATTGTGAGGCCTCCCCAGGCATGGGAAATTGTGAGTCCATTAAACCTCTTTTTCTTTATAAATTACCCAGTCTCAGGTATGTCTTTATCAGCAGCATGAAAACGGACTAATACACAAGTCTCCTCATTGATTGACTTCCTCTCTTTATTCTCTAGTCCTATTAGGTGAGTTTGTTCTTATTATCTTGTTCTTGCTATGTTGGGCTTTTCTAATCCTGAGCTCTAGTTTTCCTACGACTGGGCCACTGAATCTTGTGGCATGGGTCATCTGAAATGCCATCAACTGCTTGCCATAATCTCAACTCTGTCCTGTGTTTGCACCTTGTCCAACACTCCTGATATCCATGCTGTAATCCTTCCCCTTCTCATGATTTTCTTCATGTTGATTATCTGCTCCTAATTGTTCCTTTCTAGACTTGAAAAATATTAAATTGTGCTATTATGAATATATTAGTTGTCTTTGGGAGTTAGAGTCCACAAGATTTTTTGGTTAATTGAATGTGTTAGGAAAAGATGAGGAAGGATCCATGATGAACCTGAGGATTCTGGCATGATCAATTGTGTGGCCAGTACTTCCATCAACTTTCTAGCTGAGGTATGGAGTATGGCAGGAGGAAAAGTACTGCATGGGAGTGCAGGATGAAAGATGACCAGTAGCATTGGTATGTTTGCAAGTTGAGTTAGAATGGAGATGTCAGATAGTGTGATGATAGCCTTCATGCTGAGGAAAGAGGGATGTGCTAGAGATTACAATTTGGGGGATATCAATCTATACGTAGCAAGTAGAGATCTGATGATTGAGGATCACCCAGGGGAGAGTCCACAGGGAAAAGGGAAGAGGGCCCCCAAGGACCAGTCATTTTAAATGACAACTGAGAAAAGAGAATTCACAAAGGAGCCTATAGAACTTAGAGGGGAAAAGAAAAAATCAGAAAAGTATGAAGCTATAAAAAAGAATAGCTTTTAAGAGACAGAGAGATAAGATAATTCAAATATCAAGACTTCAAGTAAGAAAATGACTCCAAGTGTGTTATTACTGGGGACCCTGGCCAGTAGGTTCATGGGGTGGTGAGGACAATAGCCAGATGGCAGTTGGCTGTGCACTGAGTGGAAACTGAGTGAGAATAGATGGTGAACATAGAAACTGTTCTGAGAGGTCTGGCTGTAAAGAGGGGAAGGCAGATACTACAGGAGCCATTGGGAAATAAAGGAGAGATAAAGAGGTTTATGTTATGTACTTTGCTTCTTTTCTTTTGTTCTATTTTTAGCAAAAATGTGAACATGCTTACATACAGAGAAAAGAGAAATTGCAGATGGAAAATAAAGAGAGGCAAGACCTTATAGGGAAGTAAAAGAATTTTATTCTGAGCACACTGAAATTTTATCCTTGGATAAAGAGACAAAACCTGGTAGCCTGGTTAGTAGGAGGAAAACAGGAATAGATGTATATGGATGTAGATAAGTCTATATCATTTGTACAGGGGAATTAAAGAAGGTACCTCTAACAGGTTCTATTTATTCTGAAAGTAAATTGCAGAGGATGAAAAAGTGGGGTAAGAGGATTAAATGCTTCAGGCGAGAGGAACCTTTAAGTAGTAGTTTTCTCCACAAATTTTGGAGGTTAATAATTTTCAGTGTTTTGGACAAAATGAACAAGTTGATTCTAAAATTGAGGAGAATAACAAAGAAATAAAACTGACTAAAACACTCCTGAAGAAGAATAATGACTTGGAGGGAATATGTCCTACCAGATAATATAGCAAGAATTATTATAATGCTATAATAATTTAAAAAGTATGACATTGGCTCAAGGGGTGAATATATAAAACAAAGACTCAGAAAAGGCCATATATAAATGGAAAATTATACATAGCAGAAATGGTATTGCCATCATTGGGAACAGAACAAATGGTATTAAAATTTTTTTGCCCAATTATTTATTCATATGGAAAACATAGAATAGATCATCTTCTATTTTATACATAAAAACTAATTCCAAATAAATTAATTACATGGGAAAAGCAAAAATTTTATGCTTTATAAAAGCAAAAGAATATTTCATTACCTCAATGTAGGAATACATTTATTTAAGACAAAAGTGGTGATTATGAAAAAATTAAGGATAAATTCAATTACATTAAATTAACTATAATAGTCAAAAATACTGTAAGTAATGCAGAAAAAAAATCAACAAACTGGGAGAAGGAATTTGCATGGCATACAGTCAACAAGATAATAATGATCTTAGTACATAAAGCACTCCTTTAAATCAATGAGAAAGTGACAATGGACCAAATAATAAAATGGAAATGAGTCATGAAGAGCTATTTCACAGAAGAGGAAACACGAATGGTCAAAAACACGAGAAAATGCAGTCCATCTCACTAGTTATCAGGGAAATGCAAGTTCAGATCACAGATAAATGCCATTTTGTATCCAGATTGGTAAAAATGATTACATCTTACAAAGCCAATCTGACAGACATGTAGAACAACAAGTAAGAGTGACTCTTACATAGAACTAATGCATGTATACATTGGCATAAGCTCTGGAAAGCAATTTGAGGTTATTTTATACATTTGACCACAAATTTACTCCAAATTGACTTAGTAATTCCACTTCTACACACACACACTAAAGGAAAAATCTTCAATGTGTATGTGCGATCGTGTGCAAATCAAAATATGTACAAAAATGTTCATACAGCAAAAAATCTTGAAAAATAAAAGTATTTTTATTTTTCATATATAACTATAGTTATATAAACAAACTATAGGTATAGTTATATAAACAAACTATATATAAGTATAGTTATATAAACAAACTATAGTATATTTATATAACAGGTTGTTAGAGAATATTGAAAATGAATGAACTACTGTTATGTGCAATTACATGCATAAATTGTTAAAACCTAATGTTGAACCAAAAAAGGCAGGGCACCGTAGACCATGATGTGCTATACAGACGTGCCTCATTTTATTGTACTTCACAGTAATGTGCTTCACAGATACTGCATTTTTTTTCACAAATTGAAAGTTTGTGGCAACTCAGCATCAAGCAATAGCATGTGCTCAGTTTGTGTCTCAGTGTCACATTTTGGTAATTTTTGTGATAACTCAAACTTTTTCAGTATTTTGTTACATGTGTTAGGCTAATCTGTGATCAATGACCTTTGATGTTCCTACTGTAATTGTTTTGGGGCACCATAAACCATGCCCATATGACAGCCAACTTAACTGATAAATGTTCAGTATGTCTGACTGCTTCACTGATAGGCTGTTCTTCTGTTTCTCTCCCTATTCTCAGGCCTCCATATTCCCTGAGACTAAACAATATTGAAATTAGGCCAATTAATAACACTTTCAATGTTCAAGTGAAAGTAAGGGTCACCCAACTATCACTTTAAATCAAAATCTAGAACTGATTAAGCTTAGGGAGGAAGGCGTATTGACTAAGATAGGCTGAAACTAATCCTGTTGTGCCAGAGAGCCAAGATGCGAATGCAGAGGAAAAGTTCTTGAAGAAGGTTGAAATTGCTACTCCAGTTCACACACAAATGATAAAAAAGTGAAACAGCCTTATTGCCGAGATGGTGAAAGTTTGAGTGGTCTGGATAGAAGATCAAACCAGCCACATTTCCTTAAGCCAAAGCCTAACCCAGAGCAAAGCCCCTGCTCTCCTCAATTCTGTGAAGGCTGGGAGAAATGAGGAAGCTGCAGAAGAAAAGTTGAAAGCTAGCAGAGGTTGGTTCATAAGGTTTAAGGGAAGAAGCCATCTCCATAACATAAGAGTGCCAGGTGAAGTAGCAGGTGCTAATGTAGAAGGTGCAGCAAGTTATTCTTAAGATCTAGCTAAGATAATTGATTAAAGTGGCTACACTGTAAAGCACATTTTCAGTGTAGGCAAAACAACCTCCTGTTGGAAGAAAATGCCATCTAGGACTTTCATAGCTAGAAAGGAGAAGTTGATGCCTGGCTTCAAAGTTTCAAAGGACAGGCTAACTCTCTTGTTAGGGGCTAATGCAGCTGATGACTTTAACTGAAACCAGTGTTCATTTATCATTCAGAAAATTCTAAGACCCTTACAAATTATGCTAAATCTACTATGTCTCTGCTCCATAAATGGAACAACAAAGCCTGGATGACAGCACGTCTGTTTACAGTATGGTTTACTGAATATTTTAAGCCCACTGTTGATAGCTAATGCTCAGGAAAAAAAAAAAAAAAGATTTCTTTCAAAACATTACTGCTCATTGACAATGCCCCTAGTCACCCAAGACCTCTGATGGAGATGGGCAAGGATATGAATGTTTTTATCCAGCCCATCTATGAATCAGGGAGTAATTTCAGCTTTCAAGTCCTTTTTTTTAAGACCAAGTCTCACTCTATCACCCAGGCTGGAGTGCAGTGGCGCGACCTCGGCTCACTGCAACCTCTGCCTGCTGGGTTCAAGTGATTCTCTTGCCTCAGCTTCCTGAGTAGCTGTGATTACAGGCATGTGCCACCATACCCGGCTAATTTTTGTATTTTTAGTAGAGACAGGGTTTCACCATGTTGGCCAGGATGGTCTCAAACTCAACCTCAGGTGATCCACCTGCCTCAACCTCCCAAAGTGCTGGGATTACAGGCGTGAGTTACCACGCCCAGCTTCAAGTCTTATTATTTAAGAAATACATTTTATAAGGCAAACACTGCCATAGATAGTGATTCTTTTGGTGAATCTGGGAAAAATCCATTGCAAACCATCTGGGAAGTATTCATCACTCTAGGTGCCATTCAGAACATTTGTAGGTGCCTCATTAATGCAGTAGGTAGCATGGTAGTCTCATAATCTGAGAAACATTCATGATTCATGGGAGGAGGTCAAAATAGCAACAGTAACAAGAGTTGGAAGAAATTGATTCCAACCCTTATGGATGACTTTGAGGGGTTCAATACCTCAATGGAGGAAGTAACTGCAGATGTGGTGGAAATAGCAGGAGAAGTAGAATTAGAAGTGAACCTGAAGATGTGACTGAATAGCTGCCATCTTATGATCAAAGTTGAATGGATGCAAAGTTGCTTCTTTTTTTAAATTTTATTATACTTTAAGTTTTAGGGTACATGTGCACAATGTGCAGGTTAGTTACATATGTATACATGTGCCATGCTAAGTCAGTGTGGCGATTCCTCAGGGATCTAGAACCAGAAATACCATTTGACCCAGCCATCCCATTACTGGGTATATACCCAAAGGACTATAAATCATGCTGCAAAGTTGCTTCTTATGGATGAAAAAAAAAGAATTTTGTGAAATGAAATCTACTCCTGGTGAACACTGTCAAAATAGCAACAAAGATTTTAGAATATTACATAAACATAACTCATAAAGCAGCAATGAGGTTTGAGAGGATTGACTCCAATTTTGAAATAAGTTCTATTGTGGTTAAAATATTATCAAAAAAGCATAGCATGTTACAAAGAAATATTTCATGAAAGGAAGAGTCAATAGAAGCAACAAATTTTATTATTGTCTTGTTTTAAGAAATTGCCACAGCCACCTCAGCCTTGAGCAACCATCACCCTGATCAGTCAGCAGCTGTCAACATGGAGGCAAGACCCCCACCAGCAAAAAGATTATGACTTGCTAAAGGCTGAGATGATCGTTAGCATTTTTTAGCAATCAAGTTTTTTAAAATTAAGGTATGTACATTGATTTTTCAGGCATAATGCAATGGTACACTTAATAGACTACAGTATAGTGTAAGCATAACTTTTATATGCACTAGGAAACCAAAAATATTGTGTGTCTCATTTTATTTTGATATTTGCTTTATTACGGTAGTCTGGAACTGAACCTACAATATCTCTGAGGTATGCCTATATTTGTAAATCTCAGGGATAAATAAAAAGTAAGCAATATAAAGACCTAAAAAGGGCTAATATACACAAGATGGGGCCGAAAAATGGAAGGCAAAGCCTGCAATGGTGAGCTAAATGTTAGGAGTGAATTCTGAGTCTGTTCAACTGTCTCAGTAGAGTAATTGACAAAATAAAGAATAGAAAATTCAGAATAAAGTTGGCCAAAGAATAATATTTATGCCATAAAGTTGATGAAAGAATATAAGATAAGATCTCATGGCAAAATGTGGGGGAATATTAACTAGGGACACAAGAGCCCCTTTAGGTCAGCTTGGGCTAAAATCTGCTAGTGTTAGAAACCACATCAAATTAAAATCAGAAAAAGCAAACACATTTGTGAAACTAAATACTCCTTCATGCAACTGAAGGGAAGTAAGAAGGTATGTCAAGTTCTCTTTAATAGTTCAAGATACTTTCCCAAGGCACCAACAAATCACACATATTTCCTGAATGTCTCATCTTTAATGAAGCTGCACTAAGTACAAGCATTTTGTGTGTCGTCAACTTGGTTTCCAGCCATTCTACTTTTCCATTATCAGTTATTTGCTAAAATAAGACCCAGGCTCAAATGAAGAGGCCAATTATTCTTAATGAAAAGAAGATCTTCTTCATTTTTTCTGTTTATTTTTACTCTGAAGTAAAGGAGATATTATTAGTAGCAGTAGAATATAAAAATAACAAATAATTGTGCCACCTGATGTCTGTATCTAGTTTTGACATTGTTTAAAATTATCTACCATCTAGCTTTACTCTCCCCAACAAGTCTATTAAGTGTCAAGTCATCTCAAAGTCAAATATCATGAAATTCAGACCCTGAAAAAAAAATAAGCAACTTGTCCTAGCTAGATTGATGATAAAATCAAAACTAACATTCAGATCTTTTGACTCATGCTTTCCTTGAATCAATCTAAAGAAGCCACTTTAGATTTCACATGTCTAGTTTGCCTTTATCTAATAGCTAAACTTATTTTTATTCTAACATTAAAAGAGAATATTATGCATTTGGAAAAAACGCTGTTGAAAACATACATTGAAGCTGAGAGTGTTGGTGTGTGCTTGTAATTCCAGCTACTTGGGAGGCTGAGGCAGGAGTGTAGCTTGAGCCCAGGAGTTCGAAGTTGTAATGAACTCTTATCATGCCATTGCATGCCACCCTAGGTGACAGAGAGAGATGCCATCTCTTAAAAAAAAATAATATTTTAAATTAGACATTGTGTTTTGGAAAAATGGAAGAGTAATACTCTAAAGATCTTTCAACAAATCTTCAGTATGCCTTTACTAAACGGAGAAGCTATGTATTGATATGTGGTAATACTATTGGTGGATCAGAAAGTATTAGGTAATTCTAGGTCATTATGAATACTAACTGAAACAGTTCTTCCCTAAAATCTTCATAGCACATCTCTCAAAAATGGAATATAATATACTCTTTAATAAGATTATTGTCTAATTTTTTAAGATAAGTTAAATGCAATTAGATATTTGTTTTCTAATGGTTACATTTTAAAATATATTGATTTTGATTTTGAATAACATTAAATGTTTTTCCACATCTAGGGAGGACACATCTATGAGTAGCAGTGGCATGTGCTCAGGAAGGGTAAATGTATGTCCTGGTTCAGGTGTATTCTCACTTAACCTCTATGATTTTCATATTCTTCATCTAAAGTTAGAGGAGTTTATTTAGATGCCTCTGTGGTAGATACTATGGGTTGACTTGCTCAGCCTTCATCCCACCCTCCGCCTATGTGGTTTTCTATATTGTAGATTCTGGAAGGCTAAAACTACATTTCTCACTTTCTTTGCAGTAGGGTTCTACACATAAATTAGGTTTCACCAATTAAAAACACTTGGAAGGCAAAAGTGAAGTGGAAATCATTTTCCTCTTTTAGCTGCATCTACAGGCTTGCACAGTTATGATGACAGGAGGATCTTGGCAACAGCATTCCATTGTCCACTCTCTAGCTACCTAAGTGTCAAGAGGCAGTTTTGACAAAGGCAGTGCCAACCCTCCCCATTCACCAGTGTTCATTCACTTGCTTTGTGAATGTTCAGGGACCATGGCAATGGTGGCAGTGACACAGAGACAGTCCTAATCCTTGGATCATAGCTATGACCTTGTGTTTTGTACTCGACAATTCCAGCTTCAGCTTGAGAGTTCTGTAGTGTTCTGGCAGTCATTACTGGAAGCCCCTGTAGAGCCTATTCTTTCAGCCCTTCCAGTGATGCCATTTGCATCTTATTCTCAATACTAAATTTATTTCTACTTAAAATACTTAGAGTTGGTTTTTATGTCCTGCTCTGAAAACTGATATCTAAGTTTGCTGTATGCTCTAATATTCTTAGGTCACTGGGGAACTTGGTGTGTTTTCTAAAACATAGTCTCCAATATTTATGGTAATTTCTTAAATAATTTAAGTTTCTTTCTATGTGGAGTCTATTTGTAATGTAATTTTATTACTATCCTATAATTATCTTTGTTGGTGTTGAGTACATGGGAGTCAAGTGTACAAACATATTTGTTAATGAATCAACAGCCTATAATTTCAGGAATTAGGATAGCTATTAGGTGCTATTAAAATAGAGTATACATATATGTTCCAAAAAATTTTATGTAATGATACAATGAATTACAATGCCTGAAGTAGATATAAGAGTGTATAATTAACTGTATTTTCTAAAAGGATTTTTTGGATGAATATGAAAAAATATTATTTATATATACATATATATAGAGAGAGAAGAGAAATAATTATGCAGATGATTGCTAATAATCTATGATTTTTTATGAGCATCCTTTTACAGCATTCACCTTGGGTTAATCATTACAACACCTGAATAACTATTTGATATTTGCAGTCACCTCCTTAATGTCTTGATAATCAATATTAACTGCACATGAACACTTTACATTCTTCTTGAGCTAAAACTATTCAAATACCTTCAATCCTTGTGAATATTTTCCCAAATTGCAAGGAGTTCTTGCAATTCCTCTATTCATTATATTTTAAAGAATGTAATACAGAAAGATCTACATAATATAGGTGATAAAATTACTCACTTTGGAAACTGATATTTGTCATCTAATTGAAAAAAAAAAACAAAAAAGCAAGAACTGAGCAAGCCTGCAACATTATCAGGCTCAATTCTGGGAATATCTTTGTTACTGAATTGTAAGGAGTGCAACCAAGGATGGATGGTAGGTGGAGAAAAGGAAGTATAGTGTTCAGTCCTAATATTGGTAAAGAGTGCCTGAAAACGAACAGCACCAAGGAATGTAAGCAGAGGAATAGGTCAGATCCAGGAAAGGAAGCAGGGTAGGGCACATACAAGAACATGTTTCAGAGGAAGCAGCTGGCCAGCAGCTGCTGAACACTCCAGAAACAGAGAGATTCAGATTGCTGTATAGCAAGCTGTAAAGTCCAAAATGTAGGAGAATGAGTGGGTCCCAGGTGGTCTGAGGGAAATGGAATGGTCAAAGAAGAAAAGTCATGAAAACAGTCCAGCCAATAATAATAAGGATAAATTAGGATGAAACAAAGATATCTGAAGTATCAGGAATGAGTATCATTTTGATATTGAAGGCAGATTTCCTGTCGTAAATTTTGGGTTTTCTATTATACTTTGGAAGGAAGAACTTGTCCTACAGTAAACAGTCCAGGCTGAGCAGAAAACTGAAAGTACTACGCTGAGATGGAATATATACTCAGAGGCAAAAAGGCTGTCATATCCATTGGGTGGCAAGCTTAGGATTGTAGTGGAGTGTTATGTGGAGCAGTCAGTCTCTGGGAAGATAATTTTGTGCTGAGAGCAAGACTTAGGCACAGAAACCTCAAGGGACAAGGATCAAAGAAGAGAGAAAAATTGGTCCTTTGCTGAAAATTCACTTGCACCAAAAAGAAAATCACACAGAAAGGCATGATGTAAACATCCAAAGTCAAGTAGAGAGGGGTCTCTGTCTGTGATTTCTTGCCATCTACAGTCATTTTCACAGCAGACAAAAGCCCACAGGTGCTCATTTCTAAAGCAGGGCAAATGCAATTAGCTATTACAACTCAATAGAATGATCTGTATTCTAGTCACATCATGTTGTTAGTTGTGTTTCTTAGCAGCACACTGAAAAAAAGAGTCGATTTGTGTGGCCTGACCATTTTTCCCTCTTATAGTAAAAACAAATGTTACGTCTGAAAATTTACAACTTTTTACCTTTATTTTATTTGTTCTATTCAAAGATATTTTGAATATAAGTGTTACCTGTAGGCAAAAATCAACTAACATTTATTAAGCACCTTTTTGCTTGCATTTTACATATAATAGTTTATGCAGAACTATATAGTTTTCACAGAACTTAGTAAGTTCTCATAGAATTGATAGTAAAACTTCAGACTAATAATCAGTATTGCAGAGTTCAAGCTTCAGATGTATTTCTAAGCAGCTAAAACCTTGAGCAAATTACTTCTCCAGTCATTGGTTTTTACAACTGTGAATGAGGATGTTAAAAGCTGTTTTACAGCTTGTTTGGACAGGATTAAAGGGGTTTACATATGAAATTCAGTGAAGTTTAATGAATATTTATTAACAAAATAATGTTTGCCAAACAGCATGCAAAGGCTTTTGGGATGATACAAAGGAAATAAGCTATGGTTTTGGCCATTGAGGTCTTGAGTCTAAAGGGGGAGACTGAAATATACACTTTAAAATTAGAGAAAATGCAGGAACTGTGAGAGCACGGAGAAGTTCAGTATGAAAGTAACTAAAATAATAGCCACATCCAATCACTCTTGATGTTCAATAAGTTATTTTCTCTTTTTGTTTAAATTATTTCTAATCAAAAGGCAAGGAACAGAAATGTCCACTATCACTGACAGGTAGATGATTTACAGTTGTGGATGATGAGTTACTCATTAATGTATTAGTACTGGAGGTATTACAATGCAGTAGGTCAGAGCCCCAAGGCTCACAGCAGGCTCTTGTCCATTGTAACTTAACTATATAACTTGGAAACATTCCGGATCCTCTCTCTCCCTGGCCCTTCCACTTACTAGCTAAGTGACCTTGAACAAGTTACTTAAACTCTGTTCGAACTACCACTTAACCCAGCAATCTCATTACTGGGTATATATACCTCAAAGAGAATAAATCAGTCTACCAAAGACACACATGCATTTGTATGTTCATTGCTTCACTATTCACAATAGTAAATACATGGAATCAATCCAAGTACCATTAATGGTAAATAGGATAAATAAAATGGGTACGTATATACCATGGAATACTACATAGCCATTAAAAAATGAAATCACGTTATTTGCAGCAACATGGATGGAGCTGGAGGCCATAATCCTAAGCAAATGAATGTGGAAATAGAAAATAAAATACTGCATTTTCTCACTTATAAGTAGGAGCTAAACTTTAATCATACATGGACATAAATATGGGAATAATAGACACTGCGGACTACTTGGAGGGGGGCATGGGCTAAAAGCTACCTAATGGGTACTATACTCACTACGTAGGTGATGGGATCCTTACTCCAGTCCTCAGCATCACGGAATATTCCCATGTAACAAACCTGCACGTGTACTCCCTGTATCTAAAATAAAAGTTAAAAAACAAAACCTCTCTGTTCTAATTTATCATCTACAAAATAGGAGTAATGATAGGTTGTACATTGTAAGATTATTATGAAGATTAAATGAGCTAATCTATATAAAAATTTTTAAAAAGTGCTGGTAAACAGTTTGGACTTAATAAATGTTATCTATATTCGTGAACATCATTTTTACTATAATAATGGTGATGATGCTTTGGCATATCTTTTTGTAAAATAGAGAGAATAATAAGATTTATCTCTTAGTTGTATCATGAGGATTAAAATTTAAAATGTCTGGTTTAATAGGTCCTTAATAAATATGAACTATTATGATAATAGTGATTACTACTAAAAATCATTCCCTATATATGTTTAGCATTTCACAATATAATAAATGCTTTTATGTAAATAAACAAATAAAAAATATAAATTTATAAACATAAAAATATATGTGTGTTTGTGTGTATATATAGGATTTACAGTATCTACATATATGTATATATGTGGGTATATATACATACATGTATATATGCGGGTATATATAAATATACAGTATATATGTATATACACAAAAGTGTATATGTATATATTTATGTTACATGTATATACTGTAAATCATATATACACATATATACACACAATGACACACATATATTTATATGTTTATACTCACATATATTCATCAGTGTGAGTATACATATTTATATAAATAATTCACAATTGCACAAGAGATGAACAGGCCAGATTGTTCTATTCCTATGTATTATTCACATTTCATAGTTTGTTCATTAGACTACTGTGGTCTTCTACAGAAGATCTTTGAATTTGAATGTCTTACTACGTCTTTGCTGACACACACACACACACACACACACACACACAGAGACTTTCTGGTTGGTATGTGGACTAACATAACACCTTCTGTTTAATTAATTCTGCATTCTTTTCTCCTTTCGTTTCTTCCATTGCTTTCCTACTTCCATAAGTATAACACTGGAATGCACATATTTAGAGAAATTTACAGCCGGGCGCTGTGGCTCACACCTATAATCCTAGCACTTTGGGAGGCTGAGGCAGGCGGATCACGAGGTCAGGAGATCGAGACCTTCCTGGCTAACACGGTGAAACCCCGTCTCTACTAAAAATACAAAAAACTAGCTGGGCATGGTGGCAGGTGCCTGTAGTCCCAGCTATGCGGGAGGCTGAGGCAGGAGAATGGCATGAACCCGGGAAGCAGAGCTTGCAGTGAGCCGAGATCGCACCACTGCACTCCAGCCTGGGTAACAGAGCAAGACTACATCTCAAAATAAATAAATAAATAATTAAATAAATTTACTTATTTACTGTAGTTGTTCAAGATGAAGGTTACACACAGAGGACAGGGTATGTTATTTATGAGCATATTTGCATTAATGTAGTATCTTAAATGTAGTTGGCAACCCTCTTCTAGCACAATGGACACCTGCTGGACTATGTTTATACAAGGAAAGTGAAAAATATCTACGTTTGCACACTGGCTGATGAAATGAAAATAGTTTAAACCAGTGATATTTGCATATAGCTTTCTTTTAACTTTTTAATTTGGGCTGAGAACCATGTGTGCAATGTTTTGATGTTTATAAACATTTGAATGATATATTTCTCTATGCACAGAGTTACCCAACAGTGTAGGGTTACAAGAAGACACTACATTATTGAAAACAAAGTAATTAAATTTTCTAGGTCAAAGTTCAAGAAGGATTCTGCCCTTGAGACTCTGTTTCCCTCCTCAAGGAGAATGAGAAGCCTCACTGGGTTGGCAATTTTCGGAATAGAAAAATATTTTTAAAATCCTGACATCTTCCAGGCCTAGGAACACATCGTCTTTTGTCTTCACCCTCACCAAATCTATGCAGAATGTTGTGGCACCTAAATCCCCTTTTCTGGGCTGGAGACTGAGCATTATCTCTTGTCAGGAAGTTGTCAGATCCCTGTATCTGCAGACCACAGATAATGGGGAAAAGGAACGTCAAGGTAAGATCTGTGTAATTAATTAGCTTGTTGAGCAAACAGTTGAAAGGGAAATGAATTTATTAATTTTTGAAATGTATTTTTACCAGATTAAAAGAAGCTTTAGAGTTCTATCAAAAAACTTCCAGATCAATCAACAAGTGATACATATGTATATATACATATATAGATAGATATAGAAAATTCAGTGAATAAAAAAGAAGTTACATACTAATAAATATATTAGCATATTCTATGTGGTTTGCCTGACAACCATATTTGCATAGTCATATTAATTCAATAATGACTTTTGTTTTTAATAGAAATTAAAATTACATAGGGCAGTTTAGGGGAGTAGGAAATATCATATGCTTCTCTTTGCATTATGTTTGTTAATATCCCATTGGCCAAAGCAGTCATGTAGCCAAACCTGACATCCACAGGGTAGAGAAATACATTCTCCCATGGAGGTGAGGACACTAATGAATATTTTGATGAACAATAATCTCACCTATGACACCTGCCATTCATCCGACATAGAAATTTCAGATGAATTAAAAATCTAAACTTAAAAAGCTAAGCTAACTTTTAAATTTTAATGGTTTTATACTGGCATAATTTCAGACTTCTAAAGTTGTTGCTTGCAGCATTAGTCACAGTAGCCAAGACATGGAAATAACTTAAATGTTCCTTGCTGGATGGATACAGAAAATATGATATACATATGCAATGGGATATTACTCAACCATCAAAAAGAATGAAATTCTGCCATCTGTGACAACATGGATGAACCTTGAGAGCATTATGCTAGGTGAAATAAGTCAGAAAGAGAAATACAAATACTATATGATCTCATTTCTATGTGGAATTTTAAAAGTCAAACCCATAGAAACATAGTATAGAATGGTGATTACCAGAGCATGCAGGATGAGGAAAATTGAGAGATGTTGATCAAGGAAACAAACATTCAGTTGTAAGATGAATAACCCCTGGAAATCCAATGTGCAAGAATAATTTTGCTTTCCAAGATTATATAAAATATTTCTTGTATTTCATTTAAAATTCATAGTTTTTAACTCTTCTTGCAACTACTTTATTTTTTTCCGGATTTGTTGATGTACAATTGACAAATAAAATTGTACACATTTAAGATGAACACTATGATGCTTAGATATATGTATATATTCTGAAATGATTATCACAATCAAGTTAAACACATGCATCACCTCATATAGTTTGTGTGTGTGTGTGTGTGTGTGTGTGTGTGTGTGTTGAGAAGATTTAAGGTCTACTATCTCAGGAAATTTCAAGTATATAATGTAGTATTAATATTATTTGTATGTTTTAATGGGAAATTCCCCAATTACCAGTGCTTATCTGTTTCTTATAGATTTGTAGGAGCTCTTTATCTATTAAATATGCTGGATTCTTTTGCTCATCTTTTAAATTTTGAGTGATATATCTTTCTTTGTACAGAAACTTAAATTTTATATAGCCAAGTGTAAGTAAAACCTAAGGCTTTTCTCATAGTTTCTGCTATTCTTTTCCATAAGTCATAAGTAAATTATCACACCACAGATTTTTCCATAAACAACATAACTTAGGCATGTTGCTCCAGATTTGATGAGATGAAAAAATTTTTATTGTCCCTGAAAAAATATGTGTATATAATCAATATACAAAGAAACCTTAGCGTGGAAAGATAACTACATAGTAACTGTTTATTAGTTGCTATTCACTGAAACAAAAGAAATCATAGAAACTGAATGAATATGCAACCTCTGTCAGTCATAAAACATTGTTAACAGGCTGGGCGCGGTGGCTCATGCCTGTAATCCCAGCACTTTAGGAGGCCGAGATGGATGAAGCACCTGAGGTCAGGAGTTAGAGATAAGCCTGGCCAACATGGTGAAACCCAGTCTCTACTAAAAATACAAAAAAAAAAAAAAAAAATAGCTGGGCGTGGTGGCAGGCACTTGTAATCTCAGCCATCAGGAGGCTGAGGCAGGAGAACTGCCTGAACCCAGGAGGGGGAGGTTGCAGTGAGTCGAGACGGCGCCACAGCACTCCAGCCTGAGGGACAAGAGTGAAACTCCGTCTCAAAACAAACAAACAAACAAACACCCAAAAATAAAAACAATCTGTTAAGATAGAAAAAATATAATATGGCTACAAAATAAGGACAATTATCTACTCAAATAAAATAAAAGAGAGCAGTTTTATATTGTGTTTTTTACACATAGCAACATTTAATATTATTCTTGTATTTTTCATTCTCTGTAATATATCAACTGCATTAATCCCTTTCCACAGTATTTTATCCAATTAAGTTTTTTTTACACATAGCAACATTTAATATTATTTTTGTATTTTTCATTCTCTGTAATATATCAAGTGCATTAATCCCTTTCCACAGTATTTTATCCAGTTAAGTTTTTATATTTTTTAAATTGACGCATCATTGTTTGTATTAGTCCATTCTCACACTGCTATAAAGAACTACCTGAGACTGGGTAACTTATGAAGGAAAGAGGTTTGATTGACTCACAGTTCTTCAGGCTTAACAGGAAACATGACTGGGAGGCCTCAGGAAACCTACAATCATAGCAAAAGGTGAAGGGGAACCAAGAACTTTCTTCACATGGCAGCTGGAGAGAGAGAATGTGTGGTGGAGGGGAAGTGCCACACACTTTTAAACCATCAGATTTTGTGAGGACTCACTCACTATCACAAGAACATCATGGGGGAAATCTGCTCCCATGATCCAATCACCTGCCACCAGGTCCTTCCCCCAACACTAAGAATTACAATTCAACATGAGATATGGGTGGTGACACAGAGCCAAACCATATTGTTGTACACATATTTTGGGTGAATGTGATATTTGAATACATGTATACAATCTGTAATGATCAAATTAGGCCAATTGGGATATCCATCACCTCAAACATTTATCTCTTCTTTGTGTTGGGAATATTACAATTCTTTCTCTTCTAGCTATCTAAAAATATGCAGTAAATTATGGTTAATTATAATATCTCTTATTTACTATCAAATACTAGAATGTATTCCTTTTATCAAGTTGCGTTTTTGTACCCATTGACCAACTTCTCTTTATACCTCTTTGCTTCCTTTCCCTTTCCAGCATCTGGTAACCATCAGTCTACCTCCATGATATCCACTTTTTTCACTCCCATGTATAAGTGAGAACATGTGATATTTGTCTTTCTGTGCCTGGCTTCTTTCACTTAACATAAAGACCTCCAGTTCCATTCATGTTGCCGCAAACAACAGGATTTCATTCTTTTTGTGGTATATATACTATACTTAAAAATCCACTCATCTGTTGACGGACAAAGGTTGATTCCATATCTCTCCTATTGTGAACAGTGCTTCAATAAATGTGGAAGTGCAAATATCTCAACTCTTTAATCTATTTTGAGTTAGTATTTGTAGGTCTGGTTAAATTTTAAATGGGTAACAGATTCATTAACTAGCACAGTTAAAACCAGTTTAAAAAGGCCTGGCTAAGATTTGCTAAAATCCTGGCTAAGATTTGCTAAGGTTTTGGATCTGTAAGTCGACATCTTCCACCAAATTTGGGAAATATTTGGCCATTATTAATCAAAATATTTTTCCTCCCTGTTCTTTTTCTCCTCTCCCTCTGTTACTGCAATTATATGGGAGCATACTTGGAATTATCCCACAGATCACTGCAGCTCTCTGCAGTTTTTTGAAATATTTTTTCTTTCCATTCTTCAGATTATGTAATTTCTGTTAATCATCTTCAGATATGTGAATCCTTCCTTCTCTGGTTCCAATGTACTGTTCAGCCCATCAAGATTATTCTTCATTTCAGATATTTTACTTTTCAATTCTGAAATTCTTATTGGATCCTTCCTATATTTTTCATTTCTCTGCAAAGTTTTCTCATTGTTTACTCATATTCATTCTTTTATTTAAGTCCTTGAAAAATATTAAGTTCTTGCATGCTAATTTCAACAGTTATGTCGTTTCAATCTTTATTTATATTGACTACTTTTTTCTTGATTATAGGTTAGATCTAATAATTTTTATTGTATATTGGACATTCAGATGATAATTAAAGGCGTTCCTGATTATGTTAGCTTCCTTTAAAAGATTTGGAATTTTGTTCTGACAGGCAGCTAAAATATGTTTTTTCCCTGTAAATCTTGATTTTATTCTTTGAATTCTTTTATTTTGTTTTTGAATGTATGGCATCTTTCTTTCCGTATAATGTGGTCTTTACTCCTAAAGACAGGCCTTTCTGGTTTCTCAATGCTTGAGATGTTTAGTGTCATGTCTCTCCATACTGGCTGAGCTGGAACTCTAACTCTCTAATTTTTGACATTTTTGTTTATCTCTCGATCTCTCAGCAGGTGATATCTGTTAGGCCCCTCAGAGACCCATGATGATTAATGAGTCTTTTGAGCCCATCCTCTGAGTGGCTCTTTCTTCTCTGGTGCTCTGGCCTATAAACTCTAATTGCTTCTGCTGCCTATGACTCTGACCTCATCCTCTTCAGCTCAGAAACATTGCTGCTCATCTCATTGTATTCCTTCTGTCTGCCCACAGCACAAAAGCCATTCCAAATCCAAATCTCAGGAGATCGCTGGTGTATTTATGTGTGTTTCACGTCTAGCAAAAATCATAGTTCTGCACTAACAGTGCTCAGTTCCCAAAAATAGAAATCTTGTTTATTTCCTACCTTTTTTTTTAGTTGTTTACATCAGGAGGGCGAGTGTTGTACTAGCTACCCTGTCATTCCATTACAATGGCCAAACTAGTATGGTTTCACAAAAGGGCATTAAATATTTCCTGTGTGTCTTTGTGTTAAGCACTATCTTACACATATGAACTATTTATTATCTCATCATAACAAATTTCGGAAAAGCTTGGGGTTGACTGTAAATGCTATGTCAACACAGATCAGCCAAAGACAGTTTCAGACACTTTCTTTCTCTCAGCTCCAAAGCTGTGCCTGCATAAAATTAAAATAAACGGATGGAAAGCAAAACGTGCTGAGGGGTACAAAAATCCACACGTAGAGAAAAGTATCAGAAACCACATCTAATTTTTCCATTCAGATAGACTCTCTAAGAGTGAAATTATACTTCATGAATATAAATATCCAAACAAAGACAACCAGCTGAAGCAAAGAAGTGTTTGCATCAACTTCCACGTATTTGTTTAGACTTTCCCAAAGAATGTGCTTAATTAAAAATAACCTTCAGGTGCAATGAGTTGAGTTGTTCAGTTTATTCAAAGTAACTTGCTCTTATTTGAGTGACTAGATGCATTTTTATTTTTGTTTTGGGTGAATTCAGTATCCTGAAAATGGCCAACACTTATTTGAATAATTTAAATTATTTCTTTTCAAATAAAATGTTTAAGATAAAACAATTGCTTCTTACACTAACATTCTAAAAGGATAATCTTAGAGGTGAACTGAGGTCAATTGCCATGTATAAAGCTTATTCTGACTTCATATTTTTGAAGATTAGCCTTTTATTTTCAACAATTTTTTTTTCTACTCAGTGCATCATTGCTACAGGTTTTGGTTTAAGAAGTAACCCTAGATATATCTAAGATCTTCACTAGGGTACAGGGGTTTTAATCATCATTGCCATCATCATTCTTACATCATATCCTCATCACATGAGCTTTGGTTCAAAACTCTGATTTTAAACTATTTCAAAGTCAGGCTTTTTTTTTTTTTTGAGGCGGAGTCTCACTCTTTCGCCCAGGCCAGACTGCAGGGGCGCGATCTCGGCTCACTGCAAGCTCCGCCTCCCGGGTTCACGCCATTCTCCTGCCTCAGCCTCTTGAGTAGCTGGGATTACGGGCGCCCGCCACCGCGCCCGGCTGGTTTTTTGTATTTTTAGTAGAGACGGGGTTTCACCGTGTTAGCCAGGATGGTCTCCATCTCCTGACCTCCTGATCCGCCCGCCTCGGCCTTCCAAAGTGCTGGGATTACAGGCGTGAACCACCGCGCCTGACCCAGATTTTTATATGTGTCTGTTGGAATATAAGAACCAAAGCACCATAAACTCCAACTATAAAATTTGCTTGTTATTAATACACAAAGAAAGTGAATATTAAGAGACAAAGTCTGAGACAAGAAAATAAAAAAAGTAATTATGTTTGGTTTAATTTATACATGCCATTTTTACACAAAATAGTGCCAAAATTTAATGTCACATTCAAACTTTAAAATTCACTGAAGCAAACTGTCTCTGTTTACAGATGCCATGATATTATATGGAGAACACCCCAATGACTTCACCAAAAAACTATTAAAATTAATAAACAGGTTCAGTAAAGTTTCAAGATATAAAATCAACATGCAAAAATCAGTGATGTTTCTATACACCAATAGTGAATTATCTGAGAAGAAAGCAATTTCACTTACAATAGCTACAAAAAAAAAAAAAAAACAAAAAAAAACCAGAATGCCTAGTAATAAATTTAACCAAGGAGGTGAAAGATCTCTGCAATGAAAACCAAAAAACATTGAGGAGAGAAACTGAAGAAGACACATATATCTCATGTTCATGGATCAGAAGAAATAATATTGTTAAAATGTCTGTACAATGTACACCTCTGCACCTACAGATTCAGAGCAATCTCTATCAAAATAGCAATGGCAGGTGGGGCACGGTAGCTCACGCCTGTAATCCCAGCACTTTGGGAGGCCATGGCGGGTGAATCACCTGAGGTCAGGAGTTCAAGACCAGCCTGACCAACATGGTGAAACCCCATCTCTACTAAAAATACAAAAATTAGCTTGGTGTGGTGGCACATGCCTGTAATCCCAGCTACTGGGGAGGCTGAGGCAGGACAATCACTTGAACCTGGGAAGCGGAGGTTGCAGTGAACCGAGACCACGCCTTTGCACTCCAGCCTAGGTGACAGAGTGAGACTCTGCCTCAAAAAAACAAAAAACAAAACAAAACAAACCAACCAACCGAACAAACAAAAACGAAAAACCAATGACAATATTCCCAAAATGAGAAAAAAAAATCCTAAAATTTGTGTGCAACCACAGAAGGCCTCAAATTACCCAAGCAATCTTGAGCAAAAATAACAAGGTTGGAAACATCACATGACCTGACTTCAAAATATACCAAAAGGCCAGAGTAACCAAAACAGCATGGTAAATGGAATAAAAATAGACACATAGACTAATGAACTGAATAGACAGCCCAGAAATAAATCCCTGCATCTACGGCCCACTAATTTTTGACAATGGTACCAAGTATAGACAATGGGGAAAGGACAGCCTTTTCAATAAGTGGTACTGTGTAAACTGCATATCCACATGCAGAACAATGAAACTAGACTCCTATCTCTCACCATATACAAAAATCAACTCAAAATTGATCAAAGACTTAAACATAAGACCTGAAATGAAACTACTAACAGAAAACATAGGGGGAAAGCTCTGTGACATTGGCCTAGGTAAGGATTTTTTTTTTTTTTTTAAATAAAACCTCAAAAGTCCGAGCAACAAAAGCAAATATAGACAAATAGGATTACACCAAACTAAAAAGCTTCTGCATAGCAAAGGGAACAATCAATAGAGCAAAGAGGCAACCTATAGAATGGGAGAAAATATTTGAAAACTCTACACCTAATAAGGGGTTAATATCCAAAATACATAAGAAACTCAACACCAACAACAAAAGTAAACCCATCAAAAAATGAGCAAAAGACTTGAGTAGATATTTCTCAAAAGAAGACATACAAATGGCCAACAGATACATGAAAAAAAAAAGATGTTCAACATCAGAAATCATCAGGGAAAGGCAAATCAAGATGACAGAAATTTTCACCTCATTCCAATTAGAATGACTGCTGTCAAAAAATCAAAAGATAACAAGCGTTGGTGAGGATGTGGAGAAAAGAGAAATTTTACACTCTGCTAGTGGGAATATAAATGAGTACAGCCATTTTGGAAAATATTAATAGTTTGGAGTTTCCTCAAAAAATAAAAATAGAACTACTGTATGATCCAGCAATCCCACTACTGTGTACACATCCAAAGGAAATGAAATAGGTACTTCGAAGAGATATCTGCACTCCTGTGTTTATTGTAGTACCATTCACAATAACCAAAATATGGAATCAACCTAAATGCTCATCAATGGATAAATGGATTTAAATAGTACTATCACAAGGGAATATTATTCAGTCATAAAACAATAAAATACTGTCATTTCCAGGAACATGGATGAACCTGGATGACATTATGTTAAGTAAAATCAGTCAGGCATGGGAAGACAGATAGCGCATGATCTCACTCACATGTGGAATCTAAAAAGTTGTTCTCGTGGAAGTAGACAGTGGAACAGTACTTGCCAGAAGATGGGGAGGTTAGGGAACAAGCGGGGATAGGAGAGATTGCCCAATGGGTGCAAAGTTACAGTTAAACAGGAGGATAAGTTCTGGTGTTCTGTTGAATAGCAGGATGACTAGAGTTAACAACAATGTATTATATGTTCCAAAGAGAAGGTTTTGAATGTTCTCATTACAAGCAAATGATAAATGTTATCAGAAATTGACTTTTTAAATATGAGACTATAATAGGACCTGATAATATCTTCTAATAAATGAATATAGGAAAATCACCTTGATTTACACTAAAAAAGACAATATTAAACAAAGGTATATTATTGGGAAATTCTCTAAAATGCTCAATGATGGCTTTAAAAATAGGAGAATTTTGGGAGGCCGAGGTGGGCAAATCACGAGGTCAGGAGTTTGAGACCAGCCTGGCCAACATAGTGGAACCCTGTCTCTACTAAAAATACAAAAAAAAAAAAAAAAAAAAAAAAATTAGCCAGACGTGGTGGTGGGTGCCTGTAGTCCCAGCTATTTGGGAGGCTGAGGCAGGAGAATCGCCTGAACCTGGGAGGCAGAGGTTGCAATGAGCTGAGATCATGCCACTACACTACACTGCAGCCTGGGTGACAGAGTGAGATGCCATCTCAAAAAAAAAAAAAAAAGGAGAATATTTTTTAAATATTTTCCTATTTGAAAATATAATTTCTTAATACTTTTGAGTTCAAACAATGGAAATAAAGAGATTTGGTCACCAATTTAAAAACTAGTTTGTCTGTGTAATTACAATTTCTTTTCTCTCTGAGTATAAACAAAAGATTTAGGATCAGTTTATTGCTTGTAATGTGTCATCATTTCTTTCTTTTTTTTCTCACCCATTTAGTTTGTTTACTCTTTTTTCCCCTGTGTTTCCAGCAACATAGGAGGATTTAGAAACAAAACTATCTTGGGCAGGGGGAGATGATGGCAAATGGATGAAAAACTGGTTTCTTGTCTTTTGGTGGTCACTACAGCAATAATTATGATGGGAGATTTTTAGACGCAAGTGGTTTCTATAACAACATGGTAGGGTGCTTTAGAAATAGACCTGAGGTAAACAGATTCTTTAAGGGCCTCTTAACCCCTTTTATCCCACAGGATTAGCATCCTCTTGGAGGATGAATATTAGTTGGCTTATTTGATGAAAGGCTTAAAATCTTGCTTTTGTTTTGTAAAGATTAAATGGTTAATTATTCTATAAAGACCTGGCCTTAGCCGATCAGCTCTTAGGCTCCTTCACTTCAGGAAATAATTGATAGCATCCCTACTTTATTTCTGCACAGGAAATTCAAATAGTCTTAAAGATATGCATTTCATAGTATTCACCAAAAATTGGAAAACGGTAAATAGTCCTCATGAGAAAGTGTGTTCACTCTGACATAGGTCACTCAAGGGCTCTTGCTTTACTAATACTTCATATACACTCTGATTTCACCTATTGGGCTCCCTAACAGGTGGAGCTTTTCCTACTGTAACTAATGGAGTCTGAATACTCATCCTTTATTAGGCTATTTAGTGTGCTCCAGAAAAGACATGGCCCTATTTGACTTATAATTCACTAGGTATTACATGGGGAAGTTTAGTAGGATAAGTTCTGGTTTAGTTTTGAACTAAACATGGGGAAGTTTAGTAGGATAAGTTTTGAATGTATTAAATTTTAGTATCATAAAAACTGACATAGAAAAAATCAAAGGCCTCCATTTCATACATAAGCATCCTTCAGGAGCCCTTATAAGTGAAAGATCGAGGGGAATTTACGACAGGAATGTGGTACAGGAGTAGATGGTGGTAGGCAGGAAATAATTTTTCAAGAGAAAGAAAGATGGAAGGCTTAAATTTAGTTAAGTAGTTAAACAGAGGAAGATGGGGACCGAGTTTGACTGCTTGACTTTAATAGGGAGTTATTGATTATCTACTCTATGTTGTACACTACAGGTATATACAATGTTGAAGAGTATATGGGATTTATTTTAAAAACTAAATTATCATATCAAGTAAAGCACTATTATTAAACTATTAATTAAATTAATTGATTTGAAATGGCCATATATTTACAAGAATGATTTCAATTACGGTATGATGTCTCATGCATTTTCTACAGTAGAGCTATCCTTATACTTTTATTCTTTTCTATTCAGTTAAGCTGCCAATTCAAAACATCAGATATTCTCTTTCAAATCTCAGAAGGATGTCAGCAACCATGCATCTCCTTCTCTCTGATTTCAAACAATACAAGCTATTCTCATTTCCCTGGTGTTTTGTGCTCAGCAGTGAAGCCTCAGAATTCATTACATAATCACTTGCCATAGCCTTCTGGGGTAGAGTTTGCCAAATGGATCCCTGGGAGATCAAGACCCATTCTCCATGTGTGCCATAGGGCTATGCACATGAGCTGAGGCATGTCTGTATTCACCAAGGCCCTGCTCAGAACAGCATGTGCCAGAATACACTGGGCAAGGAGCCATTCATAAATTCTTGAAAAATCTTATTGAGACCAAAGGCACAATGGCATTGTAGTTGTTGTGCTCATTGCCATGGGGCTTTTAGCTGAATAAAAAGAAAATAAAAAATATATTCATGATGACTTCCAAGTTATCCAGTAACCACAGTAACCTGGGTTTTCCCCAAATTTGGTCCACAACTTTGAGTCACCTGACAGAAACAAATCATTCTGTCTTTGTTCAAGCATAGTGAGCCATAGAGTGAGTGAAACAAATTTCCCTGGGATAAAACCAATGAATCAGCAAAGCAAACAATCATCATATATTTATTTTACTATGAGAAGGTGATATTCAAAACGTCATCAAAACCAAATACATAACTCATACATACAGGCATACTGAAAAGCATATATTATAGTTCCTGAACTTAAAGAGTTTGTTTGCTAATTGTAAGGACAAGTCTTCATATATGGCATGAAGAACACTTTAGGCTGCATATAGGTAAGTGTTCAATTGTATCTTAACAATAATAAATTCTGTGGCTGCTCAGGCCAGGAGCTCAAGGAGTATGTAAAAATATGAGGAGGATTAATGGGAAAAGCACACCTTGCATTGGACTTCTAACAATTTGAATATACATCACAGTTAAACTCTCAGAAAGTATTTTGAGATATTTTTATTCATGGCTACTATGAGAAGAATGTCATAAAGAAGATAATTTAAATTCTGGAGGAATAATGTCTTACTCATAACCACACATTATTTTTCTAGACTAGTTCTCTGTACAAAAATGTGAGAAAACTGTTGAGAGCTGCACTATCCAATATAGTAGCCATTAATCACATATGGCTTTTGAGCACTTGAACTGTGACTAGAATTAAGCGTGCTAGAAGTGTAAAATACACAGAGGATTTCAAAGGCTTAATGTTAAACAGTGTAAATATTTCATTAATAATTTTTACACTGGCCAGGTACGGTGGCTCACACCTGTAATCCCAGCACGTTGAGGGGCCGAGGCAGACAGATCACTTGAAACCAGGAGTTAGAGACAAGCCCCTTCTCTACTAAAAATAGAAAAAATTAGCTGGGCAAGGTGGCACATCCCTGGAATCCCAGCTACTTAGGAGGCTGAGGCATGAGAATACCTTGAACCCAGGAGGCAGAGGTTGCAGTGAGCCAAGATCGCACCACTACACTCCAGCCTGGGTGACAGAGTGAGACTCTGTCTCAAATAATAATAATAATAATAATAATAATAATAATAATAATAATTTTTATACCAATTACATATTTAAATATAATGCTTTATATATATTTGGTTAAATATTTAAAATTAATTTGCCTGTTTGTTTTTCGTTGTTAACATGGTTACGGAAGACTTAACATTCCATATATAGCTCACATTATACTTCCATTAGACAGCACTGGTATAGATGCTTGCTATTTAAGTGTAGTATGTGGACCAACAGCATCAGCATTACTTAGGAGCTTATCAGAAATGCCAGGTCTGAGGCCCCACTCCTCCTGACTCTGCAAGGTTAACAAGATCCTCAGCAGTTCATATGAACATTAGTGTTTAGAAAATGCTGATCTAGATAATGTTTTAGATGTTTCTTTTTATGACTCTATCTTCCTTTTCATTTGGATTTTTTTCAAATAAATATTTTAAAGTCTGGGCATCCTGACCTAGCACATATTAGATGCATAACCTTGGGGAAGTTATTTGACATTCTGAAACTCAATTACATATTTATAAAATGGATGTAATACCTCCAATCCCATAATTTTTCTATAGGGATTAAATGAAACACAAGAGTTATGAAAGGAACCGATAAATTAGAGATATTTTTATAATATCAAAAATAACATTGAAAAATTAGATTATTCTAATTATTTTCATTCTTATATTGATTGCCAATACTATTTTGATGTACAGTGGAATGAACTAGAGTTTGAAGGGCTGTTTTCATTTATTTTACAAATGTCACTTTTTTAACATTAATTGTATATAATACAACTTAGCACACTGATAAGTCTCTAGTAGAGATATTAAAGCTTTTGGATCTGCTTTTAGAACAAAAGTGTTGTGTAGCTAAATTTTCCTGCACCATCATTGTATAATTGACATTGAAATTATATCTGTTGATCATTGATCGATTCTTCAAAACATGGCTTTATGGAGCGGGAAAAAACTTCTTTGTTCAGAACATTTTTAGCTTTACTGTGAGAATTTCAATTTGCTAGAGGCAAAGAAACTAGTGAAATATGTCTATTCCATAGTAAAAGGGGTCATTCCAAAGCCTGTCCTTATTAAAATATACATAGATTATAATAAGGTCAGTGATTTCAGGCCTGATTAGCTTTAAATAAATGTAATGTCAAAGGAACATAATTAGATCCTCATTAAAATTTTTCATGATTGACAGTAAAAATGACCTTCACAACTTGCATCATTTAGTCATGTTCTAAGGATGACAAAGGGCAGGGCATCTTCTATGAGGTAAATGTGTATGATTGCAGCCTGAGGCACATGCATTTGGTCCCTTACCCTACCTAACCCTAACGCCCAAGACCTGATCCAAGCCAGACCCTGTGCTTAGGTGTGTAGGCTGTGTAAAGGAGGACCCACAAGCTTTGATTATCATGGGGATGCTTTGAGAGAAAAAGAAACCTTTGAACTGGCAGGACCTGATTTCATCTGTGATGATGCTGATGATCAGAAATTATATATAAAAGCAAATAGCAATGTGCCTATCAGATACAGGGGATTTAAAATATGTTCACAGAAAACTTTCTCAGTGAGGCCACTGACCTTCTAAAGAGGAGCTAATAGTAGAATAGGGATATTAAGATACAGGTGATACCAATGAATTTTGGCCAAAACCAATCTTCTCACCTGGAGTAAGAAAGTCGTGTTTCAAGGAGTTTGCATGAGTATTAGTTGTGGTTGATGATGATGGGAACCTGCCCTGATTATTAGGTATGATTCTCAGAGAATGTGTGCTGGTGCTAAGCTTGCATTTCTTAGAACCCCCAAAACTCTCTTTGCAATATTATATAGTTTCATTTTCTTGAACTTATTCATTTGTTAAATATGCATTTACTAAGCACCAACTATGTACATAACACTCTGCTAGTCAATAGACAAGTAACAACATATATGTACTTTGGGCCCTGCATTGAAAGAAAAAGCAAATAGTGTTTTTTAAAAAACTACTTTATGCTTGATTCTTATAAGGAACTTTATGTATGTTATCTCTTTTATTCCTAATAATAATAAGAACAAGGATGATTGATAATGCTCACTCTGTGCCAAGCCCTGTTAGGCATTTTATGTTCATTAATTTAACCCTTTATAACAACTCTATGAGATAGGTGCCATTTTTACAAAAATGGAAACTGAGGCACAGCGATGTTATCTTGATAAAACTCATAGACTTAGTAAGTGGCAGAGCCAGGATTTAAACCCAGGCACTAAACCTCATGCGCTTATCCACTATATATACATGGCTCCACATCATTTTCTTTAGTAATCAGGACACTGAGGCTCAGTGACAATGTTTTTTCTTAAAGTCACAGAGATGGTAACTACTAGAACCAAAATTGAAATCTCTGTCTACCATAAAAATGTCCTCTTCTCACTATATTAAATTGGCCTCAATTTAGTATTTAAGACCACATATACAGTAGGAATACAAAGGAAAAATGGTCTTAAAGGAGCCCATCTACTTCTTATTTTAACTGCTCCATGTGGATTCTATCACACAGTACATCAAAGTAAGTGATTTAACCAATGATTTGTTCTGCTTGATTTTATCAAAAGAGGTCAAAGTAAGAATTTCACAGCAAGGCTTAAATGAGAATTCAGGTTTCCTTGCTCACTCATTCATTATTCAACAAATTTCTATTGACTGCCTTACCATGTGCAAGCCATTTGGGCTATGTCCTGATTAAAGATGTGCCCCTCCTGCACCGCCTCCCTCCCCACCCCAATCCTGGAACTAAATTTCATTCTCTGCAGAAAGCCAGGCTAAAGAGAATTCAGCAAACCACTTTATTCTCATAAATTGGCATTCTTAGACCTGCAAATGTTGACAGTTCTATCTCCAGTAGCATTGTTTATACCTTTTATTTCATTCTGATTACACTTCATTAGCAAAACATAGCAAATATTTATTAAATCGTCAGTCTTCTAGGTGAAACAATATAAGACACCATTCATTTGATTTTTTGGAAATATCAAATTTTATGTTCACAATTCCTCTATTCTACTCTGATTATTTAGGTAAAATTAGGTTAAATATAGATAACTATAGAATTAAAATTTAAAAAACTTGCCTTTACATGTTTGGAAAATTACTCCATTTTCTTTCAAATAACACCAACCATATATATTGAAAAAAACATTACTCCATACCACAGGTGACATATTCTTTTCCTGTCCCTAGAAGCGACTTCCCCAAGTCCCTGCCTGTCTCAACAGTTTGAGGAAAAAAAACACCAGAAATATATGTTCCAAAACAATGAATAAATTCCCGAATAACTTTATATATATTAGTGAGGATACATTGAGGAGTGTTTATCTAGCTAAATATGAGGCATATTAAAAATTGCTACTTTAACCCAGATATGAGCAATAATAGGAGTTCTATCTACGCCTCCTTCCTTTCCTTCTGCTGACAAAGGATACATTTAATTCTTGATATTAATATCACTTAAAATGATATCTAAAGACAGATATAATTAGAGAGCTAGGGAGAGAAGTTAGTAAATCTTAAGAAAAGACTGAGTATACTGATGATAAGAGGGTATTTAAATAGAATTTTGAAAAAGGTCAAGGATCAATAATTATACATTTAAATATACATATATGTGTGCATATACATATGCATAGTTTTACATAAAGAAACTATTAAGGTAAGAGTGATGGCTTTGACAGTTAATACTCAAAAAATATTTACTGAGCACTTGTTATAAATAAATAGATATGGAGCACAATACAAAGATACAGCAGATGTTCTGAACAATTAAGTCCTTATCACAACTCAAATTCCATAGCTAGCATTTTGCTGAGCCAAGAATTTAAATGGTACTTGAAATTTATAGAGGCTGGGGACTGTGGCTCAAGCTTGGAATCCTAGTACTTTGGGAGTCCTGGATGGCTGAGGCGGGCAGATTGCCTGAGCTCAGGAGTTCGAGACCACCCTGGGGGCAACATGGTGAAACCCTCATCTCTACTAAAATACAAAAAATTAACCAGGCATGGTGGTGGGCTTCTGTCATCCCAGCTACTTGGGAGGCTGGGGCAGGAGAATCACTTGAGCCTGGGACATGGAGGTTGCAGTGAGCTGAGATCATGCTACTCTACTCCAGCCTGGGCAACAGAGCAAGACTCTGTCTCAAAATAATAATAATAATAATAATAATAATAATAATAATAAATAATTTAAAAATGTATAATCAGATGTTAAATATTTTCTTGCAAAAAACAAGGGAGCTGGGGAACAGAATCTTTTTAATTCAATTTCATGATTATCTTTGTCCGATCCTGACCATTCCCAGGTAATTTACAGGAAGGGCATAGTTGGCATCTTGAATTAGTCTATTGTTAGGCTTTCTATGTAAGGGACTCGAGTTTTTTTATTTTGTTTCATTCTCTTTCTTAAAATAGAATTTCTTCAGTGAAAATTATTAGTGACTTGTACCTTTTTAATTATTTTTATTGCTGTTTTCTACTTGTTCAGTAAATTTTCTATTAAGAACTCAAAACTATTTCTCAACATCTTGTAAAGGTAAGAGCTAGCATTTACCAAACACTTACGATGTGTCTGCAAAGCATTTAAATTTAGTGACTTAATTCTCACACACCAAAAAAAGAAACAGAAACCGAGGCTGGGAGAGGCAGAGCAGGCCTGGTACCCGTCTGTTGCCCCTTCCCACTGTATTATCCTGACTCACTGGTAAATCTCCTATGATTGCTGAATAGAAAAGTCAGTGAAAAGATTGATAATAAGAACCACTGAATACAACTTTCAGATTCTTGATTGATTATTTTAAATTAGAGAATTACCTGTTTCATAGAAATGTGCAATAGAGCTATCAAGGACAAAGGAATACACACTACTTACAATAGAGAAATTAACATGCTCTTCCCTGAAAGTCTTGTACCTTGCACTGTTTCATTGCTCTAAATAAACATACTCGGCCTCATAATGAAACTAAATTACCAATATGGCTATTTTCCAAGTCAATTTAATTATTAGAAAATACATACACACAGAGGCATACACACACACACAAGAAATATATTTACTGTTATTTGGGTCTTTGTCTTCCTTAAAACCGGTCAAATTTGCTTTTATTTCTCAGCAGACAAAAAAACTTTATTTTAGCACTAGAAATACTTAATGCAAATATAGAAATAATTGCTTATAGTAACTATATAAAATATTTTCTTTTCTCTTGTGCAGGGGTTTTCAAATTGCTGGTCTCAAACCCCAGCTCCTTGGAGGTGTCTCTAGGGGAGGCAGGAGACTGGTCTGACTGGGCTGCAAGGGACCTTCCCCTGCTTCGACCTGAGCAGATCTACTTTCCAATTTTGTGCATTGGCATTCCTCATGGCATTTTCCTTGAAGGAATTCTGCTGCTCTTAAAAAGAAAAAAGAAAGGAAAAGAGGGAAAACAAAAAGTCTGAAACTCACAGTGGTAGAATTTCTTAAAATAGCCAGTAGATGGCAAACTTTACTGCAAGGAAACAATTTTGCAGCCTATATAATTTGGTCTGAAAATAGTAATTAAACTCTACATCCGGTAAAATGTACTATCCTGTATATAGGTCTTCTGTTAAATCAGGAAACAAAATTCTCCATGGTATTTTCTCTGGGAACTAAATTTCAATGATAACTTAAAATATCCTATAACTTTTTTCTGTGTCCATTTAAGTCTTGCTCTGAAGGTATTATCACTATGAAAATTATTGCATTGTTCACTGAAAGTGCATACAATGTGCTAGATATAGTAATGTAGACGACATAGTTTTTTCATTAGGATGTACCCAACTATGTATTTTATTAATGAGTTTGGTTGAGGCAGCACAAAGTTCACAAAGAAAGATTTTTAACTTTGTCCTCATTTATAAATTTAATCTTGTTACTTTTTATTTCCTTGTAGATTCCTTTTGCAATAAAAACAACACCAGGTGCCTCTCAAATTCTTGCCAAAACAATTCTACATGCAAAGATTTTTCAAAAGACAATGATTGTTCTTGTTCAGACACAGCCAATAATTTGGACAAAGACTGTGACAACATGAAAGACCCTTGCTTCTCCAATCCCTGTCAAGGAAGTGCCACTTGTGTGAACACCCCAGGAGAAAGGAGCTTTCTGTGCAAATGTCCTCCTGGGTACAGTGGGACAATCTGTGAAACTACCATTGGTTCCTGTGGCAAGAACTCCTGCCAACATGGAGGTATTTGCCATCAGGACCCTATTTATCCTGTCTGCATCTGCCCTGCTGGATATACTGGAAGATTCTGTGAGATAGATCACGATGAGTGTGCTTCCAGCCCTTGCCAAAATGGGGCCGTGTGCCAGGATGGAATTGATGGCTACTCCTGCTTCTGTGTCCCAGGATATCAAGACAGACACTGCGACTTGGAAGTGGATGAATGTGCTTCAGATCCCTGCAAGAACGAGGCTACATGCCTCAATGAAATAGGAAGATATATTTGTATCTGTCCCCGCGATTATTCCGGTAAGTGTGATCATATCTGAATCACAGATGGTGTAGTTAGCTCTCTCTAAGTGGCAGAAGCAGAGGTGACATTTTATTTTTCATACAATCATTTATGAAAATGGCCAAGTTCTTGACAGGAATCAATCAGTAGATAGAAACTCCCTAAACTATTGAAAATCCACTGAATGCACCGAATTCTAAGTGGTTTCCTGCTGTCACTGTTGCTGTTTGAATGAGTGGGGTCCAAGAGAAGCTCAAGGGCAGTTCAGGTTTCCTCATCAGTGCATGTTCCTTTCATTCCAGTTCAAGCCTGCTTTCTAATCCCCAAAGCCTAGCACTGCAACCTTCTGGGAAGGCAGTTTGGAAGTTGATGGGTTTCTAGTGCCGACTTGAGTATTATCAACAGATCAGTGATAGTAAAGCTGATGGAGCATGGTATATCAGATAAATCGCAATTTTTATTAAGAAAAAAAGCCTGATCTTGTTTTATGTCTTAGAGCAAACAATTGTACCTCATATTTATCTATATATTCTTTACAATGTTTCTGTTGATAGAATTTTATTTTAATAATAAAGTAACAAGTTGACAACTCATCATTACCAAGTTACATGCTATTCAGCCTCTTCACACTCAGTATTTATCCTCCCTATCCTTTTGAATCACTGTTACTGTTTTAGGTCAATTCTTCACGATGGCCACATTTCCTGCTTTGCTTTATGCTTTGGCTTTTCCATTTACTTGTAAGGGGGTAACTTACCTAGTCTATGCTTTCTCACATGCATTCATCCTAACTTCTGCTCACCACTTTCTTACAGTTCCCAACTCATATCTCTAAGACACCACTCACATTTTAATACCATGTTTTCCCTTAGCACTTGCCATTTTGGTGCCTTCCTGGAAGCCTTCCTAAGGCTTTCAGCTTTTAAACTTGCCTTCTTCTCCCAACACTTTCACACTTAGTTCTTTGTTTTGTCATTCTTTTTCCAAGCGTTAAGCAATATAACTATTTGGAAAATAGTTCTCTTCAAAATTTGCACCAGAACCCTCCAGCATCATTTTACTTTTAAACATTCCAAAACTATATATTTTATAAAATAGACACATTCCTAGTTGCTCTAAAATGAAATTTTTCCCCTCTCCCTCCTCCTTTACATACAACCAGTCTTCAGAATCTGCTTTTTTGACATCTAAGATACGTTCCAAATTGAGCTCATCCATTCTTTTCCTTGGTTAGGTTTATTTCAACTCTTGTGTATACTACTACACAACCTCCCAGACATTCTACTTACAGCTTCTACCTTCTCGAAGTTGTTCTGAACACTGCCTTTGAAATAACTTTTCTAAAATAGACCTATGCCGCAGTTCTGAAGAGCCTTGAGAGCTTCCCACTACACAGAGAATAATTTTAGCCTCTCCCTGAAAGCCCTTCACAATTTGGGCCCATGACAGGGGCCATGTCCTCACACATTCCACCAAAGCCTTCTATTTCCTCTAATAAATCTTCTTCATTTCTTATACAAGTCATTTCCTTCCCCTTGGAATGTCGTTCCCCACTTCACAATGTCTACTCTGAAGTTCTGCTATACTTTTTAAGACCTAGTTCAAATATCACCCAACACAAGAAGCATTTCCAGGTTCCTTTCCGGCTGGAATAATAGTTCCACACTGCTGCAGTAATTATATTCATTATGTTTGTACTAGTTGACACCTGTATTAAAGAATCCCCCATAATTCTTTCCTATTTTACATATATCTATGTTTTTGCTGCCCCCCCCCCAAAATGTTAGTTTCTAAAGGACAGAGTAATGTTTTATATTTATTCTTTAATTCATCAATACTTTCTGAGTTTCTATTAGATGTCAGTTAGTGGATTAAGAAGAGGAGCCCCCTCGGCCGGGCGCGGTGGCTCACGCCTGTAATCCCAGCACTTTGGGAGGCCGAGGGGGGCGGATCACGAGGTCAGGAGATCGAGACTACTCTGAAATCCCGTCTCTACTAAAAATACAAAAAATTAGCCGGGCGTGGTGGCGGGCGCCTGTAGTCCCAGCTACTCGTGAACCCGGGAGGCGGAGCTTGCAGTGAGCCGAGATCACGCCACTGCACTCCAGCCTGGGCGACACAGCGAGTCTCCGTCCCCCGAGCCAAAAAAAAAAAAAAAAAAAAAGAGGAGCCCTCTTCCTCCAAGATCCTGACTTAGTATTTGTGAGTAATGGCTGCTTAATCAACTGTTACTAACTTGTTCTAAGTTTTACAATTCTTCCATATATTTCTGGGCACCCTTCCCCATCCTGAAACTCAGGTAAATGAATATTAAATAAGAATTCACTTTCTGTATTATTTTATGTATACTCTATGATTCTAGAATGCTTATGTCAAATGGAAAATTATTTTATCAAGTGACTTAATTATCAATACTATCTAAAAGTTATAGGAAATATTTTAAAAGCTTATAAAACAATAGTTGTATGAAAAGCTCCTTGTTTGTATGCCATACTGAGGTGTCTCTTTTCTTTGTGAGAGTTATGGCAGGTGAATTTCAATATTTTTTAAATTTTTGAATAAAAATAAGAAATCTTTGTGGGGCTGGCTTGGAAGTGCTTTGTTTACAATGGTCACATTTAAAAATCAATACAGTTCATTAAGATAGTGTCTTCCATTTTCTGCTTCTATCTCAATATTGTGAATGGTGATTAAAAGAAATAGATATAAAATCAAATTAATGTTTCATTCATTTCAACTATAGTATTGTGTAATAGTCTCATATTTGTAAAAAACACAGCTTGAAAAACTATATTTTACAATGTATGTTTTTTAAATATCTTAATTAAATTGGATTTTAATGAATCCTTTCAGTGGTCTAAATTTAGGCATAAAAGATGGAAAGGGTGGCCAGGTGCAGTGGCTCACGCCTGTAATCCCAGCACTTTCGGAGGCTGAGGCGGGCGGATCACGAGGTCGGGAGATGGATACCATCCTGGCCAACATGGTGAAACCACATCTCTACTAAACATACAAAAATTAGCTGGACGAAGTGGCGCGAGCCTGTAGTCCCAGCTACTCAGGAGGCTGAGGCAGGAGAATTGCTTGAACTGGGGAGGCAGAGGTTGCAGTGAGCCGAGATTGTGCCATTGCACTCCAGCCTGAGCGACAGGGTAAGACCCCGTCTCAAAAAAAAAAAAAAAAAAAGCTAGAAAGAGTATATTCTAAATGTAAATGTAGTAAAATCCCATCATAAGGCACTTCACCTTACAATGAATTCATTTATACTGTGGGTTGTATCACATCCCTGCAGGGTCCAATGGGAATGAGTCCCCTTTTCTCACTATAACACTTAGGTCCACAATGAGGATGCTTTCCTTGTCAATCCCTGATATAATAGTGTTGTTCCCTATTTGACTATATTCTTCCCTTGTTTTCTATGAAATCAGCTACATGTTATTATTTCACCTTTTTAAGTGACATATATAAAACTTTCTTGAAAACAGAATTTAAACGAGAGACTCATAAGGCAGATAAAAATCGGGTCTATTATTAGCTGGTTAGGCTTGTTCGGGTAAAAAAAAAATGCAGTCATAGGCTTGCTCACCAATCTCCTACACAAGTAGAATGGCCTGTGTTCTGGTAGCTCATCGGTGTTTCTCAGCCCTGACTACTCATTAGCAATTACCCAGGGAGCTCTGAAACAGAGGTGCTCAGACTCTACTTTCAGAGGGTCAAATTTAATTGATGAGTCTAATGTATAGCCAGGGCTGGCGGCCAAATATTAAGTTCATGTGAACTTTATTTGGAAACTTTTCCTGCACTATACCATCATTTAGACACACACGGATGTGTGTTTATTTCATTGCTATCCCATGACCACCAGTGTTTGTGGCAGCGCAGGCCAACTAACGAGAACCCCAAAGAAGGTCTATAGAACCAAGGGAAAAGCCAAAGTTGAGAAGGAAAGAAAAAAGACCATCAGCAATCAGCATGGATGCGCTGGGGTGCTCTGCCTCAACTTAGACCTCCTGATGAATCCTGGAAACTGTATTACAATGACCTAGCTGCTGTGCACTACATCCAAATTTAGAGTGATCATAAAGAACTCCTCTTACAGAAAAAAACCTGTGTTCCTCTGAGCAGCAAAGTAAGAAAAGGTAATAAATTTTAAAAGGCAGAGATGTAGAAGGGGAAAAAGAGCTGCAGCACATAGAGAGGGTTCACACTGCGTGAATTCTCCTCTGTGCACTCCATTATGCTTCATGGGCAGTGATTCATGAACTACAGAAATGGGCTCAGAGAGAGCCACTGAAGAGGCTGGTGAGAATCTGCTGTGCATAAGCAAAAACTCCAATTGAAGCTGAAAGTAAGTGGATGCAAACTTTTTTAATGAAAAGAATATTAGCTCTAAGCATGTGACTGCTTTTAGTTCAATTTTATGCAATGAATCATTTCATAATTGAGGCCTTCTTTAAAATTAGCCAGATGGATTAATGTACATTTTTCTCATTCAGATGCCTGCAGTATGAGAAAAATAGGGCTGTAAGAGGGCAGAGAAAGGCCAGTTCAATGTATGTTGAATCAAATCAATGTAGAAAAATATCTTATTCCTCTATTACAAAATAGATCTTTGGTATAAAAATAATCCTTTGGGAAATAAGAAAATGTACTATATTCGATGTACTTTTCAACTATATGATGAATTTCCTTGCAGAAAAAAATGTACAAAAATTCATTATATAGTCAAGGAAATGTATTTGTACTTACAGAGTAGTTAGAAGACTAGTTAGTTCGTGGAGACTAGTTAGGAGGCCATTGTGATAACCCAGGTATAAGGTTTTAGGACCTGGCCTGGGAGAGTGACCATGGGCAAGAAAGGAAAGAGAAGGTATAATGTCCCCAGAAACAAGACTCACTTAACATTTATCAAGGTCAGAGTATTTTCAAACTTATTGTATCCAAGGAAAACTTGAAATCTCTGATATGAAACAAATTTATTAAAAGTTTAACTGGCATTGTCAACTTAATAAGCTTACAATGTAGATCAATGGGTCTCAAGTGTTGGCATGCATCAGACTCACCTATACAGCTTATCATTAAAATACAGTTTTCAATTCAACAGATCTGAGGTGGGGGTCCAAGAATATGCATTTCAAACAAGTTCCCATGTGATGCTGATGCTGTTAGTTTGGGGACTACACTTTGAGAACCACTGACATAGAAAATTATGTGGATTTCCATGTGACATCCTTGACTGTTATTTCACAAAGTCCATGAGGCAAGGAAACACAAATCAATAAAAGCAGGCTTTTATATAAAGCACTTATTGCTAGTAACAGTTCTAGGTACTTGATTATATGATTTGAGTGATTGCCTCCTCCAAAACTCATGTGTTGGAGACATAATCACCAATGCAATAGTATTGGGAGGTGGGAACTAAGAGGAGGTATTTAGGCGACGAGGATGGAGCCTTCAGGAATGGATTAGTACCATAATAAAAAGGGCTTTTGGGAGTGGGTTCACCCCCTTCCACTCTTCTGCCATGTGAGGAACAATGTTCCTATCCTCTGGAGGATGCAGCCTTCACGGCACCATCTTGGATGTGGGGCTTTACCAGACACCAAACCTACTGGCACCTTGGTCTTGAACTTTTAAACATCCAGAGCTATGAGAAATAAATTTCTGTTCTTTATAAATTACCCAGTTCTATATATTCTGTTATACCAGCACCAGATGGACTATAAGACACATGATATGGATTTTTTAAATATTTGTTGAATTCATTAGATCATTAATTTATTCAACACATATATATTGAGTACCTCAACGAATTGGGCATTGTTCTATGTTCTGAAAATGAAAGAGTAAAGAGAAGTGATGACAAAGTCTCTTACATTCTGCAAGGAAGAGATAGATATCTATAAAACAAGTAATAGATATACTGTATATAGTAGGTTAGAAGGTAATAACTGCGTGGAGAAAAGTAAAACAAAATAATGGTATTAGGGATTAACTTTAGGTAGAATGATGAAGAAAGTCTTCACTGAGAAGGTGACATGTGAATAAAGCTCTAAAGAGGAGAGGATGGGAACCAAGGAAATGTCTTGTGGAATAGCATTCCAGGCAGAGGAAAAGCGGATGCAAAGGCCCTGAGGTAAAGAGTCCTTGCAATGTTTGAGGAACAGCAATAAAATTAGTGTGACTGGAGTGAAGGAGGAAGGAGATAGGTCAGAGCAATAATGAGGTCAGACTGTTTGGGACCTTGTAAGCCATTGTAAGGACTTTGGCTTTTACTTTAAGTGAGATGGGAGGTTATTGGAGAGTTCTGAGCAGAGAACTGGAATGATTTGACTTACATTTTAACAAGGTCACTCTGCTTATTATGTTGAAGATACACTACAGGGGGCGATAAGCATGGAATTCAAGTGTCTAAGGGAGGTTAATACAATAGTCCAAGAAAATCCACTCCTTGGGGGAGGGAAGAGTGAAAGAGACCTATCAAGTTTTTTGTTTGTTTTTGTTTTAATTTTTTATTTAGATGGAGTCTCTCTTTGTTGCCCAGGCTGGAGTGCAGTGGTGCAATCTTGGCTCACTGCAACCTCCGCCTCCCAGTTTCAAGCAATTCTCCTGCCTCAGCCTCCTTAGTAGCTGGGACTACAGGAGTGTGCCACCACACCCGGCTAATTTTTTGCATTTTTACTAGAGATGGCATTTCACCATGTTAGCCAGGGTGGCCTCGATCTCCTGAGCCTGTGATCCGCCACCTCGGCCTCCCAAAGTGGTGGGATTACAGGCATGAGCCACCGCGCCCGGCCCCATCAAGTTTTAACAGTAACTTTCTCCCCTCCCTGTTCCACCCTTAACATTTAAGATGGAAATTAACAAAGAAGGATCATGGATCATGCAAACAAAATGAAAGCATGCCTTTCTCTCTCTGCCCTCTATTGCCCTCTGATGGCAATGTCTAGATTATTCAGAACAAATCTGTCCTTCAGAATATTCTAGCAAGAATGCAGTCTTTCTTAGTAGCTTCTATCCACCATATTGCCATGCAGTGTCTTTCACTTGCACAACTGCAACATATTTTACCTCCCTGGGTTACATGATGGTTACTCATTTAAAGTGTCCTATCAGCAGTTCTTTTACTTCTAATGATATTTCATGTTCCTCTTGGGCCTTCTCCAGTAGTCCTCATCCATGCTGATGCATAAGTCTAAGAGGTATGATGTAACTAACTGACACTGCCATTACAGTGGCACATATCAAAGACATAATTCGAATTTCAGTCATTGTGGAGATTTGAATCTGGGCTTGGTGTTCTATCTTTTCTAAATATATTTTGATCAACTAAATAACTTTGAAGGCATCCGTGGCAAATAATATAGGTAATTTAATGGTCATGGGAAATAATTTGAGGAAAATAAAATATGTTATTAAATATAAACTTATTTCATGAGAAATAGTTATATCAAAGAAAAATGGTTGTTTTTATATGCGCTTAATTATGAAATTGATAATGTTTTATGGTGTCTTATAAGGAAAGTTAAACACTTGTTCAGGCTTTTGCTCAGAACTAGAGTCATGTGAAGTAGTTTTTATGAAGAAATGAAGTTTCCAGGTTTTGACAAATGTTTGTTGAATGAGTGCACAAAATAACAAATATTCACTCAGCAAATATTTATATTTGCAATGCACTGGGCATTGTGCTGGACTTTGGAGATGTAAAAGTGACTAAGATAAAATTTATTCCTGACAAAATGCTCACAAATTATTCTGGGATCAGGAATGTAAACAACAATTACCATCTGTCTATAAACATCATGCTGTGGAAGCACAAAGAAAGAAGCTGGTAATGTTGGTTAGAGTCAGGAAATATTCCTAGGAAAAAAAATGGCCTATGAGTAGAGCAAAAATGCATCCCTTTCAGAATGTAAAACTGAAACTTGTATCTTCTGCCTACATTTACTATTATTATTTGAACAATAATATGTTGAATATCAAGGGAGAAGGACTGCAGAGATATTTTGGAAAGGGGTTGCTATGATCTGAAAAGTTTGGTCCTTCCAAAATGCATATGTTGAAATGCTGTCCGAGGCGATAGTATGAAAAGGTGAGGCTTTTGGGAGGTAATTAGGTCATTGCGGGGAAGCTCTCATAAATAGGCTATGTGCCCTTATAAAAGAGGCCCAAGAGAGATCCCTCACCCCTTCTACCATGTGAGGACATAGAAAGAAATTATCATCTATGAGCCAGAAAGACAGCTTTCTCTCTGACATGTGACTGCTATTTCTCCTAGTGCCTACCTAGTTATCAGCAGGGTGTGTGTGCAGGTCCGAATGCAAAGGTGATGAGCTGAAAAATATATAGTAATATAATGAACAGATGTGGTGGAAAGACGAATTTGGAAGCAGAAGACAGAGATTCCAGGCTCAGCCTAGATGTTCTCTAGTGGTTTGGTACTGATAAATAACAATTATGAACTTCCATTTCCTCATTCAAACATTGGCATGGTAATACAACCTAACTCTTAGGGTCATGGTGAGAATGAAATGGATTAACAAAAGTTTTTCCATAGACTATTTAGGCTATGAAAGAGTTAATTGCCAATATTTCTGTCTCTTAAAACATTACTACTAATGAATACCTATGGTATCTAAACAATGTTTGCCTTTGTTTTTTACAGGTATCATTTTCTTATACTTGAATTGTTTTCAAGTAATCTTATACCTGATTACTTGAAAGTATTATTTTTTGAATACTGTTAGAACCCAACTCAGGAATAGATTAACTGAAGTTCAGTCAAAATCTCTCTGCCGCACTTATAAATTTAAAGTGTAACATTTTAATATGCCTAGGCAATAATTCAGCTTCTAAAATGGCCATATCATAAAATGAAGAACTAAGAAATTACTACTATTTTAACAATTTTATATATTTACGAATAGTAATTATCCTAATGAAGAGAAACATAAGAAATTTGCTATGATTAAAACATAATTATGGAAGTATGAAAATACATAATGTTTAATGTTGATGTATTTAACATAAAATGAGAATATTGTAATTTTTCTATAGTCTTTCAAAAAAACTTATAAAATTAAAGCATAAACCACTCATAAAAGTAGTGTATTTTTCAAACATAGCATCTTGGAGTCTCTGAAATGGGTTACTCCAGCTTTTAAAATTTGATATATATTTTGTTATTTTCATAATTCTTTTAAAAAGTGAGTGTGTATATATATGTATAAAATATAGAAAGTGTATGGGGAAAGTCATTCCTATTAACTTGGGAAAATAATATATTACTATCTTATGGTAAATTTTATGACATTTATGATGCAAGTGAAGTGGGAGAAATGGCATACAGATGGATTGAGAGAAAAATGGCTGGAGAAGAGGAATGAAGAATGAGCTCACAGAATTAGAAGAAACTGTTCTCCAAACAGACAACTGTAATCATTAGATACAAGGAAGTAGGAGAATTTCCTCCCAATGCCCCACTCCTAGGGCTGACAAAGAGAAGACATTCTTTCTTTCTCTTCCTAGAATTAGTTTCAGCCTCCATGATATTCTGGGAAGATGGTTTTGAAACAGTGTCAAGAACATTCTTAAACTTTCACTGATGGTACAATGGTACCAAAGAGGACACAATGTGACAAGGATTAAGAAAACCCGAAAAAAAAATGTTTAATATGGAAACCACAGGTTATTCCAGTTTTGTCTAGCAGTAAAGTAAAACTTGTAGAAACAAAAAGGATTATAATAGTCACAATAACAAAATAATAAAATATAATCATAGTTAAATAAAATAATGACAAAACATTAATAATATTTATTAAGACAAATTTTCTGTATCATCAGATTTAATACATCATCAGTCTTACATACATTTCAGATATCATTAAGAAAGAAAAAATTATTTGGTTAAGTTGTAGCATGAGGCTAAGACACTGCTGATTGTAAAGTGCATCTCGGTTCTAGAGATGTTAAAAATGTGAGGGAGTAAAAAAGGAGTCTTAGAATTGACAAAATTCAGCAGTCCTTCAGAGATAGAATCCTGGGCTTGTAAAATCTGCTTACAGTGAGTGATTCAAAAGGAGAATTTTGTTATTTTTGGTGTCCTTAGGAAAGGTGTGTCTAAATTCACAAGCCAGAAATCTCATTGGCTAAAACGCCAAAGATGTTCCCACTGAAAATAATAATTATCCACCTTTAATCTCTTATAACATCTTGCTAAGCATTGTTATGCTTATGTTATTCATCAGAGCAGGAAGTCATCCAGCCTCTCCTTATTGCTTTAGGATGTTAAACAGATTGACTATAATATCTAGGAGGAGAACTTACTGTAAATCTATCACTATAATGAAAACCGAATGCTACAGTTCCACATTGCTCTGATGCTTGTGTCACCGACTTGCACTGATAACTGTTGTACTTGTTATACATAAAAAGCCCCAAAATAGCATACATAATTATTATTTAAAAGAAAAATATTATGCATAGAGGCCTGTTAGGCATCAAATACATTGAATGGAATCTGAAATTTAGGATCATAGTCTGAAGCCAGACTACAATTATTTCCAAAGCGTGGACTCTGCAGATAATGAGAAAGGCATTCAGAATGGTTTATCAGCACCTTGCTGCGTGCATGGTGTGCTGCCTGCCCACTGTAAAGAATGATGAAGACAGCGTCAGAGTCAAGACCTGTTCCATCCTGATAGGATATAATGTCCATTATCTTGTGGCACAGAATGTTAACATGGATCTCTAAATGCCGAAAGATGCCAATTGGAGTGCAAAGTCTCTAAATACTGATCAGAAGTTTGGGGCACAATCATTCTGAAACCATAATAGGTTTTAAACATTTGCCAAAGCCACAAATTTGACTTTTGGGCTTTTGATTTATGGCCCAGGCTTGTGGAAGCACTGAGCAGCTCTGTTTTGGCATACAGTTTGCCTTCCTGTAGAGGTGGTTGATTATTCCATAGCTGTGACTTGATTATTCATGCATTCAACATTTATTGAGCACTTTTTAAATATTCAAGAATATGTGCTAAATACCACAGATATTGGTGTTAAAGGTCAAAGACCCTGACCTCGAGGAGCTCACAGTTTTGTAGATAAAATAGAAAAATAAGCAACTGAGGACAATATATATAGACATTTATATTAAGAGGAATTTTGAGAGCACAGTGAAGCAGCATTAGAGGCAAATATAAGTAACTATAGTTTCCAGAATCATGGGATACACAAACTGGATATTTGGGAACTGGAGCTAGCCTGGGGAAGGAGGGAGTGAGGAGTGGGGCATTACAAGTAAGGGAAATACCTATATGCAGCCTAGAGTCTTGAGATACAGTGGAGCTGTGAGACCACTGCTGTGGGTGGCACCAGTAGAATCTACATCTTTTAGAAGCTTCTACTGCATTACAAGGCAATTGTGCTTTATTTCAGAGACAGGGAGATAGGGGATGACGTCAAAAATTTAAGCAGACAATGGTACAATCATACTTGTACTTTATAGTGATCACATTTCTATAGAAATGTAGAGAGTGATTGCGAAAAGAGAAGTCAATAGTAGTGAGAGCAGATGAGACATGATGAGGGTTGAATTAAGGTCACAGCAATAAGGATGGCACCTTAGATCCATTTCTAAGAGAGAAATGATGAGATCTGATGACTAATTAGGACACGGGGAATAGTGGCAAATAAGATGCTAACTCCTAGAACTATGGCTTGGATGACCTGGATGATAATACCATTCACTGAGAGGAGAGTTTTGGCAGGGATGGGGATGGCACAGATCAGCACGGGTGGGGAGAGGAAGGTTATCGTTATTTGGAATTGTGGAATGATGCCTGTATTAGTCCATTTTCACTCTGCTAATAAAGACATACCCTAGACTGGGTGATTTATATAGGAAAAAGTTTTAATTAACTCACAGTTCCACACGGCTGGGGAGGTCTCGCAATCATGGCAGGAGGTAAGGAGGAACAAGTCTTGTCTTACATGGATGGCAGCAGGCAAAGAGAGAGCTTGTGCAGGGAAACTCCCCCTAATAAAACCATCAGATCTTATGAGACTTATTCACGATCACAAGAACAGCACAGGAAAGACCTGCCCCCATGATTCAATTACCTCCCACCGGCTCCCTCCCACAACACCTGGGAATTCAAGATGGGATTCGGATGGAGACACAGCCAATGCCTGTGAGATAACTCAATGCCATTGAGATATCAATGCCTGTGAGATAACTGAAGAAGACATTCTAGACGGTATCAGAAGGATGATCTGGGCCAGACGCAGTGGCTCATGCCTGTAATCCCAGCACTTTGGGAGGCTGAGGCAGGCGGATCACTTGAGGTCAGGAGTTTGAGACCAGCCTGACCAACATGGTGAAACCCCATCTCTACTAAAAATACAAAAATTAGCCAAGCATGATGGCATGATCCTGTAGTCCCAGCGACTTGGAAGGCTGAGGCATGAGAATTGCTTGAACCTGGGAGGCAGAGGTTGCAGTGAGCCAAGATAGCACCACTGGTGACAAAGTGAGACGAGTGAGACTCCATCTCAGAAAAAAAAAAAAAAGAAAAGAAAATAAGGGTGATCTGGTCTGGAGGTACAGAATGCTAATGTATATCTACATTCGCTTATGTGAAAACGTCACAGGGAAAAAATCTTTCTGACTTCTGTTAGAATGATCACCTGTTTCTCTACCTATAGTCTCTTCTCAACTACAAATAGATAAACCAAACTTTTTTTCCCAATGAACCTTTAATCCCATGGCTTTTGCTGAAACTTGGCATTTATTCAATGAAACCACTTTCCACACAGTCCTCTTTAAAGAGTTCTTATCTCCATGATTCTTAAGGTCAACAGGAAAGGTTGGCTTTCTTGCTGAAACCACTGTTCTCATGAGTCCACTGGTGGGACATTTAACTTCAGTTTTAAAAGGATGGCTTCACTGGGTGGACAAGGGGGAAAAAGCATTCCAGACAGAGATCAGTGTGTACAAAAACTTTGAGTGGTAGAGGTATATGGTAGGTTTGAGGAAAAGCAAACAGTCTGTTATGACATATGACTAGCATGTAGAGTGATGACAGAATTTTAATAGGAAATAAAACAAAATATTAAAAAGGTTGAAATAAGTTTTCACTTTACTCGAATGCAGTTAGAAGCCATTGGAATTGCATGGATCATGCTTTTGGAATTTTGTGAGCTTCTTATCGCAGTCACCTTCATCTTTATTCCACTGCAGCCATACGTTGATCCAATTTCAAGTTAGACCCTGGCGTCATTCAAACCTGCTTTACAACCAAAATTATCACCACACCCTGAGGCTTCTCATTTCCTTGTTACTATTGAACTTTTAGCAGGACCTCTGTCGCCTGGCCTTTCCGTACCCATACTCTCTCTCACTCCTTCTCTATCTTGACATCTCCCCAACAATCATGGACTTCATGAGAAGCATCTCAGGGATGTGTCTGTCATTGCTCTCTAAACATTCTTGTTTTTGACCTTCAACTTTCCAGTACTGAAAAGCCCCATTTTCTACCTTTTTCTCCTCTAGCTGTAAGGCTATTAATCCATTTCAAATATTTATTACCTAATTTTAGCTATATATTTACTATTACTCTGTGGCTTTTTCTACATTAATTATTGATTTTTTAAAATGGTATTTGACACGCTGGCTGCTCCAAATTTTTCCAGTCTCTATATTTTATACTCCCAGTAATGTCATTTATATTTATTGATAAGTGAATTTAAGGTTATTCTAAATTCTCTTTTAGAGTTGTCTTTGCTTCCAGTCACTTTTCAAACATTTTTTATTCTACCTACCGTGAAGAATTAAGGATGGAATGCAGGAAATGACAAACACACTATAGTAATACCTACCATTGATGCAGCATTTACTGTATCCAACCTCGTTGTTAGTAGTGACAGAGCAGAGCTCAGTCCTGGATGGTCTGTCTAAAAAATTCATGGTCTTTCCGCTCTTCCGTGACCTTAGTTATGCCAAGTAAAATAACCGTGGAAAATCTCACTCACAGACAGCGTTAGACATAGCTAAGCCTCAAAGAGCAAGCCATTTACCTAGAAACAAGTGCTATTGCAAAAGTTTCCATTTTTATGGACATAAATTTAATGTTTAAGTTTTTTATTTTTTAAAAAACAATCACATTTAATATGCTAGCTTCTCTTTTAAGTTGGTTATTTGTTGAATCTACTAACAGTTGTAAATAATAGATGGTGTTAGAATATCCTGCTGCATTTTCTGTCAAGAAAAATGGGCACAAATCAATTGAACTACTACTGACTTCTGAGTTTTTTGAAAATCTTTTAATATCATTTTAATATATAATTTATTATTTGGGGTTAGAAACACAGAAATAAAGATGGATAAGTATAGATATTCCTCCTTTTGTGTCTTTTGAAACCTGTATGCAAATGCGATTATTGTATATCAAATACTATTTTGACATTTAATAAAATAGTTTGTTATTTAAATACTGCTACAACTTGTATAAATCATAAACTTATTTTGCTTAGGAAATAATACCTAGTAATTTTGGGGTGATAAGTACAGTTTTTTTTAATGTAACATTACCTTAAAATGAAGTGTTAATAGCTTCTAATGATGCCATTAATTACATTAAGTCACCAGTTTTTGTATTTAAAGGTAGTATTTTACAAAAAAGAAAAATTAAGATAAAAATGTCTACGCAAAATGAGCACTTAGATCAATAATTGCACATTATATATGTACAACAGATTTTTTTGTGGAAAAAAGTGTTTTTTCTCTAGCAAATACTTAGTATGTATCAGGTACTATTATAAGTACTTTCAAACACATTTAATTAGACTAAGAGTCCTATGAGATAATTACCACTGTTGTCTTTTTCACGTGAGGAAGCTGAAACATGGAAAGGCTGAGAAGCTTGCCCAAGGTCATACAGCTAATAAGTGGCTGTGCCAGGATCCCGACCCAACTATCTGGCTTTGGAGTCTGAGCTCTTACCCACTGTTCTCTCTGCTCCTTTACTAAATTAAGTGTTTAAAAATAGTGGAAAAACATCGACCAGCCACTTTTAGGCTTCCAACAAAAGTGCAGTTAACAATAAACTTTGTTCTAAAAATGACTTATTTATTTTCACGGACCAAACACCACAAGCTGTTGTATGCAATAATTCTTTGTAACAGCTGCTCTGCCTTGTACAACTTCCCATAAGCACACCAAAAGTTAATATCAATTACAATTAAGGGGGAAAATTATTTTGGGTAACGGAACATTTGACAAGTGCTCTGGTAAACAAAGCATTGTCAAATTGCTAAATTATGAACACTTTGCTAAAACTTTTTCTGTTTTTTCTGTGCTGACTTTTTTAAAAGGTGTAAACTGTGAATTGGAAATTGACGAATGTTGGTCCCAGCCTTGTTTAAATGGTGCAACTTGTCAGGATGCTCTGGGGGCCTATTTCTGCGACTGTGCCCCTGGATTCCTAGGGGATCACTGTGAATTCAACATTGATGAGTGTGCCAGTCAACCGTGTCTCCATGGAGGGCTGTGCGTGGATGGAGAAAACAGGTACATTTTCTCTGGCGTTGGGTGATTGGCTTAGAACTCCCTGACCAAGAACTATTTTACCACTCTGTTGAATTTAGAACTCTCACATTCTCGGCTTAAAATTTGGGGTGTAACTTTATACTTTAACTGATGAAAACATTCAGATTTCACTGAAAAGGGTATTCTTGGAGACCATCTGTCTCAAGAGGGAAGATTTTACAAGTCTTTCTTGTAATAGTTTAGAACTGCTTATCCTATGGAAAATGGCCAATTTTTCAATTCCATGAAATAAACCTGTTGTAGATAGGAAAGGTGCAAAAACAAAGCTAGAGATTATTATATATGTGTACATAAGTTTGTATCTATATGTCGAGGATATAAATCAGATGACAGCAATAAATCCTTTTAAAATGTTATATAAACCATGTTGGAAAGGGCAGTGATATTTAATTACTTATATCTTGAATTAATTTCCATGTGTTCAGGGAATTGGGTGAATACTTTTGAGAAAGCATAATGGTGAGAAATAGCCATGTGATTCTGCTTCAAATTGAAGTCTATCATTGGCTTTCAGGCAAAATAGAACAGCAATAAATTACATCTCAATATGATGAACATCATAAATGTGTGGAACAGTAATTGAGCTCATATAAAACATTTTTAAAAGAACTTTCTAATACTTATTTAAGCCACAACACTGAAGAACTTTCTAATCTTTATTTAAGCCACGATACTGTTACCAAATGCATAACAATTTTTAACAAGATTAGCACTTAAAATTATCTTGTTTGATTCTTCAACAGCTCAGTGGAAGGCAAGATGAGTATTTATGTTTCCATATTACAATAAGGAGTCTAAAGTTTAGAGAAGTGAGAAGACGCCCACAAGTTCACACAATTAATTCTTTGCAAAAGGAAGAACAGAATGGTTCTCCTTTATTTAGTAAATAAGACATAATTTATCCCAAATCTAATTTCAAAGTGAATCAGAGTCAAAAGGAGAGCAATAAAAGGCACATATGCTGCAAAAATTTGCAACAAAGTAATGACTTTTTTTTTTTTTTTTTTTTTTGAGATGGAGTCTTGCTGTGTCACCCAGGCTGGAGTGCAGTGGTGTGATCTTGGTTCACTGCAACCTCCGCCTCCCGGTTCAAGCAATTCTCCTGCCTCAGTCTCCCGAGTAGCTGGTATTACATATGCCCACCAGCATACCTGGCTAATTTTGGTATTTTTAGTAGAGATAGGGTTTCACCATGTTGGCGAGACTGGTCTCGAACTCCTGACCACAGGTGATCCACCCGCCTCTGCCTCCCGAAGTGTTGGGATTACAGGCGTGAGCCACTGCGCCTGGCCCTCAATTTTTAATAGAACAATGTGGCTGTACATTCTTTTTAAAATATAACTTTTAATTACATTCCATGTCTTGTCTTTGACTTTTAGTTGTACCCCAATAATGCTCTAGGGGCGTAAATCTACATTCCTGGAGACAGGTAACTGGCCAACAGAGAGACAGACAGGTCACAATGGAAGTTTCCACACAAGGCCTCCTAGAAGAAAAGGAGGCTTACCCCTCCATACTTCACTGTTTCCAGAAAGCATCAGGACAGAAATGACACAACGTTTTGATTCCAGTGGAAATGTAAACAAAACAAGGCTGAAACTTCGCTATCTTTTATTCTCCTCACTTGAATATGCCATGAATAATTTCCCCATTGTACCATTATCTCTTATTGCCTAAATGTTGAGATGATAGTCATAAGGTCAATCCAAAACAACCTGACTTTATTTTCCCACAAAAATTTAAAATGTTTGCTATGAGATATATTGGAAAATCAGAACTGAAAAAAAAAAAAAAAAGAACTTCTTGCAGACCAAAGGAATTATGCAAATAGAGCTTCTAATTCCGTGAGGTCCACTAGTCAGCCAGCCAAGCCCTTTGAGCACAGGGTTTTTGTCGCTAATGTTTTACCTATACTAGATTTTTAGTAGGTATTTTTAATTGAACAAATGGAATACTGAATAGATTTCTAACAACACATATGAAGATTATAGTCACTTACAATATTTGCCTTAGTGATAAAAACACACACAGCCATAGCGAAGAGGACTCTACCTGCCTTATAAATTCATAGATATTTTCCCAAGACCCTCATTTTGCCTAAGCTGAGTGTGCAGGTACATTTTTTACAATACTAAATCCTTGAGGAGACCCCCACCTAAATTAAAAGTCTCCTTTTAATAAAATCAATAACTTTCTTCATTAGATTTGTATTTTGGGGCTATTTGATAATTCCAGTCATTCCGTTAATAATTAGAAATAGTAAGGCCTAAATATTCTTGCAATCTAAAAATAAGAGAACATCGTAAGTTACAATTCATTTAATAAAGGCTTTTCCTAAGTTTTTCATAATTTATGGTTTCATTTTTCATATGGAACCTTATTACTGGGCTCTCTGTATAACAGAGTGCCATGATGGTATAAATCATTCTCTACCACCTTAAAAAATATTAACAATTTTATTAAGTGCTATTTAATAGCAACATATTTAGTACCTTCAGATATGTGGGATACTGTGTCTATTCTTTATATGCATACTTAATTGTCACAATAACCTTGTAACATAGGTACTATATTCAGTTTACGAATGAAGAAACTGAAGTAAATAGTCATGGTTTGCATGAAGCTGTACTTTAAATTTTTTAAAGATAATAAGACATTAATATGGAAATAAATCATGCATTCAGTCCTGTATAGATAATTCCCCAGAGTTTTTGAGGTAGTAAGACTATGCCATGGGTCTTGGGTTGATGGACAGATGAAGAAACAGTATAAAGATATCTGATCTCAATATGACCAAGAGTTGACATGAAAATTTCATTTACTTTCCAGATATAGCTGTAACTGCACGGGTAGTGGATTCACAGGGACACACTGTGAGACCTTGATGCCTCTTTGTTGGTCAAAACCTTGTCACAATAATGCTACATGTGAGGACAGTGTTGACAATTACACTTGTCACTGCTGGCCTGGTGAGTGACAAAATACCTTCCACCAATTATTTTCCATTTGTTTAGAATAAACATATAGCTTTTAGCAAGTGAAATTAAAAATCATTGTTGTTAAATGTTTTAAATCAATTATTTCTTCTAGCTATTATTGTTTAGTTTTATTCTTCAGTGCTCACACATATTTACTGCTATACTAAATATTGTCTAAAGTAGGTTACCAAGCTGCCCAGTGATCATAACCCTCTAGAGGAACAGAGGGGAAAAATCAATGGAAAGATGAAATTCAGCATGATCTTCATGGAGAAAAATTCACTGGAAGATGCTCTCTTTTTTTCCAAAATGTTCTCTTATATGGCAGGAATATATAGAAACCCATGAAATAATGTTAAACTATTAGAAACTTGTATTCTGTTAGGTATTTGTAATGTAACAAGTTATATTTGTTAATATAATAAAAAGTTAATTATCTATAAACCATAACTAAAGTTTACCTATAGAGGATAATTAGACTTGAGTATAGAGGTGATACAAGAATCAATAGAAAACAGTATGTAACATTTGTGTTACGTTACAGGTCATAGGCAAATATTGATGCTAATTTTGCGAAACAAACTGCCTGACATACAGCTTTGCACTGCATAACAATATTTTGATCAATGACGGACCACATATACAACCGCGGTCCTGTAAGATTACAATGGAGCTGAACAATTCCTACTGCCTAGTGATGTCATGGCTGTCTTAACATTGTAGTATCACTCACTATCCGTGGGATTGTGGTGGTCCCTCAGGAAGTATTCCAAAAGAAGGCATTGTTATCATAGGAGATGACAGCTTCATGTGTGTTATTGCTGCTGAAGACATTTCAGTGGGACAAGATGTGGAGGTAGAAGACAGTGATATTGATGATCCTGACTCCATGTAGGCCTAGTCTATGGTGTGTGTTTGGTTCTTAATTTTTAATAAAAGGTTTAAAAGCTTAAAAAATTCAAAATAGAATAAGATGTAAAGAAATTATTTATTTATTTATTTATTTATTTATTTATTTTTATTTTTTGAAACGGAGTCTCTCTCTGTCCCCCAGGCTGGAATGCAGTGGCGTGATCTCCGCTTACTATAAGCTCCACCTACTGGGTTCACACCATTTTCCTGCCTCAGCCTCCTGAGTAGCTGGGACAACAGGCGCCCGCCACCATGCCCGGCTAATTTTTTGTATTTTTAGTAGAGACGGGGTTTCACCCTGTTAGCCAGGATGGTCTCAATCTCCTGACCTCGTGATCCACCTGCCTCAGCCTCCCAAAGTGCTGGGCTTACAGGCATAAGCCACTGCGCCTGGCCCATAAACAAGTTATTTTATACAGCTGTACATGTGTTTGTGATTTAAGCTAAGCATTATTTAAGAGCCAAAAGATTTAAAAATTTGAAAAATTTATAAAATAAAAAAGTTCTAGTACACTAAGGTTAGTTTTTTGTTTAAGACAGAAAATGTTCTAATAAACCTAGAGTAGCCTAAGCATACAGTATTTATAAAATCTACAGTAGTATACAATAATGTTGTAGGCTTTCACATTCATTCATTACTCATTGACTCTCAAGAGCAACTTCCAGACCTCCAAGCTCTATTCGTGTTAGTACCCTACACAGGTGTACCACTTAAAAAAATCTTTTATACTGTGTTTTTAGTGTACCTTTTGTATGTTTAAGTATGTTTAGATACACAAATACCATTGTGTTTCAATTGCCTACAGTATTCACTACAGTAACATGCTGTACATGTTTGTAGCCTAGCAGCAATAGACTATACCCTATAGCCTAAGGTATGTAGTCAGCTATAACATTTAGGTCTGTATAAGTATACTCTATGATGTTCACACCATGATGAAATTGTGTAATGACTTACTTCTCTGAACAAATGTTTGTCTTTAAGTGATGCATGACTCTATTTTTTAAAATCTAATTCTCATTAGGATTTTTTGATAAAAATAAAAGATACAGCATCTCCTATCTCTTCTTGCTTTATTTACCGGGAAAAAAAAATGATAAACTTACGATTACTCAAGGCCTAGTTTTATAAGCTTACTGATCATCTGGATCTCTCTCCCCACTAACTTTATTGTCTAAGAAAATGATAATCTTGTGGGTGGAAAGGAAACGTGGAGACTAGTCAATCTAATCAGTAGTAGCTTCTGGCTGAAAGATATCCTATTGCCTAAGAGACATTTAACATCTTTGGTTAAATATATTTTATAGGAAAAATAAATGGAAATATAAAAGGAAGTTTGGAATGCTGTGGCTTAGAAATCTGTATATGTTATGTCTTCCCACTTGCAGATAATAAATGGGGGAATATTTGCTAACCTATGGTCATCAACTTGACTTAAAACTGAAAATTTTCCAAACTATGTAGTTTCATGTTCTTGTCACCAACGAACACTCATGAAAGATCTCTGTCCAGAAGCAGAGGGCAGAGTGGATGGTTTAGGAGTAGGATATGTTTCCTGTTTATTAACTGAATGAACTCGGGTGAGTTTCCTCTTCATCTTTCAGTTCCTCATCTGCAAAAGAGGGATAAAAATACTTTACTTGTAGTATTATTATGAAAAGTAAAATTGTAGAAATAGAGCCTTGCACATATTAAGCACTCATAAAAGGGCAACTATGTAGCAAGTTCTATACCATGAGGTGGAAATTATGTAGGAGAGCGAGAGTTTGTAATGGAGTCAGGCAGTTAAGAACATTTACCTCAAGAAATCCAATTAATACATGTTCCATTCATTCATGGATTCAAGCGTTTAAGCCACATGGATTTCAGTGGCTAATAAAACAGGGATCTGGGAATATAAAAGGTATCGTCCCTTCCTCCAAGGAACCTAAATTCCAGTAGCGAGACATATGTCAAAACATATGTAGTACAATTTTTGGCACAATAAGAGGCTATAATAAATTCTGTAAAAATGAATACAGAAGAAGTGCAGGGATAGCTTGATCAAAGAGGCACCATTTTAGATAAGCTAAAGATGACTAAGTTCCATAAATGTACTCACTAGCTGTGTGACTTTGGACAAATTACTGCTCTGAGCCTCAGTTTCCTCATTTATAATATCCACAGGATAGAGCTGTTTCAGAGATAAGTTCAGTAATGTATATAAAACTCCTGGCTTATCCTGGACCATAGTAAGCACTAAATAAAAGTTAAATAAATATCAAAATTAGGAAGTTGTGTAGTCCATTACTTATTTAAGAAATGAAGAACGGAAGGAGAAGAAGAAAGAAAGAAGCAAGAAATGTGGCAGGCACACATAGAAAAGAGCATGTCTGGCTGGGTGCCCTTGGCTCACAACTGTAATGCCAGCACTTTGGGAGACCAAAGCAGGCAGATCACTTGAGGTCAGGAGTTTGAGACCAGCCTGGCTAACATGGTGAAACCCCATCTCTACTAAAAATACAAAAAAAAAAAAAAAAAAATTAGCCGGGTGTGGGGATGCATGGCTGTAGTCCCAGCTACTCAGGAGGCTGAGGCAGGAGAATCGCTTGAACCTGGGAGGCAGCGGTTGCGGTGAGCCGAGATCACGCCACTGCACTCCAGCCTGTACTCCAGGGCGAGAGGGTGAGACTTCGCAAAAAAAAGAAGAAAAGAGAAAAAAAGAAAAGAGCATGTCCAATTGTGGAACTTTGAGTGATTGCAAAAATACTGGACTGTGTACGGCTGGGGGCAGAAACATTGAACTGGGGAGCAGGACTAAAGCCAGATCACAAAACTTCATATCTGCCCTGCCAACTACGGGGCAGAAAAATAACAAAATTTGCTTTGTTAATTTCAAAAGAGTTCCCTGGCTTCGTGGCAGATGATCAAAGAAAATAAAACTAAAGGCAGGGAAATCTAGTGAGAAGATTCCTAGGTAGTTTGAAGAGATGAGCCTGTTTGCTAGAACGAAGACAATAGTGGTTGGGGTTGGGGCAGGGGGTAGTCCTGAGAGTCACATAGGAGGTGGAAATGATGTGGGGAGTGAGAAAAGGGCACAGGTTCAGGACAGTTCTGCCTCTGGGTTTCCGCCTTGGGTTACTGCATGGATGGTAATTTTGCCTAGATAGAACATCCTGAATACCCTTGTAACCTATCTTGCTGTTGTATACAAAGATAAAAGTTAACACTACAAACTACTCCATATCTAAGAAAAGGAGACTATTTCTTCAGATCATGACTCCACTGCCACAGAACACAATGGCAAGAATCCACTGCTATAATTGCCTAGGGTCCTCATTTCAGAAGTAATTAATGATTGATTACAAGAAGTGTCAGTCACCTTAAATGCTTACCTTAAAAGATTTCCTGATGCCCAGATGTGATTGGAATTGTTAACAAACAAACATAATATAAGAACCCCGGGGATGTGACTCAGTATCATGTTGTTTCTTTGTTCAGAGTTTTATAGAAAAACTTGTTAAAACTATTGAATATAGCCTTGACTGAAGGAGTCTATTTATATACATGGTTAAAGAAAGCAGCAAATAAAATCCCCACAGGGCCTCAGTGGTGGGTACAGGACTGGCAAGACTATAAATCAGAACCTTCCTAATGTTCACGATTGGAATGAGATAATGCATGAGCCAGAAAAACAAAAAAAGGATTTATGATGATTCTAAATTACTCCCTAACCTGGATTATGTGTGTCTCCAGTCTTAGAATGAGAAGAAAATTGAAAATAGTCCAGTCTTTCTTCAATAAGTCCATTGTGGCACAACAAACACCAGTTAATAAAAACTTATTGTAAAAACTATTATTTAATGTATTTGAAGAAACTTAAGTATGAAATAATAATATTCAAAAGGTAGACATTCAAGTTTAAGAGACTCTGAATGATCTTTGTTGGGGGAGTCACTATAAAGGATTGTTGGGTCTTGATCTGACATGTTCTTTTAGTTTCCTTTTTTTTTGTTTTTTTTTTTTAACTTTTTGACTCTTAAGTTTCTTCTTCAGATTGTTGGGAAAGGCCCCAAGGGTCTTTTTGTAAAAAATATATTACACTGTTGAGCTGCAGAATTTATGTTGTGGTTATGATTTAACATATGATCTCATTTAGATGTTTATTAAAATTAATACAAAATGAGCAATCTCATTATAATCTCATCATTTGCTTATTAATAGTCAATTCCCTGATTTATGTGCTAAACTAGGATTATAATCTAAATTGTTATTTTCAATCTTTGAGTAGTACTAGTGATTGAAGGTCTACCGCTTACATATTGCTCAGTCCTGGAGTGGTAAATAAAATGAACACAGTCTCTGTTTTGTGAAGCACACAGCCTGCTGAGGGAGGAAACCATATACACAAATCAATATATATTTAAAATTACAATGAGAGCAATGAAAGAAAAGAATTGGGTGGCATGAGAGAAAATAAGGGGATCTTATTTATATCTGTACATGATGGAAAGTTATTCTGAGAAAGCAATACAAGATAAAGTCTGAAACCTGAGTAAGAGTTAGCCAAGGAAACACTTGAAGGAGAGTTTTCTAGAAGAGAGAAAAACATCACGAAGGCTGTGGGAATGCAGGGAGTTTTTACAGTTATATTAAGGATGTTGAATTCCTTTCTATGTGAAAGGGGAAGTTGTTGAATGATTTTAAAGTAAAGACATACTATGATTTAGTTTACAAGTTTTATAATTCTCGACTGTAAATTCTGTTTCCAAAACATTTCTCAGCAGAGTTAAATGATATTGCAAAGGCCCTTAGGCGACTGTGAAGTTGAATTGTGTTTCTTTAAAAATATGAGGCCTGGGGTGGTGGCTCAGGCCTGTAGTCCTAGCATTTTGGGAGGCCGAGGCGGGTGGATCACGTAAGGTCAGGAGCTCGAGACCAGCCTGGCCAACATGGTGAAACTTCGTCTCTACTAAACATGCAAAAATTAGCCAGGCATGGTGGCACGCAAGATGGTGGCAAGATTTATTCCAAAGAGTGAAACAACAAAGCTTCCACAATGTGGAAGGGGACCTGAGCAGGTTGCCACTGCTGGCTGGAGCAGCCTGCTTTTATTCCTCTATCTGGCCCCCACCCACATCCTGCTGATTGGTCCATTTTACAGAGAGCTGATTGGTCTGTTTTACAGAGAGCTGAGTGGTCCGTTTTGACAGGGTGCTGATTTGGTGCCTTTACAATCCCCGAGCTAGACACAAAAGTTCTCCAAGTCCCCACAGAGCACTGATTGGTGCATTTACAAGCCTTGAGCTAGACACAGAGTGCTGATTGGTGTATTTACAATCCCTTAGCTAGACATAAAGATTCTCCAAGTCCCCACCAGGTTAGCTAGATATAGAATGCCAATTGGTGCATCCACAAACCTTGAGCTAGACACAGGGTGCTGACTGGTGTGTTTGCAAACCTTGAGCTAGACACAGAGTGCTGATTGGTGTATTTACAATCCCTTAGATAGACATAAAGATTCTCCAAGTCCCCACCAGATTAACTAGATACAGAGTGCTGATTGGGCATCCACAAACCTTGAGCTAGACACAGGGTGCTGATTGGTGCATCCACAATCCCTTAGCTAGACATAAAGGTCAAGTCCCTACTAGACTCAGGAGCCCAGATGGCTTCACCTAGTGGATCCTGCACTGGGGCCACAGGTGGAGCTGCCCGCCAGTCCTGCGCAGTGTGCTGGCACTCCTCAGCCTTTGGGCAGTGGATGGGACCCGGTGCCATGGAGCAGGGGGCTGTGCTCCTCAGGGAGGCTGGGGCCGCGCAGGAGCCTTGGTGGATTAGGGGTGGCTCAGGCATGGCGGGCTGCAGGTCCTGAGCCCTGCCCTGCTGGGAGGCAGCTGAGGCCTGGTGAGAATTCGAGCGCAGTGCTGGTGAGCCGGCACTGCTGCGGCATCCGGGGCACCTTCCACAGCTTCTGGCCCAGATGCTAAGCTCCTCACTGCCCTGGACGGCAGTGGTCGGTGCTCCGAGTGCGGTGCCCGCAGAGCCCATGCCCACTTGGAACTCGCGCTGGCCCCCAAGCAGGCATGCAGCCCTGGTTCCCGCCCACATCTCTTCCTCCACACCTCCCCACAGGCTGAGGGAGCCGACGCCCTCCTCAGCCAGCCCAGAGAGGGGCTCCCACAGTGCAGTGGCGGGCTGAAGGGCCCCTAAAACGCTGCCAGAGTGGGTGCCCAGGCCACGGAGGCGACCAGAGTGAGCGAGGGCTGTGAGGGCTGCCAGCACGCTGTCACCTTTCATAATGATATTCATTGCAACATTGCGATAGCAAAAATGTAAGACAATGGTTTAAGGCATAGCACATCTATATTCTGAAATACTTGGCAGTGGTTAAAAATTATGAGTTAGATCTGTATTACTAACATGCCTAGACTGTGCAAGGGAGTGAATAAAGCAAGTTGGTAAAGAACGCATATAATACGGTTCCAGTTATGTTAAAACATTCACATACACTAAAACTATATATATTTCTTACAGTTGCCTGTATTTATAAAAGCAAAGAAAAAGTTCAAGTAGAGAACTTTCATTGAAATTTAATATTTTAATTATCTATAAAGTGACAAATCATTTATGTTTTACTGTTCTTATTCCTGGTCCTAATAAAATAATCCAGCTAAGTCCATGCAAATTTAAAACAACTTCTTATTCTGTTTCATTGAATGTTAGGAAATAAGGATCTACCTTTATTTTGAGTTTTAAGAGAATTTGGTTTTGTGGATATTTGCTGACTTTTCAGCTATTGAAATATTTTAAATACAAATTTACAGATGAAGAATATTTGAAAAATTGGAGCCTTTCATTAAAATGTTCAGGTTAAATCCAGGTTATCCTGACATCTCATTTTATTTCAAGTCTTATTAATCAAATTTTTCTTTAAAATTTTTTGGTCAAAATTATTTAAGTGATTTTACTGATACTAGCACTTATTTCCACTAAGCCTCCTCTTACCAGATTCCCCTTACCAGCTCCTTGAGGGCAGGCACATCAACTTGTTAAATCAATGCCGGTATAGCAGTCAGCCTCCTTTTAGGCAGATGCTCTACAATTCAACACCTTTGACTTAGCAGCTTCTCTGAATTTTTAATCCTGCAGGATACACAGGTGCCCAGTGTGAGATCGACATCAATGAATGCAATAGTAACCCCTGCCAGTCCAATGGGGAATGTGTGGAGCTGTCCTCAGAGAAACAATATGGACACATCACTGGACTGCCTTCTTCTTTCAGCTACCATGAAGCCTCAGGTTATGTCTGTATCTGTCAGCCTGGATTCACAGGTGAGGCCAAGGAGATGGGATATGACTTGACTTTCTGGTATTTTACGGCAGACCATGGACTCAACCAAATGGTGTATTAGCAGGAAGAGCTGTGCTGTGTAAACTCTGTTGCTGTGGTGCAAAGGGTCCCCCTTGTGGGCATGAAAAGTATCTTGTTTCACATTTCAGAATTTCTCAAATCAAGAGAGAAATATTAAAAACAGGGATGAAAGAGGTATGAAAGGGGTGACATTTTTATATGTTATACTGGGAACTAGAGTGCATCTCAAGTTCTTTACCTTATACACAGAAAATGTTGAAATTTTTGTGCTATCAAATTTGATAATGATGTTAAATTTTATGTTATTCAAATTTGCTAAAATAGTTATTGTACTTACATTTACACTAGGAAAAATGACCTAGTCTCAGGTAATCTTCCTCAATGATTCTGTAGCTAAAGTCATTCCATATATCAAATTTAAATTACTCTTTTTTTTTTTTCACAACTTTCTTACCTAAAACCCAGAGGAAATTTGCATGTATGTTATCCAATGAACAGTTTTGTATTGTCTGCTTTCTGTTCTGAAAATTTTCGGAATTATTGAGGCATTCCCCAATTCATTAATGGCTAGCAATTTACCCACAATTGCATTGATATCACTGAGAAAACCAATTACCATCTAAATTTCTATCATATTTCTTTCTCAATAGATTAAGTGGTGCTTCTGGAAAATATTTCAGTTGTTGAGGATTTCTGAGAAAAGTAAATGAGAAATAAAAAAAGAAGGGGGTGGCTATTTACACTTAGGATTCTCTTTCAATGTTTCAGTTTTGAAGTTTAATGATCTTTGATTTGTGGCAGTGTTTGCTGCATGGTCGATAAAAAAAATGTTTATTTCCTTATTCACTGACCTTTCAAGGAGAACATACAGGAAAAAAATTCCCCAGGTGTCAATATCAGGAAAATGGTATTTTCCCTGAACAACTTCTATCATGCATGCTTTCCACCCTAGTTTAAAAAATGCATCCAAATAAATCTTGATGTGACTCAACTGATTAAATGCATGAAATAAATATTGTAATATATCATATTTCCCAATTATGTAAGCTACTAGAAATAAATATGAGATCTGCAAACATACAGGTCTTTCTGAAATATATTTATGTATTTACCTCACCTCTGGAGCTATTTAAACTTCCTGTTTCTGTTCTTACTATTGCCTCTTTTCAAAAATTTGTTTCTAAATTATTTGATTTTGGTCTAGTGTATGCATTTTCGTTAGCTACTTTATATTTTTCTTGGAATAAGGTGAAAGCATTATAAATTATTTTTTAAATATTGGTTTTAGGGTCATAAAGGGGTGATTCTGTGAAAGTCAAAGGACATTGCTAATATTACTTCATCAAATAAAAGGAAATGGGTGACCCCTTGAATCTGCAGATCTAAACAGGAGCGACAGTAGAATGTTCCAGAAAAGTGTTGGGCTTGATGTCTGAAGAGCTGTCAGGAATGACTATATGAGTTAAGATGTCCTGGCTGCCCCACATCTCTGTGACTTAATGAAATGGTTTATGTTTCACTCATGTGAATTCCAAAAGTTGGTTCCCGTCATCAGTTGTCCTACAAATGGCAATTCAGGGTCACAGGCTCCTCTATGTTTTTCCCCCACTTCAAAATGTTACTTCCAAATTTGCTGTGCTCTTCTGCAGCAAGCCACTGGAGAAGGAAAGAAAATGGAGCATGACACCTGCAGGTTTTATGGGCCAACCACTACAAGTAATGAATATCTCTTTTACCCACATATTATTGGTCAAATTTAATCATGTAACTACATTTAACTGCAGAAAAGACTAGAAAATCTAGTCTTTCTGTGTACCTAAAATAAAGAGAAAATAAGTTTTGCAAACAGATAACCAATTTGACACAATAGCTAGAACTGGTACACTGGGGATACGAACCTAGATCTTCTGATTCTAAGTTTATCCTCCTGCCTACTATGTCACATATTTTTATGTCTACATGTTATTCTATATTTTGTTTTTAAATAACTTTTTAAATGATAATAGTATATTTATGTGCAGTTTTAAGAAATACATGGAGGCCCATGTATGCTTTACCTAATTTTCCCAATAGTACCATGTTGCAAAACTATAGTTCAGTATCAGACTTGCATATTGACATTGACAAAGTCCACATCCAGAACAATTGTCATCACAAAGATTCCACCTCTCTCCTTCCCTGCCTCCTCATCCCTTATCCCTGGCAAATACCAATCTATTCTGCACTTGTATAATTTTGCCATTCCAAGAATGTTATATAAATGGAATCATGAATATGTAAAGTTTTAGAATAGGAGTTTTTTTTTCCACTCAGCATCATTCTTTGGAGATTTGTCGAGGTTGTGTGTATCAATAGTTTGTTCCTTTTCATTGCTAAGTAAAATTCGATGGTATGTATATATCAAAGGTTTTTTAACCATTCAGCCATTGAAGGGCATCTAGATTGTTTCAGTTTTCAGCTATTATGAATAAAGTTGCTAGAAACATTGTTGTACGGGCTTTTGTGTGAATATAAGTATTCACTTTTCTAAGGTAAATGCCCAGGAGTAAAATTGCTGGTTCCTATGATAGTTTCATGTTTAGTTTTCTAAGAAACTGTCAAACTGTTTTCCAGTATGTCTGTACCATTTTGCATTCCCACCAGCAATGTACGAGTGATTCAATTTCTTTGCATTCTCACCAGCATTTAATGTTATCACTGTTTTTTAAATAGTCATTTTGATAGGTATGCAGTGATATATCATGTGGTTTTAATTTGCATTTACCTAATGTCTAGTGATGTTGAACATCTTATATGTGCTTGTTTGACATCTGTTTGTCTTCTGCAGGAAAATGTCTCCCCATGTTTTTTGCCTATTTCCTAGTTGAGTTGTTTTTATTTTTTTAACTGTTGAGTAATTTTCCACATACAGACCCTGGGCATTTTTTGTGAGGTTATACCTAAGTATCTCATTTTCTTTTGAGGGATAGTAAATAGTATTCTGTTTTTAATTCAGTTTCTACATATTCATTGTTAGTGTTGGGAAAGGCAGTATTGTGCATGTGACCTTTCAAACCCCTACTCAGCCACATAAGAATGGGCCTTGGGCCTAGAACACTTCCTTCCCAAGAGATAAAGCATCCTCGCAGCCCATGCTGGAGTTATCACCTTGTGTGGGAATATCTTTCCCTGTTTCAGACTCAATATGTACTCCCTTGTTCTGCTTAAACATATGTATCATATGGCACCTAGCCAGCCCCACTGCTATAACTTTCTTCTGCGGGGAGGGCAAAAGGTTCCTCTGCTGCAGCATGAAAGGGTTGCATGCTGCCAACTGCCCCACATCTGCTGCAAGGAGGCCCTGCTGTTTATGGGGACTGACGCCCACTACATAGCTGACCTTGCTCTGTCTCTTCTCTACGTGAGTAAAGCATTGTTCCATCTAGTACTTGACTGTGTTGTGTTTTCCTTGGTGACTCCAATACCAAAATGCAGTGGCCAAACGTGTCCAGACTTTTACTCCTGGTAATAAGCAACAGATGCCACTTGCTAAAGAGCTAGAACATAAAAATATGATTGTTTCTTGGTTGTTGATTGTGTATAGTGAGACTTTGTTTAACTCACCTATGAGATCTAGGAATTTTCTTTTTGTAGATTCCAGGGCATTCATTGTCTGCATGGACAATTATGCCATCTGCAAAGAGGACTGGTGTTATTTCTTCCTTTACAAATACACATGCGATTTATTTTACTATGTTGAGTACGAGTTGTGAGAGCAGACATCTTGCTTCATTCACCATTTTAGAGGGAAGGCATTCAGTCTTCTAGCATTAGCTATGAATTTTTATAGATGCTCTTTTTCAAGTTGAAGTAGTTCCTCTCTACTCCTAACTTGCTAAGAGTTTTTAATCATAAATGGGTATTGCATTTGGTCAGACGCTTTTTCTGCAATTGATTTATCATGTAAGTTTCTTATTTAGCCTGTTGATCTGGTAGATTGCACTGGTTCATTTTCAAATATTGAACCAGACTTGCGTATCTGAAATAAATCCCACTTGGTGTATTTTTTTTCAGTTTGCTAATATTTTATAAGACTTTTTTGCTTCTAAGTTCATGAAAGTTATTGGTCTATAGTTTTCTTTCTCTCTCTCTCTCTTTTTTTTTTAAACTGTCTTTGTCTGGTTTTATGATCAAGGTAATATTGACCTCATAAAATAAGTTGGGAAATGTTACTTAATTTTCTATTTTTTGGAAGAGAGTGTGTAAAGTTGATGTTAATTATTCTTTAAATATGTAGTAGACATCTTCAGGGAAATCAGCTGATCCTGGAGATTCCATTTTCTGTATCTTTTGAATTGCAAATTTAATTTCAGTATTGTTATAAGACTATCAAGAATACCTATTTTCAGCAATTTGTGCATTTCAAGGGATTGGTCCTTTTTTTCTAAAAATTGTGTATTTTGCTGTTGTTGGATGGAGTATTTCTATATATGTCAATTAGATCATGTTGGGTGATTGTATGGATCGGATCTTCTATATTGCTGATTTTTCTGTTGAACTTCTGAGCATAATGTTGCTCATAGTATTGTCTTATTACTCTTTTAATGGCTGCAGAATCTGTAATGATTTCTCTGTTTTATTCCTAATTTTGACTATTTATATCTTTTCTCTCCTTTTTTGTCCACCTTTTTACAGGTTTATCAATTTTTTTTTTTAAATAGCTTTTGGTTTCATTGATTTTCTCTGTTTTCCTCTTTGCAATTTTATTGATTTCTGTTCTTTTTTATATCCTTATTTCTGCTTGCTTTGGGTTTATTTTCTGTTTTTTTTTAAATTTATTTTTATTTTTCTAGCTTCTTGAGGTAGGAACTTTTATTATTGATTTAAGACCTTTTCTCTTTTCTAATATATAAGCATTATAAATTTAACTCTCAATAGTGCTTTAGTAGCTGCATCCCACATATTTTGATATGCCATACTTCCGTCTTAATACTGTTGTGCGTATTTTTAAATTTCCTTTTTTGACATCCTTTTTGACCCATGGATTATTTAGAAATAAGAATTGAATTGTTTAATTTCTGTTTAGAAATTTTTCTCTTGTCTTTCTGTTATTGATTTTCAGTTTGATGCCATTATGATTAGAGAACACATTCTGTATAATTTCAAATAATTCAAATTATTTCAAATTTGTTGGGGTTTGTTTTTTGGCACAGGATACAATCTATCTTGGTAAATGTTCCATGGTTGCCTGAATAAAAATTAAAAAACAACATGTGTTCCGCTATTGTTTAGAGGCAATTTCTATATATGTCAATTAGATCCCATTGACTGATGGTGTTGTTCACATTTTGTATATCCTTACTGATAAAGAATAGCACTGTCTAGCAGTCCTATTACTTGTTTAGAGGAGAGGTGTTAAAGTCCCCACCTATAATTATGGATTTGTCTGTTTCTTCTTTCAGTTCTATCAATTTTTCTTCACGTATTTTGAGGCTCTGTTGTTTGATATATACACATTTAGGGTCATTATGTCTTCCTGGTGTGCTGATCCTTTTATCATTAGGCAATGATATTTTTTTCTCATATTCTTTTCTTGCTTTGAAATCTAGTTCATTTGATATTGCTATAGCCATTCCTGCCTTTTAAAAAATTATATTTACACAGCATATATTTTTCCACCCTTATATTTCCAACTCACTTATGTCATTAAATTCGAAATGAGTTTCTTGTAAACAGTATATCAAACAGCAAATTGTTGGGTCATGCTTTTTTAATTCATCTTGCCAATTTCTGCCTTTTAATTGGTGTATTTAGACCATTTATGTTTAAGTAATGATTAATATTGTAGGGCTTGGCTCTATGATTTTATTATGTGTTTTCTGTTTGATTCCTTTCTTTGTCTTTACTTCCTATGAATTAATTGACTATTTTTAGGATTTCATCTTGATTTCTGTATAGTGTTTTTAAATATATTGCTCTGTGTAATTTTCATAGTGATTGCTCTGGGTATGACTGATCATAGACTATTGGTTTCAGTATTTTACCACTTCAAGTGAAGCATAGGAATTTTACTTCTATTTAGGTTTTTTTTTGCCTTCTTCACTTTAAAATATCCTTGTTTTGAGGATCAGATGGTGTTATAATTTTTATTTTAATCATTACATATAATTTAGAAAACTCATGAAAAGAAGGATACTCCATTGTGTTTACTTAAGTGTCTATCCTCCATTGTTTGTCCTCCCCACCTTAGGCCTCAAGAGTCTTTCTTTTTTTTAAATCATTTTATTTAGGTTTACAGAGCTTTCTTTAGACATTCTATGAGGGTAGGTATGCTAGTGACAATTTATTTTGGTTTTCCTTTGAGAATGTGTTTATTGCACATTCATTCCTGATAAGTAGTTTTATTCAATGTGGAATTCATGGTTGACAGTTCTTTTCTTATGGAATTTGAAAAATTCTACACAACTTTGTTTTCTGCACCCCATGGTTTCAAATGAGTAATCTGCTATCATTGCAAAGTGGTGCTGGGTGCAGGGTTTGGGGGAAGGAAGGCCGTCTCGGCAGGAAGGCAAGTTTGCAGGCTTTTGCTCCCTTTTCCAAAGACCAACAAAGAGTACTTTCCCATCTCCCAACCCAAGCCCTTTTGGAACTGTGTGTGGTTGTTGGCACGCTGTGGTGCCTCCTTGCCACCCCTGTCCTTTCCATGCCTGGCGACGGGTCTTTGTGGCTCTACAGAATGGAGACTTAAACCCAGGGTCATGGCAAAACATCTGAAGTTCATCGCCAGGACTGTGATGGTATAGGAAGGGAACGTGGAAGGTGCATAGAGGACCCTAAACAGAATCCTCACTACGGATGGGCTCACTAAGGACATTAAGCTTCGGCGGTATTATGAGAAGCCATGCGGCCGGCGACAGAGGGAAAGCTATGAAAAGTGCCGGCGGATCTACAGTATGGAAATGGCTCACAAGATCAACTTCTTGATGTGAAAGAATCAGGCAGATCCATGGCGGGGCTGCTGAGGTGGGCAGATCCGTGGGAGGGCTGCTGAGGCTTGTGGATGGGACACCCAGTATGAAACCCTCATCCAGTTTTGTCTCCATCTCTTTTCTTTGTACAATCCCGTTTCCTATTACAGTTCTGCAATAAACTCAATCATATGTTTGCAAAAAAGAAAAAGAAAAGTGGTGTTGCCCTATAGGTAATAGATTATTTCTATCTAGCTGCTTTCAGTATTTTTTCTTTGTCTTTAATTTTCAGCAATTTATTTGTAATATGACTTGGTGTCAACTTATTTGGGTTTATCCTATTTGAGATAGTCTCACCTTTTAAAATCAGTAGACTTATGTCTTTTGGCAAATTTGGGGGCTTGTCAGCCAATTTTTCTTTGCATATTCTTTCAGATCCTTTTTTTTTCCCCACTTCTGGGACTCTAATCATACAAATATTGGGTCTTTTGCTATGCTTCCAGAGGTTTCTGAGGCTCTGTTTTTATTTTTGTTTCAGTCTATTTTCTGCCTTTTGCTCAGATTGAGCAAATTCTTTTGATCTGTCCTCAAGTTCATTGATTCTATTCTTTTTTGTCTCCCATCTAGTATTGAGCCCACGCAGGGAGTTACTTCATCTATTGTTTTTTTCAAGTCTATAATTTCCATTTTGTTCTTTTAAGCAACATATGTTTTTGCTGATACTTCTGTTTTTTCTTCATCTCAGGAGAATTTGTAACTGCTTTTTAAATCATTTTTATGATGGTTGTTTTAAAATTCTTGTTAGATAATTCCAATATCTGATTTATCTCTGGGTTGACATCATTTCATTTTATTTTCTCATTCAAGTTATGGTTTTACTGATCCTTGTGATGACATGATTTTGAATTGTATGCTGGACATTTTAGATATTAAGTTAGGAGACTCCATGTCTTCTTTGAATTTTTGAATTTAGCAGACAATCACCTTTTTAGGTTGTAAGAACAGGTCCTGGCCTACTTTTGTGGACTGTGGGTCCAATGATCAGTTTATTTTCTGATTCTTTGCTGTGTTGTTTTGACTTTCTTGGCTTACTTTGTGCCATTGGGCCTCCCAGGATCTCTACTGATGATCCCTGAGTGGTCAGAAGGTGTTTCCTTAGGTGAGAATGTTCCATGTCTTTCTGAGAAAGGGGAGTCTTTGATTTATGGGGATGAAGAGGCTCCTTTAGTGGGTGTTGTGGTGAGCTTCTCCCTGTTTCTGGGGGTAGAGAGCATTTCCTAGGCTGAATACCTGTTGTGGCATAATCCCCTTTACTGATCCCCCACCCACAGGGTATCTCTTGATGGAAGTGGGGAGTCTCAGAACTGCTAAGGAAGGAAAACACTTCACATAACAGGCCACCGTGGTAGCATAATTCCTTTTGCCATGGCCCCCTTGCCATATGATGCCTCTGGGGAGGAGAGAGGAGGGGAGCCTCAGCAACAGAGGAGGTGAGCTCTTTCTCTGGCTGCTCTTTTTTCTTTTCTTTTCTTTTCTTTCTTTTCTTTTCTTTTCTTTCTTTTCTTTTCTTTCTTTTCTTTTCTTTTCTTCTCCTTCTCCTTCTCCTTCTCCTTCTTCTTCCTTGTTTTTTATCAGTAGGGCTTTGTTTAATTCTCTTTGCCCATTCTTCCAGGCTCACCCTGTGTTGTAGGTGGGACTCTTGTTCAATCTGGGGAAAGAAAGAGCCAACCTGGGCCACCTACTCTTGTTTCTGTTGCTTACTGGGGATCAGCAAACACCAGGACTGAGGCACCTCCTTGTGTTATGCTGGAGGTTATAAAAAGCGCTGATGCTTTGCTGTTAGTCCTGGGGCGTCTAACCAGTTCACCTTCCTCTTCCACCTTTCAGAGTTCTATTTGGTTGTTACATGTAGTTTTTAGTCACGCTTAGTGGGGAGAAACAGGGAGAGACAAGTCTATGTTCTCTTGTCCAGTCTAAAAGTCCCTATGTAACATTTGTTAAAAACACTTGTGTTATAGTAGTATAAAGAAAATTGTTTTTTTTTTTTAATGGCTTCAGGTAGAAAAGCAAGTGTTAACTTTCTCCTTATCTTCCTGATAGTACCAAGAAGTTCAAAATATCATTTATTTTTATCAATGAGATGACTATACTTATAATTAATCATTAATAAATAACTTACTATTTCCCTTGCCTTTCTTTCATTCCGAATAGTTGGATATTCAACTTTATTTTATTTTTATTTGTTATACGTCCATTTTATATTTTGCAGATTGAAAACATACAGTTTACTTTTTTACATGCTATATGTATTTGTAGCTCTATTGGTTGTTAGATTAAAATAAAATTTCAATTATGATGAAAAATGTATTTGTGCACAGTACATTTACTGACTGCTCCATTCAAAAGAACCATTCCAAGTGTTAAATACAGGTATAAACTATTCTCTTTTTGTATTATAATTAAGAATGTATTTATTACTCTTCACTACTTGTGTAATTACCTTCTATATTGAAAATATTTGCATATGTAACGTAATTTTTCTAACTTTTTATAATGTAAAAATGATATATACCAGAGTAGAAAATTAACTGACAGTCTCAGAATTATACTCAGGGAGATAGAAATAGAGAGAGCTTGAGACCATGGAAGATGAGAAATGAAAACAGGAACTCAAGGAGGCAGAGAATCCTAGTGAGAGGAATCAAGACCCCCTGAAGGAGGATTAACTTTTATTCAAGGTTTCTTCTAGAATTTCCAGCAAGTAAAGCAAGTTACCATGGCCCAGAGAAACCAAAAGTCTCATTTGGTAAGATAATTGAGAAAAATCTAAAGATCCATTTAGATATTTTAATGACTAGAATTGAACCATGCCTCTAGAGGCAATAGTGGTTACTATTCTCTAATTCTCCAAAATCATTTAAAAAAATTGGCAAAATATGCTCATATCTTGTCATAACTATTTGTGACCATAGTTGCAACACTCAAATTAAAATGAGAATGGAACATTGCCACTTGATTTAAATGTCTGTGCATTTACTTAAACCTGCACATCCACATAATTTTAATGGTAAGCAAAATAAATTTATAATTGGAGAAGGCCTGTAGTTGAATAACACTATTCAGTCCATTCCAAAGTCAGTAAATTATCTTTATTTTGTATGACCACCCTTGACCACTACTAGAAGGAATGTTGGCTGCTTCTTTGCATTCTGTTTCAGCTTTCCAGTCCGGGGCACTGGGCTCAGTTCTGGGGATAAAATGATGAGAGTACATGGTCTCTTTCCAAGGGAAAATGAAAGAACAGGAGGAAAATGATGCACAAAGTATAAGACAATATGATAACTGGCACAGTGGAGCCATAAAAAGGCACCATCAGATAAATCAATAAAGAGGAACTTTTATGCTGTTTATGCTAGATAGAAGTTAGCGGAAATTATAAGAACCCAAACAGCTTGATAAATTCACGTTTTGAAATACAAATCAACGTTACTACTGAAACTTTTACAAGGATCTCATGACCTGTGTGCTTACCCTTGAACCATCCTGTTCTAACCAGCCAAGTGAAATTGGAAACAATTGATATGTCTTTCATGTGAACATTTCATTTCTATTTATCAAACTATACTCATGATAATACCCTTAACAAGTTTCCAAACCATCTCATCCAAGTCCAATTTTCATTTCTAACTTTCCCTCACCAACTCCAATTAGCATGTACTCCAACTCAGAGGAACACCCTCCCTGGTCTCTGGAACGCTACATTGTTGCCTCTGAGGCTGGGATTTTATTCTACTTCACCCATCTGCTCTCTGTATGGAAAGAACTGAGTGCAGCAGGGGATCCTATGAAGTCCTGGCTTCAAACCTTGGGCAAAAATAGCGGGTTTCTTAACAATAAACACCCCGATGAGAGCCACCTGGCAAAGTGACTGCACACAGGGCTTTCGTTCTCAAGTTCATCCGCTTCGAGCACAATGTTGCTAAAAATGAAGCGTTCACTTTTCCTTAAAAATCAAATCCTGTCACTTTACCTAAATCCAACTAAAATAGCCATAGAGGGCCAAGCATATATCATTCAAAGCTTCATATAGTCATGAAGGAATTAGGCAATGGGACAGTCAATATCTCCTGCTGGAAGAGAAATTTTCAATAGAATTTTTTCATTTGCTGACTTCACATTTCAGGAGCATTGTTCCTAGAGATGCACTTTTTTTTTCCCCTACTTACAATTTCAAGTTTGAGAATATAAATCCTAGCACTCTCAAACAGATATTTGATATGCATATAAAACTGTAACTCTAAAAGACGAAACTTCGCTCCTATCCTCGTTTACTTTATAAAACATCTTTTCAACAGATTCATCTGATTCATTTACCTTTGCCTTTACCATGCATGTTAATTTCTATAAACAAAACTATTCGTAGTGTGTATAACTATTTATGCTTGTACTCTTTTTGATTTTACTATGTTAGCTGCAATAACTAGGACAGGTATACCACATTATGCATAAATTAATTTAAAAAATGATTTTTGTTGATTGCTTACTGCCTATTATTTACAAAGATATTATAGTTAGGAGGAAAATTTAAAGGCTGATATTTGGAAGATCACATACAGACCAAAACAGAGGCAGATATGTTTGTAGACCCTATGACAGAGATAGATAACTATGGCATCAAGGGCCTTGGCTGCTGTCTCAGGTTAGCATTCCTCTGTTGACTTGTAATCACACAAGTAAGGGAAAAGCTCTCAAATGAATAATCAGCAGACAGGTGCCAACTCTTCAACTTAAGTATGCTGGCCATACGTATTAGAAAAAATTTTTGAAACTAAAGAACAAAGCCAGGAAATCCATCATTAAAGTCTTGAGGTGCTGTCCTGGCAACTTAGAAGACCTGAAAGGTAGATTTTCATACCAGGGTTCTATTTTGGTGAGAGAGATGTGGGCCTCACCCATTTAAAAGAGCTTTCAGGAGAGTAATGTTTCCTGAGAATAGCCAAGCGTTTGTCAGAGTAAGAAGCTGATGAAAATGTTCATTGGGGAGGTTGAGGATATTGGGAGTTGTCCTTACAGTAGACCATCCTGCGAGCTCTCATATGACGTGGTCAAGTGTGTGTTTACTACTCATGAGGATGCCCATCTTGACATCCCATGCCTTTTTTCTAACTACCCAAGATCCCAAAATGTTATTAAGGATGATAATCATTAAGAACAATATTATTGACCTACACCTGACCTAATAAATGATTAATTATAACTCTTTTCCCAATGTCTACTGCTTAGTTTGTTGAGAGAGTCTGTCTTCTGATATTAACACAGAAGACCCTCGGAAACACCCTTCTCCTCCTGCATCCCCTCCCCAACCATCATGACATGCACATTCACCTAGAGCTTCACTTCAGTCCTGAGCAAACCAGTTGCGAGGGCAAGAAAAAGTATCCAAAACCTCTTCCTGAGACCAACCAATCCTCTTCCTGAAGAATTACATATCCCTTTCTCAAAAGAGGTTTTATTATACCTGTCGTTGGCAAAAAAACTACCCCCTTAGTCATTACTTAAGAAACAATTAATTTCCAAAGAAGCTATAATCAGCATTGATTATAACTTTCCCTAAAGTACATCAGGAACAATACCACTATGACTTATAAGTCTGCTTACCTCAGTCACCCACTGAAGTCCCAGCATCCCAGTTCATCATTTCTGGTCTTTATCCCAGAATTCTCTCTACATATCCTAATTTCATGCAATTTTCCACCCCATTCTGAACTTCTCTCTGTATGCTGAAGATTTAATAAGCCCAATTACCAATATCCTTAACTTTTTTTCTAAATGTTTCCTTCACCAGCTTGCTTAAGCTCAAACCATGCTATATTCTCAGGGTACCATTTCTTCTGCAATCTTCTTGAATGGTGATTGTCTTTTATTCTTCTTCCAAATCTCTTGTTTGACTAGTCCCAAAGGTAAGCTAAATGTCCTCATGTCATTGCTTCATCTAGGAAATTAGTCTTCCTTCCTCATTCAGAATTTTGTATCCAGCGAAACAGCCTCATTAATGAGAGAAAGACAGTCCTTTTCAGACAAACAAATGCTGAGAGATTTCTCCACTTCCAAGCCAGGACTACAAGAACTGCTAAAAGGCAGCTCTAAATCTTGAAACAGAACTTCAAAATACACCAAAATAGAGCATTCTTAAAGCATAAATCTCACAGGACCCATAAAACAATAACACAATGAAAAAAAACACAAGGTATTTATACTTTTGTTGACAGAAAATCATCAAAGAAACAATGGACTTAAACTATACCCTAAAATAAATGGACTTAGCAGATACTTACAGAACATTTCATCCAACAACTGCAGAATATACATTCTATCCATCAGCACATGGAACATTCTCCAAGATAGACCATATGATAGGCCACAAAACAAGTCTCGAGAAATTTTAAAAAGTAGAAATTGTATCAAGTACACTCTTAGACCACAGTGGAATAAAACAAAATCAACTCCAAAAGGAACTCTCAAAACCATGGAAATTAAATAACCTGCTCCTGAATGATCATTGGATCAACAATGAAATCAAGAAGGAAATTAAAAAGTTCCTTGAACTGAACAATAATGGTGACATAACCTATCAAAACCTCTGGGATACAGCAAAAACAATGCTAAGAGGAAAGTTTATAGCATTAAATGCCTACATCAAAAACCCACCTCATGCTGAAGTACATGTCTTTGAACTGCACTGCTCACTACCTCTTTTGGTTGCAACATTCTTCCTACCTCATGGTACCTTCTCCTCAGTCACTGATTACCTTAATATCTTACTCCTGTCATCATTTGGAGGATTTCAGCATCCGTATAGACAACTGATATAAACCATTATCTCTGTTATTTGAAATCCTTATTTCCAATGACTGTGACTGCTACGCCGCACACACTTCTGCCCACTTCTTTGGTCATAACTTAGGCCTTATTATCGCCGATAACCTTCCTAAAAACATCACTTTAAATCATTCTATTTTATGACCAGAACCTCCAATTATTCCGGTTCATATACTTTAGAACTTTTTCCATTGAGCCTAGTCTGTTGTCTTAACCACTTTTTTTCCAGTCATTGCCTCACTTACCTTCTGTCTCAGCTAAGGTTCCAAGGTCCAGCACTATAATTATTCCCTTGCATATACCTTCAGCTCATCTGATTCTTTCTCTCTTCATTGTACTTGCCTGACAAAGGTACAATTATGGTTAAATCAATCCTCCACCTTCTCCACACCTACAACCTCCACCTTCTCCACACCTACAACCAATTTGAATGTGGTTGGAGAAAAACTCACAAGCCACACACTGAACTGATGAGTGTCACTTTAAATTTATGGCGCCAAATCTCATGGGGCCTTAAGCTCTAGAAAACAATCCTTCTAGAGCTCTACTTCCCAAGATGAGCCTTTTATATCTTCTATTTCTTCAAACTTCCAATACCTCCTCCCTCATTGTTACCTTAAGTTGATCATCAAGTCTAATTTCATCAGGAAAATAGTATCTTCCCTCCACCAAAAGTATTGCCAGTTCTGAGGTTTGATTTTTATCCTTTTTTACAAGCTCATACATTATCCTGTTCCTGTTTTGTGAATGCTGGCAAAAGACATAAAACTTTGTGTCAGGAAAAAATGCACAACCAGCAGCATGAGCCTCAGGTTTACATGAATTACTCTTGCACCCAACTCCCATAGGGTTGGTACTACATGGGCCCAGATGAGTACTGCACAGGCAGATTTTTGTCACAACTGATGAACATCAAGTTGGGGAATTCATCGCTTTTACAGTAAACAGTAAGAAGCCTGCTTCTTGTCCCAGAGGGAGACATTACTTCATTCCTCAGAGATGCTTGCTGCAAAACCAACCCCAAGAAATGGGCAGGTAAAGATCAGTCAGGGCCTTGCATTCTTAAGATTCCCAGTAAGAAACTGCCAGGACACACAAGGCCCACGATGAGTTGCTTCTTCCAGCAATCCATCCCATGACCCCATATGTTCTTGGCTGAACTCGAATTTTCATATGAATATGCCACTCCATGAGCCACCCTGCTTAATGTGACTGACAGAGACTGGGATTAAACCTGTTCAATTTGCCTCATGCAGCATTTAATTAAGGAGACTATCAAGAGAACTCTAAGCAATAAGATGAAGTCAACCTGTAGTATACATTTCAACTCTACTCCCCAGGGCCCTGGACTCAGCTAATTGTACACAAGTCCCAGGGGCACCAGTCATCATCTTAACTTTAGATAGCCAGAAAATAGTCTAAAGCCAGTCAGTTATCCATTGTGACCCACGTAAGGGAGCTTAGATTGACATACTGATCTTTGATGTCATTACCAGTAATGACAGGGGCAATAAACGAGCAACCCTAACCCCCAAAGGACAGACATTCCCCCACATACAAACATATAACACAAAGGGACAGACTCTAGTTCAGAATTTCTGGTAAAAATTGATTTATACCTTTGTTACATTGGTTTGGTTAATTCAGTACAACAGAAGCATCGGTTGCAGCTCCCATTGCCATTTATGGCAACACTTAAGCTGCCTGAGTATTAGGAAAAGCGTATGAATATATGTTGTTAAGACTGAGGTTGGGCACAGTGGTTCACACCTGAAATCTCAGTGCTTTGGGAGGCCAAGGCAGGAGGTTTGAGACCAGGCTAGGCAATATAGTGAGACCCCGTCTCTTTAAAAAAACAAACAAACAAACAAATAAACAAAAAAACTGAAACAAAGTTGTGGGGCCTATCTGTTTGTACGCATACAAGGCTGAGGAGGAGGCAGTTCAGGAGCTTCCATTAGTGGTGTCAGCTATGGTGAAGTAGTTTAGGACCAGCCAAGTCTGCAAGAATTTTGGTGTTTTTATAACACCTGGACAAGGATGACAAATCCTGTAGTGAGTTTAAATTGTCAACTGCAGCTGCTCCTAGATTCAGCTAGACCATACAATTGTTTTGCCAGCCTGCAGTGCTGAATCTAAGGAATAAGAAGCATAAGTGTCTCTCTCCCCTGAACTGCCTGGGGTTTAAAGTGATCTGTGCTCGGGGGCTGGAATTGTTATTCTCCCTCCATGGCCATGAAACTAGGGTGTCCCAACCCGGTAGCTATAACTTTACCTCTTGTCCAATCATCTGCTCATACTAATACGTTTTGTCCAGAGAGGTCAGACATGAATAGGAATAGGTCACTTTAAAAAATATTTACTGAGATTCATTATATTTCCCACTTAGTCCAGTTAGGTCACTATAAGTAAATATACTAGTTGGTGAGTAGTATATTCAACCAGTGGTCATTGTCTTTATGATCTAAGACCATGTTAATTCAATAAAAGAATCCAGGTAGCTGCATCAAGTTAAGTTTGAATCTCTTAGTCTCCCCTTTAGATGTGGCTGCCCTTCAAAGTGTGTACAAATCAGGCTGGCATGAGGTTGTCACTAGGGGAAGAAAATACACTTCAGTTTCATAAATGGTCAAGGCATAATCATGAATTTTCAAAATAAGTTTATATAATTTTTCTACCCATCCATCTTGATCATTACCCAGGAGTTGGCCAATAGGAGACAAACCTTTCCTGCCCATGGACATATTTAATGCTCAAACAGCCTTAATAAACTGTTTTAATAAAATCTGTGGGCCAGAAAGAGGCAAAGAAGGTAGATACAGAAAGGAGGGAGAGTCAGAAATCTTCAGGATTGATTTTCAAAAAGTCTATTCCATATCTCAATGATGCCAGCAGCCTTATCAGAGAATGATGAGTGTGGAATGTCCATTGAATATTTTTACTATTTTGCTAGGTGGCCTTTATGACAAAAACACACCACTGTCAGATTGTAGATGGTCTTGAAAGCTGAAAATAAGAATCAGATTATCAAACTGAAATAGTAGCAAAATAATCTAAAAATGTGTGAATATTAGCAAGGCACCAGTGATAGTCCCAAGAGAGGGTCAGAGATCTGACACAGTCAATTTTCTAGAAGTGAGCAGGGAAGATGCTCCTTATAATGTGGCCTCCTTTACTGCAAAACAATCAGGCCAATTTTTGGCAGGAGTCTCCTCTGGTATGCAGTTTCTAGATTAGAAGCATATAGTCCTTTGCTGTAGTTCATGGTAGTGGATATGTTTTCTGGTAAAAGGATGGATCCAGATATTGATGGAAGCCATCTAGGTAGATGCTGGGTAATCCATTTGATTCTAGTTGTTCTCATTAGTGGTTATAGCAACAGCCACCAGAAAACCATACTATCCCCCAGTTGGGAGTGCAAGGAATGCAGGATGATGGGGAGATTAGCCTATGGGAGTGGACATGGGAAAAGGCCTGGTCCTTCCTCAGGGGCTGGTGTCCAAGTGCCAGAGCTGCTTCCTATCCATGTATATCCTGATATCTGATGAGTGTCAGGGCCCAGAGGACCCCTTTTTTCTTCCCCGCCTGCATGCCACTGTGCTCTGCCCTGTCAAAGGGTAGTCACCAAGCAAGAACAGTGCCACACCTAGTAAGCTAGTAACTTGAGATCTCATATAACAATGCTATTTCTCCTTAAAGAAGTTGATGTTGTGGAACAGGGAGAGGGAGGAATCAGGGGTCATAGAGGGAGAGAGCAGCTGTATACCAGTAAACAAGGTTTTACATTCAATTTCAATTTCAATTCAATTTCTCTTCCTTGTGGCTCAATCAAATAAACTCATCATCATCAAATAAAATCATCATGTTTTTGTTCTAACTAAAGTTCTATATTGAATAGAAATGATGTCATTGTTGACTCCATTTATTTCATCTTTCAATACTCCTTGACTCAGCAGTCACAGACATGTTGCCTTCTGGCTGGAGCCAAAGGGCTTGCTGCCCTATTGTCATAATAATGTTTTTTCCTCCTCCCACCTAGAGGAGAGTTAGAAACAACCAAGGCACCATGTAAGGCTGCCTGTTTTAATCCCAATCTGATTGATGGGCAGGACCTTGGGGGTCTCTTTCTTCCCTCTTTCACCTAACATTTCTGTGGGAGTCGAGGGAACTCATCTCCTACATCTGAACCCATCCCAAAGGCTCTTAACATTTTTCTTCCAGAACAACATGTCTCTTTCAGGACCTCATCTTTGTTGCCATAACTGTTGGGTCTGAGATTTAATTTTACCCTATTTATAAAGGAATGAGTTAGCCTGTTACTGTTTCATGGATGCTGGCAAAAGACACAAAACTCTTGGGTCAGAGACAAAGGACTATATTACTCATAGCACAGCAGACTGCATGAGCATCATGTTTATGTAGGTTTCTTTTGCATTCAAGTCTTACAGGGGTGATTTGCTAGATGGATGGTGTACCTGCAGTGCATTTGCATCACAGATGAGGAAAAATAGCTTGATAAATTATCTGTTTTCATAGCAGGCAGTAAGCCAATCAGCTTTTTGTCCCAACTTTGAACCTCATGTTTCAAAGTTGCTTGCTGCAAAAACCAACCCTGAGAGATGGCCTGGGTAGAATGGTAAGGAACTTGCATTCTTGGTACAACCAACAAGAATTGCAGTGATCCTCAGTGCCCATGGTATATTGACTCTCCCAACACCTACCTATCTATCTGTCACTCATTTACTTGCCGCCTCCCAATTCCTGCCTATGTTTGGACTACTTTCCCATTACAACATTCTCACCCAAAGTTTACTTATGCATGGCACCCTGTTCATCCTCTATGATTCAGGATCTTTAGCAATTATTCTTTATAAATCTTGCATCATTGATTTTCCACTCTATTCTAAATCATTCTAATTGGCTTGCCTATCTACCATCTGAAAAAAAAATGCTCCTTAGAATGCATACACCTCATCAGATATCCTCTTCTGTTTTCCACCCTCCTCTAAAGAGATGTCTATACTTACTCTCTACTTCTTCACTTCCCAGTAACCTCCCCAATAAGGCAGTTTTTGCTACTTCAGTGAAAACTTCCCTGTCAACAATTTCCATTTGCTAATCTAAAGCTTAATTTTAAGTCTTTATCTTAACTGGCCTCTAATTTACAGTTGTTCTCTCTGACCTGCTGGATATAATTTCTTTATTTAACATCTGCCCCTTTTTCTTCTTGTTCACTGTCATTCTATTGCTAGCATGTCCTCTATTTTCTAGACTCTAAATGCTGGAGTCCCCTAGGATTCAGTCCTTAAACATATTTTTTCACCCCTTGGGAAATCTCATGTAATCTCTTGACTTTAAATTTTAGATAGATGTTTACAACATCTAAATTTTTGTCTCCAGCCCTAGCCCCTCTCTTGAACTTCCCTTAACTTTTGTATTTAGATAGCTAAAATGATTTTCAAACATAACATACCCCAGGCAAAACTTTTTATTTTTTTATCTTCATGAAATCCAAAACAAAAAAATTAAGCTAAAGCAAACAAACAAAATAATCACAAAACAAAACAAAAATTCACAAAATGACAAAAACACTTCTTCCCCATCTCAGTAAGTGGTAACAGCATATTCACCCAGTTGGTCAGGTCATAAATTCAAAGCCGTATTTGATTTCTCTCTTTCTTTAATATCCCACATCTGATTCCTCCACACATTTTGTTGGCTTCTCCTTTAAGCTGTGTTTCAAGCACAATCATACTTCCCACCTCTACCATTTCTACTCTAGACCAAGCCACTGTCATGTCTCACCTCAACTACTGCAATAGCCTAATGTTTGGTGTGCTTCCATTCTTGACTTTCTAAATCAGTTCTCCACACAGCTTTGGTAGTAACATAATATGCATCAGATCATGTGAGTCTTCCATTCAAACAGTCCAGTGGCTCACATGTTCTCAATAAAACTTGTACTCCTTAACATATTCTTGGAAGACCTTGTATGATATGTCCTTGGTTATCCTCTCCAAAATCACCTCCTGAGTCCTCACTCTCTTCACTGTAGCTAGGCTGGGGCTCTTAAAGTTACTTGGTTAGGCCAAACTCATTTCTGCCTTGGGGGTTTCACATTTATTTTTCCCTTTACCTAAAAGACTACAGATTTTTGCATGGTGATTCCCTCTTTTAAATCTTTATTCAAAGATCACTTTTCAAGAGAGGTCTATCTAAACCTCCCACAAAAATGCCACCTCTCTCTGCACCCCAACACATACAAACACATGTTCTATTTCCTTACCCTTATTAATTCCTTCATATTATTGATCACTGTGTGATCTTATGCACACACACAGACACACACACTTCCATTAATTTTTAATCTCCCCTCTCTCAGTCCTTACTAAAATTGTCCACCATGAAATAGACTTTGAACATCTTGACTACTGTAGCTCCAGGACCTAGCACAGTGCCTAGCCCATAACAGGAGGCCCAACCAATATTTCATGAATATCAAAATGCCGAAATCAATCAATTGAAGCTTGAGAGAAATCTCAGGACTCTCAGTTGTAAGCATTGATCATCAATCCACATGTCAGGTAAAGTTTTGTCCTTAGCAGCTAAAAACTTTAATAAGCCTTACGAAGATTCTTTCATTCTCCTAATCCGGATGTAACTAGATGAGCCTCAGAATTCTTGCTCTAATTATAGTGTATGCCACATTTTGATAAATTAAGTTTTCCATGCCACTTGACATATCATATTTGAAAAATGTGTTCTCCTTATTTCAGATTGATCTTCCATTTTCAAGAGCATCTAACACCTTATCTTTAAGTTTCTCAGTTCCATTTTCTTCCTATCAAGAATCTAAAGATTTATTTTTCCAAAAATTCAAAGATATTTTATGAGCTTACATTTTTATGAGAAAGGCTTTTGTTAAAAATGAAACCGTTTTTTATGAACTCTTTTTTTAATGGATCATGACAAACCTATAGGAGTTATTATTGGAAATGTGATTAGAATCATTTGTGCAATGAAGCACTTCCTAGCTTAAGGCAAAGTTGGCCTAGCTCTAGCCTGCTATATCCTCCTGGCACTATCTTTGAGTCAAGCGTATGTTCTTAGTTAATTGGCTTACGACAAAAGTAATTTTGTCAGTTAGATGTTTCTGTAGAGCTGCCCTTGCTGAGTTAGTGTCTTAAGACAGAGCCACAAGGTTTTGTTGACATGTAAGTTTTCTGGTTGTTTTTTCCATTTTTACTTCCTGACATCTCCCTAGTGTTTTAAAAAAGAGGAATGGTGGATAGAATAAAGTTATGTATGGGCAAGCCCTTTTTGGCACATGTGAAACCATCAATTCTTCAAGTATCAAACAATGATATAGATGTCAGCCAATTGCATAAGATTTTTCAAATTCAATCAAACAAAATGTCCTGCTCTCCACAATCTAATATTTCTTCAGATTGAATTTAGAGTTTAGATCAAGACGGGTTTACTATTACATTTTCCCAGGTGGCTATATTGATATCTTACAGCTACAGATTAATCTTTCTCCGTTTTTTCCTCTCTTTTCTCTTCCTTGTTTGCTCTTACCTGCGCTTTCTCTCAATTATAGTGGTTCTTACTGAATTCATTATGTAAAGGATTCTCATATCCAAAACTCTATGAACCCTTTCCAACAAAAGGGAACTAGACCTACTTTTGATGCCTCTAAGATGCAGCTATATAAATTTCAGACTTGTTTTTCACTCCTCTCATGGTAGGTCTGACCCCAATAAGGAAGAGGGTCTGAATGAAACATTTCATAAGTGTCACAGATAATCTACTGCTGAAGCTGTATAAGTTTATTGCTTTTTTCAAAGAGTTTTCTTCAAAATTATCCCTTTCAAAATAACAGTTTACTCTCTACTGATAAAACTGTAATCAAGATCTGGTTATTATTTTTTGTTAACATTTTATTGAAGTATCACACACAGAGAAAAGTGTACACATAATATATTTATAGCTCAATACATGTGTTATAAAGAGAACATGCTCATGTATCTAGTACCCAGAGCAAGAGCATGGTTAAATGGATGCTACTTTCTTTTGAAGGAGACAACTAGTGCCAGTGTAGGTAGTGACAGAGGCAAAATTCAGTTCAATCGTCAAAACATTTTCAGATAATTAAAACTGTCTACAAATGAGACAGGCATCCTTGCAAAGAAAAAAGATTCTATGTGATTAGAATTGTTTGCAGATAGGAAAGATGGAGTTCTTGAGTGGTTGGTTGGACTGGATGACTTCCTTGGGTTTTTCCAACCAAAGATGTATGTAAAATCAAACTCTGAAGATCAATGTTCTAATGGTAACATCAAGGCAATTACAAATGTACATAATAAAATAGTGTTTTCTAAAGATCAGTGAACATGATACTTAGGAGATATTTAAAAACCATTTTTCTTTTCTTTCCTTTTTTTTTTTTTTTTTTTTGAGATGGAGTCTCGCTTTGTCGCCCAGGCTGGAATATAGTGCAACGATCTCAGCTCACTGAAAGCTTTGCCTCCTGGGTTCATGCCATTATCCTGCCTCAGCCTCCCGAGTAGCTGGGAATACAGGCTCCTGCCACCACGCCTGGCTAATTTTTTTGTATTTTTAGTAGAGACAGGGTTTCACCGTGTTAGCCCGGATGGTCTCAATCTCCTGACCTCGTGATCCGCCCGCCTCGGCCTCCCAAAGTGCTGGGATTACAGGCGTGAGCCACCAAGCCCAGCCCTGCCAAAAAAAAAAAAATCATTTTTCTAGTTTATTCAGTAAGTAAACTAAAAGAATGGTGGAATGGGCTTTTTGCTTTCCATATCATAGACTATTTTAAGTTAAGGATACTATCAGTGAAGTCTGGATGAAAGGATATAATAAGTTTCATAAGACAGAAGATTTATATCTAAGCTTGTTCCTTGCACTGGGTAAGCTTTGGCAAACAGTGAAATTGTTACATCTCTTCCTGCCACTGATAACATAATTTTATTTTAGCATAAAGGAGTTACCTAGATAATTAGTATAACAAAATGTTTATAACTGTTGCCCCCAAATGCAACAACTGAATTAAGGTTTCATCTTTGTGCACTTTTTCATGAGAAAGTTTGTTTCTTTCATATTCTTCAATACGTGACCATCTCACTTTGTGATTTAAATGTTTTAATTACTGCAGTGATTTAATATGTCGAAAAAAGAGGCAGATAAAGAAAAAAATGGTCTAAATTTTCTACTTAACACCTCGGTTCTGCAGAGCCCAAGGTGATTAAATTGAAGGCAGCATTCCTTTAGAGTCACCTATGAGAGAATAGTCTGGAATATTATCAAAAGTTTTGGCAAAGAAAATCATTTTTGGGGTGGGAGGTTAAACAGAGGCTAGGGCTTCAAAATTTATCTATTTATTTCAGTGAGTTTTAGCACCATTGACCTGGCCAAACTCCAACACAATTCATTATATTTTGCCTGTCTCAAATGCCCTTGAAATTCTAATGAGGCCCTATATTTCTTGTCTTAACCTACTTTCGTAATATTGCTTGAAGCAGCCATCCAGCTGTGGTCATTCACTTAAGAAGAATCTAGATTTATCTAGCAGCTAAGGGTATCCAGTATCTCTGATTTCCCCACAGAAGCAGGAAGGTCAGTGAATTCGTTCCAGTGAAAAGATTTGAACAGCTTACACAAATAGGTAAGAAAATCCAAATAAGATAATCCAATTTATCAAGCATTTCTCATAGTGCTCTTAGTAGGAAAAATGAGAGACACAAGCACCAAGTTGGGCACTTAACTTCAATCACAGTTAAATTTTGTAAAGCCCTCAAAAGGTAAAATGCTACAAGAAATTAAAACACCAGGAAGCTCTACACCAAGATGCTTTCCTGATCATCTGAAGCCTTTTTTGCCTTGGAATTCTCATAGTTGGCTCTTGTGTGCTTTGATCTATCCTGTCTGAGCGCATCTCCATGCCAAATTACACAAAGCAGCCCAGCAGGACTGACAAGGCCCAGGAGCCAGCGCAAGTGTGTCTGGCGCATCTCTCGTGGTTGAACTGTCCTTGTTGGTGAGGATTTTTTAGCACGCAAAGTGTGTCCTTAAAAGCAGTAGGAAAAGGGAAGAGATTCCTCAGCTCTTCATATGTTTTCTTTCGTGACCCCAATATCTTATCTGACAACCATTCCCATTTGAATTCTTACTCTTAGATCCTGAAAAATCATGAATACCATCTTTGTGAACGTTCATTTAAGCAATACCACTCTAGGGCCTTCAGCCAGCTTCTATTAAATGGGTCCCTCATTCTGGTTTACTCTCATTCTCCTCCTTTTAATATTTTAGCCTGTTCAGGCATTATGCATTGGGAAAATAAGAGAATTTTTCAGTGATTTAAAGGAATATATATAATAGAAAAATAAAAGGAGACTAGATTATTACTATACTTGAATCATTCAAATTGTCTGCATAATCCTCACTTACTTCGTATCTCATAGGTAAATTCAAATTATAATAAACATGCTGACATAATCGTCAAACATAGAATTCTCCTTTCAGTGGCACAGAATGGGTAATTATTTTCTGTAAGTCCTTACAGTGATATCTTACAGAGATTTCCTCCGTGAAGCATTCGGGCATCAATTTAATCTGCATATGTGTAACTAAATGTGTTTCCTCAATGAACACAATTACTTTTGTTCTTTGTAGTAAATTCTCTCACTATAATACACATAGTTGGTCAAATTAAGAACCTATAGAAAATGATTAAAGACACAAGAGGTTACACATGCAGCCTTCAATTTGAGGGATGACAGCATAACTCATTGCAATAGTAATAATGAGGATTGTTTCTATCTTAATTTAGTATGAAAACTTTCCACATCCACTTAACTAACATGAAAAATTTTAGAAATTTACACACTGATTGGCAAAGTCAACTACATACCAACCATTAAGATAACTGACTTCCTTAAAAATGTAAGTTCTGCACTCCTTATTGTGAGGGAGCCAAATAATTTATGGGCTTTAAGGAGTAAATTCTTCCCTTGCAGATGTGTTTGATGCTTTCCAAAGGGTCTCTCCTCCTTTAGACTGGAAGAGGTTTGGCTCAGGATGTAATTTTCAAACACATAAGGTGTGCCTAGCACTGAGCTGGGCAGTCCCTTAGGAAGCAAAGTGAGGAGAAACTGTGATGGTGATGGGGAGTAGGGACTGTGGATTCAGAATTCTTAGTGTAACAGCCAATTATTAATATTATCTGTGTCCCTATATTTCTTCATCTACAAAATATAGACAATAACAGCAACCTAACTTACAGGGTGGTTGGTAATGGGATAAATGAGTTAATATATTCAAAATGCCTAGAACAGCACCTGGTGCAAAGAAAGCTCAGTGTATTTGCCATCATTAAATACCCCCTTAGAGGGCAGGTACTTAGGGCTCATGACTGTATTTCCAATACCATACACTGCTCCTGGAATAGACTTGATAACCAATAAAATGTGATAAACTAGTGATGAAGGAATAGATAAATGAATTCAGTGAAAAACTCTTCTTTTGAATAATATACAGCTATTTTAATTTGATAATTCATCCAGTAATTTATTTATTTACTGATAAGAAAGGAAATCTCAGAAAATATACTATAATAATTATTCAAAGATAGCAAGATGTTTTCCAAGGAAACATCTGGGTTTAAATCAGTGTGCTTTAAGTATCAAATGAATGTGTTTATTCATTACATCCACCAGAAGCTGCAAAATAGAAAATATGCCCAAAGTAAAATTGTCATTGAAAAAAAATCAGACACATATATGTATCCAGATGTCCAATAACAAAACATTCAGGTCACATATTCGGCAAAGATTTATTAGGAACAGACTCTGTGCCAGGCACTGTTGCATGCCCTGAAAATAATAAGCAGACAATAATCCCTGCCTTTGCGCAATTTACAGTCTTGGGAAGGAGAGAGACAAGAAAGGTACACACATAAAAACTCACTTTCAGGGCACATTTTGCAGCTCTCCTAACCTCACTGACCTGTCAGGATGCAGACCTGCTCCAAATCAACCATTCTGCAGGAATTAGATTAAGGTTCTTCTAAAACAGAAGTACAAAATTGGTAACTACCCTCAAAAATCATAGGTTAAAGTTATTTGTCCTCTACTTTTGGTGCAGAATTCTGGACATCTGTTCCAGAATCACTCAAGGGCTTGAATGGGCCCAAAGTTACATTTTGAGAATTCTTGGCCCTCCTGTGCTATTTTCTTTCACCAGTTCACCCTTCATCCCACACATATCCCTGGCTTGTGGGATCTTTTAGTCAAAACACAAGATGTCTATAATAGAGTTTCCATAGGAACTCAAACTAAAATTGTTGATATCGGGGAAAGCTAAAATAGGGATCATACTAACAGTTCTTTACTCGAGATTTTCTAAGCTTCATCTCTGAATCATCAGATAACCTCAAGCAGGATGCAACTGGACCCGCTACCCTCTCCATTCTCTGCCTCTTGCAAATGCCTTTACATGACTATGAATTAAGTGTGCCTGGAGTTGGTCCTGAAGCAAGAATTAAGGAGCTGCTACATACAAGATTTCTCTACTTTTTCAATAGAACTGCTACTTAAGATACTCTTTGTTGAATTCTCAAATGTCCCTTATACAAAGACCCTTTTTAGAGATTTCAGAGTTAAAAGTTGAAAGAAATGTCTTTGGACAACCTGATGTGCAGCTTCCTCCTGTTGAACAATGTGACCTAAACAAACTCATGATATTTCTCTTTCTGTCTTGGCTACCATGAAGCTCGGAGTTTAGTTTTTCCTCCTCCATGCCAGTGTTTCCTGAGCTTTGGTTTTCGGGAACATTTTCTCTCCTCTTTATACATCTTCAACTCTATTAAATTGCTCTGGTATTTTTATTTTGTTTTACCAACTACCAGTTTAATTGGAACTATACCTTTTAGTGTAAACTACCACAAGTCCTTTGGGCAAATAAAAAGAATATATAAGCAAATAAGTAATTATGAACAATGGCTACTGAGCCTTAAAACCAGTGGAAGGTTATAAGAGCTTTTTAATAGACTCAAATAAGTTTAATGCAGAAGTTACAACCTGAGAGCCTTGGGCCAGATTTTGCCCTTGGATATGGTTGATTCAGCAGATGTAATATTTTTAAAAGAAAAATTAGTTACCAACATCCTTAAGTTAGAAAACTTCCAATAAAAACCTGAATTGCTCACTTTTCTACTCTCTGTGCCAGACCTTGTTTTAATACTGAATCTTCTAAAAAAATCCTCTAAAGTATCACCATTCTCATCATCCCAAATCTCACAAATGAGGAAACAAAGGCATAGAGAAGTTCAATAACTTATTTTACAGGCTCACACAGCTCGCAAATGGTAAAGCTGGAAACTAAACTTGGACCACCAGGCTCCAAACACTCCCAGGTGGTCGTGCTATTACCTGGAAAGAATGATCCAAAGGCCTGGACCCACATTTCCCCCTGACAACAATGGATCCACTTTCCAACCTGGCATCAATAGCTGGAAGTGAAAACAGCGTCTCTTTCGACAGTCACCTGGTGTTTGCAAGCGTTTCCGTTTATGACCCTTGCCTTAATTCTAAGTTGAGAGCATATTATCCTGAGACGGGAGCTGCATCTTAAATGTATTTTCGACATCCTGTAGGTTTAGTCTTTGCTTGAAGTTAATTAACATTGATGAGTCCCACAGGTCTCTATAGCTTCCTGTGAAGTCCTCAACATTGACAATAAAATGGCCAAATGAGAACCGAAATACATTTCACTGTAGCACAGCCCATAAAAGCAGTTTTACCTAAATTACACCCCAAAGCATTTCCCACTTAATTGTTTAGCATTTACAGATAATAAGGACATGAATGACCACATTTGCATATTTATATTGCTCATTTGCCCTGTGTGCCGTAGTCAGTGCTTTAGAAAGATTTGTGTGCCACCTGTTCTCTGTCAGTTATCTTTTCTCTCTGTTAAAGATTCTTGGATAGAAAAAAGTAAAACTAAAGCTAATCTCCTTCATTAAAGGTGGAGAGACTTTTAATAAAATGAGACTTGCTCTGCACTTCAGAGGATAAGCAGAAACCTTTGAAGGATTTTCTATCTGAGGAGTTTCCAGGGAGGAAAGGATATGATTTAGTCAGCTAGTCAGCTAAGCTCATTAATTCAGGTAACTTGTTTCTAAAAAAAGGGAATTTTCCTGTGAAATGCTGCTACTGCAAACTACCCTCCCCCAGCTCATATCACAACTTCTAACCCTTGAGACAAACCTGCTATTGTTAATTAGTCAAATTAGTTGTACAACTGTACATTATCATTTTTTAAAGTTGTCTTACTGATTCTCAAATTGTATTTTCTTAAAAAGTAGTTGAGAATTGCTTTTCCAAAACAATATATCTTTAACAGAACAATGTAAATAGACAAATGAGGCATTTCTTGAAGCTGCTGTTTGGTATTCCCTTTGATATTCTATCAGGAAAATATATGTCTAATATGTAGGATATTAAATCATGGAGTGAGAAATAGGTTTTCAGATTTTTCTCCTCCTCCAGACTCTTTCTCCTCATACTTCTTCTCCTGACTCCTCAGGGTGCCAAGTTCAATAGTACAAGTAATATATACATGTACAATATACAAGTAATAATAACATGTTAGAATATATATTATTGTGATACTATTATATCCTTGTTATTATTAGGGTTATTATGATTACTATTATAATCTTTTGGTGACCTTTAATTCTGGATTGCAGGGTACTATAGAGAGAAAATAGCAAGAGTTGGAGGAGACTACTCAGAGGCATTGGCAGGTATACTGAACGCCTCAAGAGCTCCTAGAGCTGACATTCATAATAATCACTTTAGGTATGAAAATAAATAGTTAACATTTAAGATTCTCTTTTTAATGACCCAAAGATGATACAGAACAGTTCAGAGCTTTAAAAAAAGAAGTTAACTACAATCAGAAATGGTTAAAAAACAATCTAAGGACTTGAAATTGTAATTGAGTTAGATTCAATTACCTTGAAAATTCTCAAAAAGGAACTATCCATTTCCCAGCAAAGTTGTTGATCTTTATGCTTCTAAAGCAATTTGTACAGGAATAAATTCTAACATTCACATGTCTGGGGGGTAAAACCGACATGCGAATGTTAGAATTTATTCCTGTACAAATTCCCCCAGTAGTGCAGGGTAAAACACTACCCCTGGAATCACATACCCCTGGATTGTGTTCACCAGTGTTCAAATACCAGCTCTTGCCAGTTTCTTGCTATGTACAAGAACAGGTTACATAATTGTTCTGTGCTAATAATGGATCTATTAATAAAGGATCAAATGATATGGTAAATGTACAGCTCCTAGAACACCCTGGCACATAGTAAGAGCTTTGCAAATATCTGTTATTATTATTCCACATCTTTGTATCTCTTCTCATACTCTTTAAGATTTAGAAACTGTTGAGATTTTTCAAACTTGTGAGGACCCAGTTACCAATCTCTCAGCCAATTTAGATTGCAGACCAAAGACAAAGTCTCCCTTAGCAGAGCTAAAAGTCCCTGCATCTTTGCATGCAAAGTAGACAGCACTTCCCTGAATTAATATCTGTCATAGAACTTTGATTTAAAAAACAACATGATCTGGAAGTTGCATTAATTCATTTTTCCACGTTTTATTTCTCAGAATTTAATCACACGGTCAAAACTGAATATTGCAAGAAATAATAGTCTATATCGTCTTAATATAGCCATCACGTGCTCCTCTTTAACTCTGGAGGTTCTTTACACAATGTAAGAAGGGGAGAATATACATGGGGGAAAATAAGTCATCTCTATTATGTTGGGTGTTATTGAATTCTCTCTTTGAAATATCTTCAGGGATATGATATTAAGCTCCCTTAAGAAAATCAGAGCGAATATTTTCCCTGCTTTTATCCTAGTAACTGTCATTTGTTAATAATTTTATAGTTATTATAAAAAGCAATTCCATAGTAATAGCTATGTTTTTCTATAGCCATGAGTATTGCCTACGAAAACTTCATTTGTTTACTTTCTCCATCCAAGTTAACAGTCTTCCCTGATAGAAACATTTAGATCACAAGTAGCTCGCTTTCTCTCACTCAACGGTTGACATCACTCCATTGGTCCTTGGCAGTAGAACCAACATGTTCGCATTCTTGTTCCCAACATAATCTTTTTCTTTTTTTGAGACAGTCTCGCTCTGTTGCCCAGGCTGGAGGGCAGTGGTGTATTCTGGGCTCACTTCAAACTCCACCTCCCTGGTTCAAGCAATTCTCCTGCCTCAGCCTCCGGAAATATAATCTTTAAAGCACAAAGTCTGGAGTATTTCGGCAAATGTAGCTCAATGTAGCTAATGTATCTACATTATGTTAATAAAGCTAATGTAGCTAATGTGGCTACATTCAGCAAATATAGCTAATCAGGAACTTAATTCTTTTGGACACTGTTTGTAGAGAGGCATGTTTTCCTCTGCCATTTGTCTTTGGTAATTCTCCCCTTCTTCTAGATTTTTGTATATCTTTTTAAGTGTGAATTTAACAGAAAGTTCCCTGTGCAACTCCATAGAATTCTCTAAATCTCTCTACATCTTTTTTGGAGCTATATTTGATTTTGGCACCTGGTATAGTAAAAATGACTTGACCTTAGATGTATTATAAATAATTTAATAATGTTTCCAGGAACCTTCAGTTAAAGGAAACGAATGATTATTTTATTTAATTTTATCCATTTGTTCTACAATTTTTTATTGGGTGCAACAATTTTTTTCTAAAAAGTTTGTTTACATGAATACAAGAGCCTTCTAGTTATTGTTTAAACTGTTTTTACTACAAAAAGAATACAAGTTCATTGAAGGAAAATTTGAAAAATATAGAAAGGAAAAAAAAACACAAAAGCGTGGGGAGACTATTTCTATTGCCACCAAACAAAAATAATATATGTAATATATTAGCAGATTCTCTTCTGAAATTGTATCTTCTTTTTTCCCCAACCTCCCCTCACCAAACTGAGTATTAGTATGTATTTATATAATTGAGACTGTTGTGTAAACTCATCTCTCTCTCTATATATATATATATACACACACACATACATAGTATTTAAGACATGATCAAATTACATAAACATCATTTTAATGTCTCCATAATATTCCTCCTTATGGATTTGCTTTATTATCCCCTATTCTTGGACATTTAGGTAGAACCTACTATTTGATATTATGTATAACACTGCAATGAACATCTGAATTGAAAATTATTTTTTGATGGATTTCTGGAAGACAAATTACTGAGGTACAGGATATGAGCTACTTTAAGTTTCTTAGGATCAAATAAATGGCAAAAGCACATTTTAAAGGAGATAATAGTAGGACAAATGAATTTTCTCAAAATAAGCCATTTAACCTAAACAATGTCATCATTATATCCTAAACATTTTTGGGAGACTAAGAGAAAAAATTCAATTTCACAGCATTACAATATAGCCTGAATTTTTAAGAATGTCAAAAATCTTATGTTTTTCTCTCTTCTATATTCATCAAGTTTCCTCTTCACTGGTCCAATGAAATAGAGCCACAGCACTTTCATTTAAATCTCTATTTCTCCTGCATTCCCACTAGTGAGGAAATCAATCAGCAGTTAAGAAATCAATCAATTAAAAGAATAATTAAATAGCCATTCTGAAAAGAAAAGAAGTAGAAGATAAGATGGCTATGGAAGAGTTTATAATCCAATAATGTAGAAATCAAACACACATTTACAAACAAACATAACCATGAAATTCACCCCTGAAATGCTTCATGAGCGAATTGCTACATTTCTTTATTTTTTAAATGAAATTAAATATTACTCATTAATTTTCTCTTTATCTGTCCCAGGGATGGCAACTGTCCTTAAAATTTAGAAAGGACAACAGCAGCAACAACAATAAAAACCTGATTTAAAAATAGGCAAAGGACTTGAATTAGACATTTCTCCAAAGAAGATTCAAATGACCAATAAGCACATGAAAAGATGCTCAACATGACTAGTTATTAGAGAAACGCAAATCAAAACCACAATGAGATACCACTTCATTCCCATTAGGATGGCTATTATCAAACAGAAAAGTTACAAATATCAAGTGTTGGTGAGGATGTGGAGAAATTGGAACCCTTGTGCATTGCTGTTGGCAATGTATCATGGTGAAATGCTGTGGAAAACAGCATTTGACTCCTCAGAAAATTAAACATAGTTATTACCACATGATTCCACAATTCTGCTGGATACACACCTTAAAGGGGGGCAGCATTATTCACAATAGCCAAAGATAAAAGCAACTCATGTCCATCAATGGATGACTGGCTAAACAAAATATAATATATATGGTATGAATATTATATAAATATAGCATACATATATCATGGAATATAATTCAGGCTTAAAAAGCAAGGACATTTTGACATATGCTACAACACAGATGAACCTTGAGGAAATATGTTAAGTGAAATAATCCAGTAACAAAAGACAGAGATTTTATTATTCCTTTTATAGAGTTCCTGGAGTAGTTAATTTCATAGAGTCAGAAATTAGAATGGTGACTGCCAGGGGCTGAGGGGAAGGGAAGCGAGAATTTGGTGCTTAATGAGTATAGTTTTTCATTTGGAAGGATGAAAAAGTTCTGGAGATGGATGGTGGTGATGGTTACACAGCAATGTGAATGTAGTTAATACCACAGAACTGTATACTTAAAATGATTAAATGTCACTTTTATGTTACGTATATTTTACCACAATAAAAAAAATTGGATAGGGCTATTGGTTTCAGTTCATCATAGTTGTTTAAGTGGTCTGTCAGAGGTCTAGGTGGCATGTCTTCAATCTTTTTATGTTAGACGTAGGAGCTAAGGCATTTTGTTGCAGTTTCTAAAGTCTTGAAAACTTAGTTTTCAGTGCCCTGGCATCCAGGAGCCACTCCACCAAACTCCCTGCCACCCTGCTGCGTGCTGAATGAAAATGATGTGAGATCTGCCACAGCTTTGTTTTTGTCTCTGGTACATCAAATGTGCAACTCAAAACAGTAACAACAACTGTGAACTTCCTTTTATTATGATATTATTAAAGGATTGGGGAGTAGTGGCAGGTGGGACTGAGAAAGGGAAGAGGAGACACTGTAGAAAGGAAGTCAAATCTTTAAAAGAGATAATGTTAGCTTCTGCTTCCTGAAAGAAGTATAGGAAGAAGAGCCCAGAGAAGGGGTGTGTGTGTGGGGGGGTAGGGAGTGGAGCGGGAAATATACCAGATATAATTGTGTTCTTTTATTAAGTCACTACATTATAAGCACATTTATAAAAATGTGTTTTAAATAACAATAGAGAAGTTCAAACATAGCTATAACAATGAAATATTCTGTGCTCAGAGGAGGTAAATGGATGAATAGACAGCAGACATTTTTCCCATATGCCCTCGCTTAGTGCCGGCAGTGGGAAGGGTGCTCATATTTGAATTTGAGACTCTGAGCAAGCCAAGAAAGCTGAACAATAGCTCCCGACATTCTCCTGGGCAGTAGAAAGACAAGGTCAGAAGGCACATTTGATTGTTTTTCATATCATAGGTATGTTCAGCTTTTCCAGGGCTCCAAGGTTTGACCCAGCATACAGAATAGAAAGTGAGGCAGAAGTTACTCAGTTCCCTTCATTGTGCATAACATGATACCCTGTTTTGTTTACCCATAAAGGTCCTCTGTTGACATTTTAAACCAGAGTAAATATAATACAAAAAAATTTTAAATTAAAGACGTGAATTTTTTTAATTGTAGCTAAAATAGCAAATCAAAATATTTAAAATTTTCCTTCCTCCTCCCATGAAAAAGATAACTCTAGGAGCTTCTATTTGATTCTTGGCGATTGATCTCTTTTTAGGTAGAGACATTTCCTGTTAAAACTTCCATTTCTAGCCCGAGGCCCTTAAGAATAGGCTATAATAGGCATTAATAAGGTTATACAAGTATACTCACTTATGCATTGTAGCTTCATATATTTTGTGACAACATTAAAAAAAATTCTAAGGATTGCTGAAATACTTTCTCAAGAAACTATTTCTCCAGGCAGAGTTGGAAGCAGAAAGTTTCATAGTAGACAGCACAAAGGAGTACATGCCAATTGTAATTAGAACAAGCAGGAGAATTCACTTGGAGACTAGAAACACAATTCCTTTTATGGCATATTAGAAGCATCCCAATCTTCCTCAATAGTGGTGTTCATCAAACAGACAACATTCTGAAATTCCCTTAAGAGATTGCTGGAGTGAAAATAAATTTGTTTTTAGTGTGATATCCTCAGGACAGAAACCTTATAAAATCATTTGCCTTGTTGGCCTGTCCACCTCCTATAATAACTATTGATCCCACAGGCTAATTTCAACCAACTTTGATACAGGGGCAAAGAGTCTATAGCTAGACAGAGGCTCATAAATTTCTTGTGGTTTCTTCTGTTTCTTTCAGAAGAGTTGTTTAATGGTATCATTTTGAAGAGTATAAAAAAACAAACCAAGTTTCTGCTGTGAAGTTGTCACTGTAATGGAAGATGATTACATCAGAAGAAGTTCAAATGGAAAAAAAATGTTTGTAGTTGCCTTGTAGTTTCCTGATAACAAGCAAAGTGAGCACCATATATAACACCACATAGTGGCAGGCATCTTTATTTCTGATAGTTGCATCCTGGAACTTTATAATAAATTCGACTCTTGGGTTTTGCACATCCAAGTGGCTGAGTTTTTCTTGCTTATTGGAGTTGAACTTAACCAGTTCTCAGAAGTGTACTGACATAATTGAAAGGCTTTCAAAGAGCCGATGGTGAGTTAGTGAAGGAAAAAATAAGAATTCAGAAAAAAACATTAAGAAGGAAGCAATAGACCCTCCTACAGTAATACACAGCAGGGTGACAACTCAAGTTCAAGTCTAGGATAGAGTCAATATCTGAGAGGGTCCAGGTCTCAATGTGATAGGAGATCTGCTTATAGAGTTTGTAGCTGAAACTTGGGGGTCCCAGTGCAAAAACAGATTTTATTCTGAGGAATGTATTCAAGAAACTGAGAAATTAGGAATGAGGCCAGCAGAGGGCTTACAAGGCTGGTACAGCATCTCATGGTGTCTAAATCCTAGGGAAAAGGGGAACTCAAGTAGCTGGGTAGCTTCTCACTACACACAATTAGAGGTACCAGGGTGGTGCTGCTAGTACCTGAAGGCCTTTTGGTCCTTACTCTACACTTCCTCTACACCTGAGGTCCTAAGTTTTCACTCTGGTGACAAAGCAAAAAAAAACAAAGATATACATACACACACACATACACACACACACACACACACACATATATATAATTTCCTTCTTTAAAGTGAGGAAAAGGGCTCAAAATTTGAGTCTAGCTAAGACCTCAAAGACTGTATGGCTGAATGAGAAAACCAGGTTAACAGGATCATAATTATAGACAGCTGGAATAAGTCTTGTGCTGAATAGGAACTGATACTATAAAGATTACTCAGATAATTTGTTTCCATAATTTTCATCTTTCAATTCTTTTTACTTGAACATGCTCTAAGCAGTAAAGAAATAGGTTACACAGCACTGGATATTCATTTTCCAAACTCTGCTAGCAATATTGTTCAATCTCAAGAAAAGACCCAAGGAACTAAAAGGGGAAAGAGAAACAGGATAAATTTTTTTGATGAAACTACTATTTTATAAGATGCAAAACATAAAACTATGTGGCTCTAAAGCCTCACCTAAGTGAATCAATATGACTACACAGCTTGTAATAAAATACAACACTAAAAATACTATGAATCAAACATAAAATGTGCAAAGTTCACCAGATCTTCAGTGGACTAGGGAAGCTGTCCTTGCAAAGGAATTAAGTCTTATTCGAAATGAGAAAGTGTAACTGAAGAGTTGGGAATTTCGTTTTCTGGAGCTGCCACAACAGTGCCCAAGTAGGGAATCAGCTTATAAATGCAGGTAGCTTGTAAATTCGGCACTTGATGAAGTAATATCCAGAGAAAAGGTACTTAATGTTCCTAAGGGAATATATGTTGTATGAATGCATGTACTGTGCAATAATAACACAATATATACTACATAATTAGACTGAATATATATTTTACAACATAAATATAGTTATGGCTGTTAATCAAATTAAACAGGACATTTTAAAACATAGTTAAGAATACAGAGAGGAAAAAATAGATTAACATCGAAAAGCTCATGCAAAAGAGGCACGACAATGAATACAGGACCAAAAAGTACCAAAAAATAGTATTGCATGCACAATGTGTTATCTTTCTTTCTAGAAGTAGTCATGGAAACTAATATAAACAATGACTTCTGAAAGCTAGGTTTGCTGCTCCTACCTTAACGGCTTCAGAATCTCAGCTTCTACTATATAGTAGATGGAACATTCTCAAGTGAAACCTAGCAACATCATAGCAAGAGAAGGGCTGGCTACAGTGGTTCAGTAGCTAATATTTCCAGTGAAATAGCGAGGCTGTTTTCAGTCTTCCTTTACAAATCTGGATGAATGTGCCAGGCACTCTCATTAATTTCTTGAAAAGTAGTCATCTCTTTTCAAAAGATAAAACATTCATTAAGAGGTGAAATTAATGGAGAAATATTCTCACTATTATTTTACTGGAAAAGGTATAAGAATTTAAATGATTTGAATGATCAAACTCTTTACCAAAAAAAGTATCACCCAAATAGTTCAAACTAATACTATAGATCATGCTTCACCAGATGTAATTTACATATTATTCCAATCATAGCCCATTATATCCTCTGCTTTCTTTTTTTTTTTTTTTTTATTTTTTATTTTTTATTTTTTATTTTTTATTTTTTTTTTCTTTTATTGTAATTATTATTATTATTATTATTATTATACTTTAGGTTTTATGGTACATGTGCCCAATGTGCAGGTAAGTTACATATGTATACGTGTGCCATGCTGGTGCACTGCACCCACCAACTCGTCATCTAGCATTAGGTATATCTCCCAATGTTATCCCTCCCCCCTCCCCCCAACCCACAACAGTCCCTGAAGTGTGATGTTCCCCTTCCTGTGTCCATGTGTTCTCATTGTTCAATTCCCACCTATGAGTGAGAATATGCGGTGTTTGGTTTTTTGTTCTTGCGATAGTTTACTGAGAATGATGATTTCCAATTTCATCCATGTCCCTACAAAGGACATGAACTCATCATTTCTTATGGCTGCATAGTATTCCATGGTGTAGATGTGCCACATTTTCTTAATCCAGTCTATCATTGTTGGACATTTGGGTTGGTTCCAAGTCTTTGCTATTGTGAATAATGCGGCAATAAACATACGCGTGCATGTGTCTTTATAGCAGCATGATTTATAGTCCTTTGGGTATATACCCAGTAATGGGATGGCTGGGTCGAATGGAATTTCTAGTTCTAGATCCCTGAGGAATCGCCACACTGACTTCCACAAGGGTTGAACTAGTTTACAGTCCCACCAACAGTGTAAAAGTGTTCCTATTTCTCCACATCCTCTCCAGCACCTGTTGTTTCCTGACTTTTTAATGATCGCCATTCTAACTGGTGTGAGATGGTATCTCATTGTGGTTTTGATTTGCATTTCTCTGATGGCCAGTGATGGTGAGCATTTTTTCATGTGTCTTTTGGCTGCATAAATGTCTTCTTTTGAGAAGTGTCTGTTCATGTCCTTCGCCCACTTTTTGATGGGGTTGTTTGTTTTTTTCTTGTAAATTTGTTGGAGTTCATTGTAGATTCTGGATATTAGCCCTTTGTCAGATGAGTAGGTTGCAAAAATTTTCTCCCATTTTGTAGGTTGCCTGTTCACTCTGATGGTAGTTTCCTTTGCTGTGCAGAAGCTCTTTAGTTTAATTAGATCCCATTTGTCAATTTTGGCTTTTGTTGCCATTGCTTTTGGTGTTTTAGACATGAAGTCCTTGCCCATGCCTATGTCCTGAATGGTATTGCCTAGGTTTTCTTCTAGGGTTTTTATGGTTTTAGGTCTAACATTTAAGTCTTTAATCCATCTTGAATTGATTTTTGTATAAGGTGTAAGGAAGGGATCCAGTTTCAGCTTTCTACATATGGCTAGCCAGTTTTCCCAGCACCATTTATTAAATAGGGAATCCTTTCCCCATTTCTTGTTTTTCTCAGGTTTGTCAAAGATCAGATGGTTGTAGATATGTGGCATTATTTCTGACGGCTCTGTTCTGTTCCATTGATCTATATCTCTGTTTTGGTACCAGTACCATGCTGTTTTGGTTACTGTAGCCTTGTAGTATAGTTTGAAGTCAGGTAGCGTGATGCCTCCAGCTTTGTTCTTTTGGCTTAGGATTGACTTGGCGATGCGGGCTCTTTTTTGGTTCCATATGAACTTTAAAGTAGTTTTTTCCAATTCTGTGAAGAAAGTCATTGGTAGCTTGATGGGGATGGCATTGAATCTGTAAATTACCTTGGGAAGGATGGCCATTTTCATGATATTGATTCTTCCTACCCATGAGCATGGAATGTTCTTCCATTTGTTTGTATCCTCTTTTATTTCCTTGAGCAGTGGTTTGTAGTTCTCCTTGAAGAGGTCTTTCACATCCCTTGTAAGTTGGATTCCTAGGTATTTTATTCTCTTTGAAGCAATTGTGAATGGGAGTTCACTCATGATTTGGCTCTCTGTTTGTCTGTTATTGATGTATAAGAATGCTTGTGATTTTTGCACATTGATTTTGTATCCTGAGACTTTGCTGAAGTTGCTTATCAGCTTAAGGAGATTTTGGGCTGAGACAATGGGGTTTTCTAGATATACTATCATGTCATCTGCAAACAGGGACAATTTGACTTCCTCTTTTCCTAATTGAATACCCTTGATTTCCTTCTCCTGCCTAATTGCCCTGGCCAGAACTTCCAACACTATGTTGAATAGAAGTGGCGAGAGAGGGCATCCCTGTCTTGTGCCAGTTTTCAAAGGGAATGCTTTCAGTTTTTGCCCATTCAGTATGATATTGGCTGTGGGTTTGTCATAAATAGCTCTTATTATTTTGAGATACGTCCCATCAATTCCTAATTTATTGAGAGTTTTTAGCATGAAGGGTTGTTGAATTTTGTCAAAGGCCTTTTCTGCATCTATTGAGATAATCATGTGGTTTTTGTCTTTGGTTCTGTTTATATGCTGGATTACATTTATTGATTTGCGTATATTGAACCAGCCTTGCATCCCAGGGATGAAGCCCACTTGATCATGGTGGATAAGCTTTTTGATGTGCTGCTGGATTCTGTTTGCCAGTATTTTATTGAGGATTTTTGCATCAATGTTCATCAAGGATATTGGTCTAAAATTCTCTTTTTTTGTTGTGTCTCTGCCAGGCTTTGGTATCAGGATGATGCTGGCCTCATAAAATGAGTTAGGGAGGATTCCCTCTTTTTCTATTGATTGGAATAGTTTCAGAAGGAATGGTACCAGCTCCTCCTTGTACCTCCGGTAGAATTCGGCTGTGAACCCATCTGGTCCTGGACTTTTTTTGGTTGGTAAGCTATTGATTATTGCCATAATTTCAGCTCCTGTTATTGGTCTATTCAGAGATTGAACTTCTTCTTGGTTTAGTCTTGGGAGGGTGTATGTGTTGAGGAATTTATCCATTTCTTCTAGATTTTCTAGTTTATTTGCATAGAGGTGTTTGTAATATTCTCTGATGGTAGTTTGTATTTCTGTGGGATCGGTGGTGATATCCCCTTTATCATTTTTTATTGCATCTATTTGATTCTTCTCTCTTTTTTTCTTTATTAATCTTGCTAGCGGTCTATCAATTTTGTTGATCCTTTCAAAAAACCAGCTCCTGGATTCATTTATTTTTTGAAGGGTTTTTTGTGTCTCTATTTCCTTCAGTTCTGCTCTGATTTTAGTTATTTCTTGCCTTCTGCTAGCTTTTGAATGTGTTTGCTCTTGCTTTTCTAGTTCTTTTAATTGTGATGTTAGGGTGTCAATTTTGGATCTTTCCTGCTTTCTCTTGTGGGCATTTAGTGCTATAAATTTCCCTCTACACACTGCTTTGAATGCATCCCAGAGATTCTGGTATGTTGTGTCTTGGTTCTCGTTGGTTTCAAAGAACATCTTTATTTCTGCCTTCATTTCGTTATGTACCCGGTAGTCATTCAGGAGCAGGTTGTTCAGTTTCCACGTAGTTGAGCGGTTTTGAGTGAGATTCTTAATCCTGAGTTCTAGCTTGATTGCACTGTGATCTGACAGACAGTTTGTTACAATTTCTGTTCTTTTACATTTATTGAGGAGAGCTTTACTTCCAAGGATATGGTCAATTTTGGAATAGGTGTGGTGTGGTGCTGAAAAAAATGTATATTCTGTTGATTTGGGGTGGAGAGTTCTGTAGATGTCTATTAGGTCTGCTTGGTGCAGAGCTGAGTTCAATTCCTGGGTATCCTTGTTGACTTTCTGTCTCGTTGATCTGTCTAATGTTGACAGTGGGGTGTTAAAGTCTCCCATTATTAATGTGTGGGAGTCTAAGTCTCTTTGTAGGTCACTCAGGACTTGCTTTATGAATCTGGGTGCTCCTGTATTGGGTGCATATATATTTAGGATAGTTAGCTCTTCTTGTTGAATTAATCCCTTTACCATTATGTAATGGCCTTCTTTGTCTCTTTTGATCTTTGTTGGTTTAAAGTCTGTTTTATCAGAGACTAGGATTGCAACCCCTGCCTTTTTTTGTTTTCCATTTGCTTGGTAGATCTTCCTCCATCCTTTTATTTTGAACCTATGTGTGTCTCTGCACGTGAGATGGGTTTCCTGAATACAGCACACTGATGGGTCTTGAGTCTTTATCCAATTTGCCAGTCTGTGTCTTTTAATTGGACCATTTAGTCCATTTACATTTAAAGTTAATATTGTTATGTGTGAATTTGATCCTGTCATTATGATGTTAGCTCGATGTTTTGCTCGTTAGTTGATGCAGTCTCTTCCTAGTCTCAATGGTCTTTACATTTCGGTATGATTTTGCAGTGGCTGGTACCGGTTGTGCCTTTCCATGTTTAGCGCTTCCTTCAAGAGCTCTTTTAGGGCAGGCCTGGTGGTGACAAAATCTCTCAGCATTTGCTTGTCTGTAAAATATTTTATTTCTCCTTCACTTATGAAGCTTAGTTTGGCAGGATATGAAATTCTGGGTTGAAAATTCTTTTCTTTAAGAATGTTGAATATTGGCCCCCACTCTCTTCTGGCTTGTAGGGTTTCTGCCGAGAGATCTGCTGTTAGTCTGATGGGCTTCCCTTTGATGGTAACCCGTCCTTTCTCTCTGGCTGCCCTTAACATTTTTTCCTTCATTTCAACTTTGGTGAATCTGACAATTATGTGTCTTGGAGTTGCTCTTCTCGAAGAGTATCTTTGTGGCGTTCTCTGTATTTCCTGAATCTGAATGTTGGCCTGCCTTGCTAGATTGGGGAAGTTCTCCTGGATAATATCCTGCAGAGTGTTTTCCAACTTGTTTCCATTCTCCCCATCACTTTCAGGTACACCAATCAGACGTAGATTTGGTCTTTTCACATAGTCCCACATTTCTTGGAGGCTTTGCTCGTTTCTTTTTATTCTTTTTTCTCTAAACTTCCCTTCTCGCTTCATTTCATTCATTTCATCTTCCAGGGCTGATACCCTTTCTTCCATTTGATCGCATCGGCTCCTGAGGCTTCTGCATTCTTCACGTAGTTCTCGAGCCTTGGTTTTCAGCTCCATCAGCTCCTTTAAGCACTTCTCTGTATTGGTTATTCTAGTTATACATTCTTCTAAATTTTTTTCAAAGTTTTCAACTTCTTTGCCTTTGGATTGAATATCCTCCCGTAGCTCGGAGTAATTTGATCGTCTGAAGCCTTCTTCTCTCAGCTCGTCAAAGTCATTCTCCGTCCAGCTTTGTTCCGTTGCTGGTGAGGAACTGCGTTCCTTTGGAGGAGGAGAGGTACTCTGGTTTTTAGAGTTTCCAGTTTTTCTGCTCTGTTTTTTCCCCATCTTTGTGGTTTTATCTACTTTTGGTCTTTGAGGATGGTGATGTACAGATGGGTTTTTGGTGTGGATGTCCTTTCTGTTAGTTTTCCTTCTAACAGACAGAACCCTCAGCTGCAGGTCTGTTGGAGTACCTGGCCGGCCGTGTGAGGTGTCAGTCTGCCCCTGCTGGGGGGTGCCTCCCAGTTAGGCTGCTCGGGGGTCAGGGGTCAGGGACCCACTTGAGGAGGCAGTCAGCCCGTTCTCAGATCTCCAGCTGCGTGCTGGGAGAACCACTGCTCTCCTCACAGCTGTCAGACAGGGACATTTAAGTCTGCAGAGGTTACTGCTGTCTTTTTGTTTGTCTGTGCCCTGCCCCCAGAGGTGGAGCCTACAGAGGCAGGCAGGCCTCCTTGAGCTGTGGTGGGCTCCACCCAGTTCAAGCTTCCAGGCTGCTTTGTTTACCTAAGCGAGCCTGGGCAATGGCGGGCGCCCCTCCCCCAGCCTCGCTGCCGACTTGCTGCTTGATCTCAGACTGCTGTGCTAGCAATCAGCGAGACTCCGTGGGCGTAGGACCCTCTGAGCCAGGTGCGGGCTATACTCTCCTGGGGCACCGTTTCCTAAGCCCGTCGGAAAAGCACAGTATTCGGGTGGGAGTGGCCCGATTTTCCAGGTGCCGTCTGTCACCTCTGGAAGGGGAACTCCCTGACCCCTTGCGCTTCCCGAGTGAGGCAATGCCTCGCCCCTGCTTCGGCTGGCGCACGGTGCGCTCACCCACTGACCTGCGCCCACTGTCTGGCACTCCCTAGTGAGATGAACACGGTACCTCAGATGGAAATGCAGAAATCACCCGTCTTCTGCATCGCTCGCGCTGGGAGCTGTAGACCGGAGCTGTTCCTATTCGGCCATCTTGGCTCCTCCCACCATATCCTCTGCTTTCATCAGCAAGAATAGAGTTTTTATAAAGATTAAGGCACATTTATCTGTTCTTCTGCTTAATTTTTTCAAAACTGCTTAACTCTATAAATGCATCGAGAAAACAGAATAAAGTTAAGTGAATGTATAGGAATACAAGGTGCTTCTGTTAAATTTTTTACAAAAACTACAATAATGATCTGAAGACTAATTTTAAAATCTCCCTATATATAAATAGTGTTTAGTCATCATTTCTTAAACTTTCCACAAAATTTATAACGGTTTGGGTGGCACTATATATAGTTGACCCTAGAACAACGTGGGTTTGAACCGCATGGGTCCAACTATATGCAGATTTTCTTCTGCCTGTGCCATGCTGGAGACAACAAGACCAACCCTTCTACTTCCATTTCCTCTCTAGCCTACTTATTGTAAAGATGCTGAGGATGAAGACCTCTATGATGATCCACTTTCACTTAATGAATAATCAGTATATTGTCTCTTCCTTATGATTTTCTTAATAACATGTTTTCCTCTGGATTACTTTATTTTGATAATATAGTGTATAATACATATAACATACAAAATATGTGTTAATCAATTGTTTATGTTATCAATAAGGCTTCCAGTCAACTGTAGGCTATTAGTAGTTATGTTTTGGGATAGTCACAAGTTATATGTGGATTTTCTACTCTTCAGGAGTCAGCATCCCAGCCCCCATGATGTTCAAGGGTCAACTGTATACCTTTTATATCTATATACCATAGATATTGTAAAACTACTTATATTCACAATGATTAAAATAAGTTATAATTATGTATTAATTTATACACTCAAGTTATAGTTAATGGAATTATGATACAAATTCAAATTATATAATTTTAATTTGTTTCTTTAATTTTTATAAATTTATTATGTTTTTTGCCATTCCTTTTCAAGGAATCTTTTCTGATTTCAGTTTTATTAAAGTCACTTTCAACACAGGGACACTATTTCTGTTTAATGACAGGATTAGCTGCCAGTCCCTATTTCTCCAGATGTGGAGATAACATTTTTATTCAGCAGGGAGTCTAAACCATTCACAGAAATCCCATTTTATACCATAAGAGCAAACATATTAGGTTGTACTCAAATGAGATGGGGTATCTCCAAGTTATTTCTCTGTTTTATGCCTCAGTTGGTTCCTAAGGCAGCTAAAGAAATAAATAACTCTGACTTAGTAGGCAATCAAGGAGCATTGTTTGTACCATATGGTTGGCCTATCAACCCTGGGGTATTGTTATTGCTACCCGCCTTCTAGAGAGGAGGAAGGCTGGGCCTCAGAGGTTAAGTAACTTACTTGAGATTACAGTTTCCACATTGAGCTGGAATCTAAATACAGCTGCTAATGGATGTCTCCAGAGTACATGCAGCAGAAAAACTAAAAGAAATTACTGTTCTATCTCCATCAGTGAAAATTGTCTGGTAAATTTTATGTAACCCAACATTATTAAGAGTGAGAGTTGAATGAAATAACTTTCTACAGGTTTCTTCTGACCTCCAAGTAATGTAGATAATATCTGAAACTATTTGAAACCCTGATATTTACCATACAAGGAAGCAAAAAACCAAATTATTCATAAGCCAGAAATGTTCCCACCTTAGGTGCATGCTTTTGGCAGCTTGCTTAGAAGATTGCGTGATATGCACTAAAGAAATGTAAAAAATTAACAGAGCAGATTACCTGGAAATAAGTCCCAAGTTGGAACATGAGAGAAATACTGTATAAAATTTAGGTGGTGATTCAACATACCCCCTCCGTGTAATTTTTAGTCTTTAAGGAACCTAGAATCTTCTCTCTGCTCCATTGCTCCCTCCTTATGCCCGTGACTCAATACCCACTGTGTGCCGGCATGGACCTCCCAGGTTCTACACACATTCACACACTCACAGCTTGTGTGAACTTTCTATTCTGTAAGTGATGCCAAACAACTACCCTGTGCAAAGCAGGATATGACTGCTGGTTCAGAGATGAGATAAAAAAGTCCTATGTGCCTGATTCCTCTTAGCTGGGATATGGAAACCTGAGCTAAGAGAGGATAAGCATGGGCGTTGGTTGCCTTGGAGTTATGTTGCAGCCTGAGGGAGATACTAAGTTTTTGAAATGTAGTCAACAACCCAAAGGGAGCTAGACAAAAATAGGGTAAGTCCAGAAAGAAAACCAAATTGGACCCAAATTGAAAGACGGCAATGAAACCATTTCAAACAGGAAAAGAGGGGCCAGGTCTGAAGGTCAGAATCACAGTCTGTGAAATGATATGCAAGTAGATTCAGGAATCAGTGGACAGCACTGGACCAGAGGCTTGAGTTGTGAACAGTTACCTCCTCCTCTCTCGCCTGGAACTACCAGAATGTCTTACCAGAAGCAGCACTTCTGCCTACGGCCATACCACCTTAAATGCACCTGATCTCATCAGAGGCAGTACTTCTAAAAGTTCTGTTGGTTTGACATCGTTCAACTGTTGCAGATATGTTGACACATCTAAGTGGACCTATATTATTAAGGCATGAAATTGTTACAGAACAGAACTGGGGTCCTTTCACCCAGCACAGTAAAACCAGATATGCACAAGTGAAGTTGCAGCAGTAGAAAGGAAGGCATTTATTTGCAGGGTGAGAAGCAAGTAGGAGGCAGCTAATGCTCAAATTCTGATCTCCCCAATGGCTGACAAATAAACGTTTTTGAAGGCAGGGGTAAATTTCAGGAAAGTAGACATTGCAAGCAACATTGTAAATCAGTATGTGGAGGTTCACATTGGTTTTAGCTTAGATGGGTGGGATATCTTTAAATGGTGAGTTGGGAGGGCTTACACATAACAGGTAGATTCAACAGGTAGATTTCTGATTTGCAGTTGATTAAGGAAGAGAAGCTTTGTTTAAAAATTGAGGGTCAGCAGAAGAGAATGTTAACTGGCTCATGGGTGTGACTCCCTTCAGGCCCCTCAAGAAGAAATTCAGAGCAATGCAGTGAGCAGAGCTCAGTCTTCAGTTCCTCCTTACTTGAGGTCTATGTGCCAGTGGATCTGTTTGATGGTGGTCCTCTATGAGGGGATCTACGTTTCTAAAGGACAACTAAGAGACATACCAGACCGGGCGCAGTGGCTCACGCATGAAATCCCAGCACTTTGGGAGGCCAAGGCAGGTGGATCACCTGAGGTCAGGAGTTCGAGACCAGCCTGGCCAACATGGTAAAACCCCGTCTCTACTAAAAACACAAAAATTAGCTGGGCATGGTGGTGGGCGCCTGTAGTCCTAGCTACTCGGGAGACTGGGTAAAAGAATTGCTTGAACCCAGGAGGCGGAGGTTGCAGGGAGTGGAGATCGTGCCACTGCACTCCAGCCTGGGCGATAGAGCAGCAAGACTGTCTCAAAAAAACAAAAAAGAGAGAGAGAGAGACATATCTTAAGATGTCTCTTTAGTTTCTAAAAAGAAACCAAACATCTCTGGTCTCTAACTTCCTTGGCTATTGTTTTAGGCTATTATTGCCCTCTTGCTTAGCAAGTTACTTATTTACTTTACAGGGCTAGTAGGTGCCTAGAATTTCCCTTGAAGGAATTCAAGATTTTTCCTTTATTTCTATGCTTGGGGGGATCACAAGCCCCTAAGAGGGAATTGCTACTCCACCTCAAAGTTAATAAATTTGCCAGATTTTAAAGGCCTTTAAGTTCTAAGAGCCAACTGGGTCTCAAGAAAGTGATAGAGGCCGGGCACGGTGGCTCACACCTGTAATCCCAGCACTTTGGGAGGCCGAAGTGGGCAGATCACTTGACGTCAGGAGTTCGAGACTACCCTGGCCAACAGGATGAAACCCCGTTTCTACTGAAAAAACAAAAATTAGCCAGGTGTGGTGGCGCATGCTTGTAGTCCCAGCTACTCACGAGGCTGAGTCTGAGTCAGGAGAATGGCTTGAAACTGAGATGCGGAGGTTACAGTGACTCAAGATGGTGCCAGTGGACTCCAGCCTGGGCGACAGAGTGAGACTCTGTCTCAAAATAAAAAGGATAACTCTGTGTCTGGGCTCACCCATTTCTATCAGAACTCCTGATGTTTGTGGTACATGCCAAAGAGTTTGGTCAGGGAATGTCATGAGTAGTGTCATTGCACCTGAAAAATTATAATAAATGGTTAATAGTCCTGGGAAGACCATTAATTACCCTTTTATGTTTTTTGGGTTTTTTTCTTTTTCTTTTCTTTTTTTTTTTTTTTAAGATGGAGTCTCGCTCTGTCACCAGGCTGGAGTGCAGTGGCATGATTTCGGCTCATTGCAACTTCCACCTCCCAGGTTCAGGCAATTCTCCTGCCTCAGCCTCCTGAGTAGCTGGGATTACAGGTGTGCCCCACCACTCCTGGTTAATTGTTGTATCTTTAGTAAAGGCAGGGTTTTACCATGATGGCCAGGCTGGTCTGGAACTCCTGGCCTGAAATGATCCACCTGCCTCGGGCTCCCAAAATGCTGGGATTACAGACATGAGCCAGGGCGCCCAGTCTATCATTCTCTTAATTAACCAAACATTTATTCTCCTCTTATAAAGCCTATACTCTATTTAGAAAGATAAAGCTCAGGCCAGGCGCGGTGGCTCATGCCTGTAATTCCTGCACTTTGGGAGGCCAAGGTAGGCAGATCACAAAGTCAGGAGATTGAGACCATCCTGGTCAACATGGTGAAACCCCGTCTGTACTGAAAATACAAAAATTAGCTGGATGTGGTGGTGTGCATCTGTAGTCCCAGCTACTCAGGAAGCTGAGGCAGGAGAATTGCTTGAATCCAGGAGGTGGAGGGTGCAGTGATCCGAGATCATGCCACTGTACTCCAGCCTAGGCAACAGAGTGAGACTGTCCAAAAAAAAAAGGATAAAGCTCATGTAAACAAAATGATTATCATAGGTGAAGGCAGTACATGAGATGCTACAAGAGAAGAGTTATAGGAAGTGAAAAGAGGGAATGCTTACTTTATACTGGGCTAATCAGGTGAGACTTTTAAAGGAAGAAAGAAAAAGTCATCTGTTAGGGGCCAGTCCATGGACCAGCATTTGAGAAACTAGCTTCCCCCTCTCATTTACACAAGGGCTTAGAAATAGCTATGGTTTCATCTCCTACAGTCTCCCTTTTCTCCCTTTTTTTTTTTTCTGTTTCCCATGCTATAGAGCAACAACAGTAAAAACAAAACTTTATTCAGTGTTCTTCTCTCCTAGCTACTCCCTTTCTCTGTCCTCCCTGATTCATACATACAGATCACAAAGCCTAAAGTATTTACTATCAGGCCCTTTACAGAAAAAGTGTGCAGATCCCTAATTTTTAGCATTAAGTGCTTATATGAGAAAAATAAAAAGGTCACAAATCAGTAACCTCAGTTTCTTATATAAGGTTCCAGAAAAAGGAGCAAAAATTAAACCCAAAGCATGCAGAAAAAAAGACATCAAAAAGATAATAATGACACAGAAATCAATGAATTTAAAATAAGAAAATCAATAGAAAAAAAGATAAAACCAAAATGATGGCTTTTGGAAAGAAAGATAAAATTGATCAATAACAAATCAGTTTGGTCAAGGAAGAGAGAAGACAAAAATTATCAATATCAGCAATAAAATGAGAAATAACTAGAAGTTATACAGAAGTATAACTTCTAATAAAAGTATAACCTTTATTAGAAGTGTAATAAAAGTATATTGAGAGCAACTTGGTTAAAATGAACAAATTTCCTGAAAAGCATAAATGACAAAAGCTCCTCTAGTGGAAATATATAAACTAAATATTAATTAAAGAAATTAAATTGATAGCTAAAACCTGTCAAAGAAAACCCCAGGCTGGATTGCGTTATAGATGATTTCTGTAAACTAAGGAAAATTAAATGTTAGTTTTACACAAACTCAGAAATTAGAAGAGAAGGAGATATTTCAGGGCATGAGAGTCTCAGGGTATGAGACTTTTATTATCCTGTTACCAAAACCAGATAATTCATTCAAGAAAAGAAAACTACAAACCAATATCACTCATGAACACAGACACAAAACAACAAAAAATATTAATAATCCCAATTCAGCAATATATGCAACGGATAATATATTAAGACAAAATGAGATTAACATGGGAATGCAAGGTTCATTCAGCATTTAAAATTCAATTAGTGTAATTCACCATGATAAAACAAAGAAGGAAATCTATGTGATCATCTACATAGATACAGAAAAAAATGTATTTAACAAAATTCAGCATTCATATGATAAAAACGCTCAGCAAATGCAACTAAAGGAAACTTGCTCAGCCTGAACATGACTATCTACAAAAAATACCTAGAGCTAACATAGTAATGGTGAAAGGCTGAATGCTTTTCCCCAGAGATCAAGATTAACACAAAGGTGTTCATTCTTACCACTTCTATTCTGCATTGTATTGGTGATCCTGGTCGGTGCAACATGGTAAGAAAAAGAAATAACAGTTACATATATTGGAAAAAAGTAATTAAAACCCCCTCTATTAACAGATGACATGATTGTTTACACAGAAAATTTCAAAGAATTTGCCAAAAAGAGACTAGAACAAATAACTGTAACATGGTCACAGGATACAAAGTAAATATAAAAAAACTAGTTGTTTTTATATGCTAGCACTGAACAATTTGAAAGTGAAATTTTTAAAGTACGATTAATTTCTTTAAAATGAAATAATTAGGTATAAATTTAACAATAGTAGCAAGATTAGAATGCCAAAAACTACAAAACACTGGTAAAATAAATTACATAAGCCTGAATAAATGAGCTATATGTCATGTTCACTGATTGAAATATTCAACATTGCTAAAATGTTAATTTTTGCAAATTTAATCTCTGCATTCAATGTAATCCAAATGAAAATATCCATAGGATTTTTTTTGTAGAAATTGATAAGCTGATTCTACAATTTGTATGGAAAGCCAAAGGAAATAAAACAATAAAAACCAATTTGGAAAAGATGAACAAAGTTGAAGGACTCACACTATCTGACTTCAAGATCTATTATAGAAGCACAGTAATCAAGATAATGTAGAATTGGCAAAGAATAGAAATAAACACAATAAAGAATGCAGAAATAGGCTCACACACATATGATTAATTCGTTTTAAACAAAGGTGTAAATCAAATCTCTGGAGAAAAGGAAGTCCTCTCAACAAACAAAGCTAGCACAATGCATGCAGCCATATTGCAGGGAAATGAACTTCAACTCAAATTTTATACAATCAAATGCAAAAACTAACTCCACTAAAACTCAGATTTAACATAAAACTTCGAAGAGAAAACAGAAAATATCTGGGATCTTGGGCTCAGCAAAGATTTTTAAAATTATACCTAAAAAAGTACAAATGATATAAGAGAATCTGGTAAATTGAACTTCACCAAAATTAAAAGTTTCAGCTCTTTGAAAGACACTTAAAAAAATAAGAAGACAAACCATAGAATGTGAAAATATTGCAAAACATGTTTTTTCTTACATATTGATATTCAGAATATTTAAAGAGCTCTCAAAACTCAAGAATGTAAACAAACCAGTTTAAAAATATACAAAAAATTTAAATAGATACTTCATCACATAAGATAGCAAATAAGCACATGAAAAGATACTCAATATCAATAACATGTCCATTGAAACCACATGAGATGTCACTATGCAACTATTAACTATTTTATATACATGTATTTGTGTATGTGTTGAGAGAGAGAAGGAAGGAGAGAGAGTAGGTTATATATAATAATTGACAATACCAAATGCTGGAGAGGATGTGGAATAACTCTGATGCTTTGGTGGCAGGGATGTAAAATGGAAAAGAGTTGGGCATTTTTTTTCTTATAAAACTAAAAATACACTTACTGCAACACACCGAACAATCTTACTCCCAATTCCTACATATTACCCATGAGAATGAAAACATACTTCTACCCAAAAGCCTGTACACAAATGATTATTTCTTCTTTACTCATAATTTCAAAAACCTGATAAGAACCCAAATCTTCGTCAGTTACTGAATGGATAAACAGTCTTACCTTCTTGCAATTGAATGCTACTCAGCAATAAAAAGACCCAAACCGTTAACACATGCAACAACAAAGAATAATCTCAAAATCATTTTTCTAAGTGAAAGTAGCAAGTTTCAAAAGGCTACATATCATATGACTCCATTCATGTTGCATCTGGAAAGGGTAAAATTTTAGGGACAGTGAAGAGATGGAGCGTTGCCAGGAGTTGGAATTAGGGCATCGTATTGACAACAAAGAGCATGAGAACTGTTTTGGAGGGGAAGGAAGTGTTCTATAGCTCAATTGTGGTGGTGGTAGTTGCACCGTCTATACCTTTGTACACCTAACATGATGAATTATATTATACGTGAATTACATATCAATAAACTCAACTTTAAAGAAGTGGAAGTGACGTGGACCTTTATTGCCTCTGACATGTCCATCCTAACCCCACTTTCTCACTCTTCACCCTACTGTAATCCAGTTTCTATCTCCACCACTACACATAAAACTCATTTTGATAAGGTCAGCAAAAACATTCTGATTGCAAAATTCATCTTCAGTTCTTTTTATGACTTCTCACAACTTTTAGGATAATCAATAACTTCTCCTTTGAAATATTTTCCCTTTGTCTTCCACAATGCTGCTCTCTCCTAATCATGCATTCTTAGCATGATGAAAAGGTTCCTCAACCCCTTAAATATTGGTGCTTCTTAGATTCCCATATTTAGCTTACCTTTCTCATTTTCTATTTACCTATGACTCATTTGTTTTAAAGGTAAAGTTGAGCATTGTAAACAAGGGCATCACTTTTGTATTTTAGGGTATTTACCTTTGTATCAGTTGGAAGATAAATTTGAAAAAGGCAAAACTGAAAGAAGGCGGGTAGGTTGGGAGATGATATGGAGAAGTGATGGATATCCAAATACTAGGGCTTTGGAAGATAGGGATAGATTAAAGAGATGCAGAAGAAAGAATCAGTAGGGCTTGGCAATACATTGAACACAGCTAGGATGGGGAAATAGAATTGTTAGATGAATGGTCAAATTTATGGTCAATTTATACAATCTGAATAATGGTGGAGTCATTCAGCAAGTCAGCGAACATAAGAAAAGGAAGAGGTTTGGGGATAAAGTGATTATTTCAGCTTGGAAAATAATAAGTTTGATAAGCCTATCAGGAAAATATTTAAAGAAATCGCTCTGTATCCCAGGGAAGGAGTAGAGGCACTATATATATATTTCCATTTATATGACATTCTGGAAGGGGTAAAATTCCAAGGACAATAGAGATAATAGATTGCCAGGAGCGGGGGTCAGGAAATGATGTGTGTGTGTGTGTGTGTGTGTGTGTGTGTGTGTGTGTGAGAGTAATATGCAGATATAGATATTTTACATGCGACTATATATATGTATAATAATTGTCTATTTCTTTCGGAAGTAAAGAAGGATTCAAGTCTCCATGTATTTCTCCATGTTATTCTCTCCACTTGCAATGCTCACCTTCTTCATCTGTTATTTCCAATTCATCCTCCATGACATGATTCAGATGCCATCTACTTGAGGAAATCTTCCTTGATTGGCCCCATGCGCTCAAGTCCACCTTTATCCCCTAACTCCAGGCTGTTAGATGCACATCTTTTTGTCATTTTAATGTCACATTTATAACACTCTAACGAATGTAGCATTTAGGATACTTTAATGCAACTGTTGATTAGTTTAGTTGTCATTTTCCCACAAAAGAGTGTTAGCTCCTTGATGTCTTTCATCTGTGGAACATGAGTGCTTTTTACAGTGCCTGGCTTACAGGAACTAGTCAAACAGGGTTGCAGCATTACACTGTTGGAAAGAATATGGTGAAAGAAATCAAATAGATATGAGTTTGAATTTTGACTCTTCTAGCCATAGTCTGTGTGCTTGGTTAAATCATTCAATCTCTTTGAGTTTAGGTTTCTATAAAATAAAGATTATAATGCTACTTTCCTCATCAAGTTTTTGTCATGTATTAGTAAACTACTGCCGCATAACAAATTTTCCCAAAACTCTGCAACTTAATGTCCATTTATTATCTTAGAGTTTCAGTGGAAAATGGCTTAGCTGTATTCTCTGCTTCAGAGTCTCTCATATGGCTACAATCGAAGTGTCCTCCAGGGCTGGGGTCTCCTCTGATGGCTCAACAGGGAATTAATCCACTTCAAAGTTCCTGTGTGTGGTTTTTGACAGGTTCAAATTCCTTCAGGATGGTTAGACTGAGGATCTCAGTTTCTTGGCAGCAGTGAGCCTTCTCTAACAATGGCAGTTTGACCAAAGTCATTATGAAACAGAGTCTTCTGGCAAGGTGGAAGTCAAGATCTTTTGTTACATAATCACTGAAGTGATATCTCACGACCGTCGCCGTATTCTACTGATTGGAAGCAAGTTGCTAGTTCCAGTCCAGACTCAAGGGGAGGGGCTTACCCAAGGATGTGAATGCCTGGACATGGGGATCATTGGGAGCTATAGAGTCATATAGAGCTCTGCGTATTACATGTGAGGACCGAGTCAATAAAACCAAAAGATTCAGTAGATGCCTAATATTATGCATGGCAAGTGCTCAAACAACTATTTATATCCAAGGGATAAATGAACTCATCAATGATATCAATTGTTCTGCAATTAACCGGAGTAACCACTAGATGGTGGTGCATCCTTCACGGCATTGTGCCCTAAAAGTAGAGTCAGAGATTTTGAATATAAGAGCTTCTTTTTTTTTTTTTTTTTTTTTTTTTTTTTTTTTAGATAGATAGGGTCTTGCTCTGTCACCCAGGCTGGAGTGCAGTGGTGCAATCTTGGCTCACTGCAGCCTGCAGCCTCGACATCCTGGGCTGCAGCAATCCTCCCACCTTGGTCTCTAGAGTAGCAGAACCAGAAGTAAAAGAGCATTTTTTTTTTTTTTTTGATGATGATGATGATGATGATGGAATACACAAAGACACATTTTAAAAACAGAAACTATACACTCCCAACTAAATCTCTTTTGAATCTCTGGAACTCTTACAAAACCTATCCTGCTTCTTCCTTCCAGAGTAAATTATAAAATGTGCAAACAAAATAAACAGAACCTCCTCTCCTCACTTTGATGTACAAGGTTTCTCACTCGGATACTATCCAGCCCTGATTGAAGGTTTCTCACTCGGATACTATCCAGCTCTGATTTAAGTTTCCTTTTGACTCTTAGAGACTTAAAAGCTTTTGTATTTCTGTTTTGAAATATGTCTGTTATCTTTTCCTAAATTAAAGTAAAACATATTCATTGTAGAAAATCTGGAAAATATAGAAATGAAATAAAGGAAGTTAAAAATTCTAATCTCACACCTAAAAATACTTTATTTATTCTGCCTTCCTTCCCTTTTTTTCCTCTCTGTTTTTCTCTATTCTTCCCTTCCCCAACACACACATACACATACACAGAGAAATTGAAATTATATTATATATAGCTTTGTATCCTAAAAAATTGCTACTTCACAATATCTTTAAACTTTCTTTTTGTAACACAATTTTTGAGTCCTTGCCTTTTACTGGTGTGTTTAAGCATATATATAGCTATTATTATACCATTTGTAGTGCCTTGCTCCTACCTTCTCATTTTCTATTACTGTTGAGTGTGGGTTTTTTTAATTGGTGTTTTAAAAATAATTTTTGTATTTTTTTGTATATAATTTTGTTGATGTTTATCTCCACCAGTGTTCTGGAATTTCCATGTTTTGTTTTCATTAGGCTACTTTTAAACTTAAAAACATTTTTTAAATGTTTTAATCTACTCTCCTCTAATTACCAAGGTCAAAGTGAAATCATATTGTTTTGATTGCCCACTATGTAAGACAAAGAATTTAGCAAGTTTTAAATAAAATTTCATCTTTTCCATGATAGCATGGTCTTTGCTAACATAATCATGAGCTTGGGAACAAATTATTGTCATCTAATTATTATTTTTACATTTTGGAAATTTATTTTTGGAGAATAACCTTGAACAATTTGTCGTATTTTGTGTCTTCTTTTTTGCAAAATGATTTAGCCATACCTACCTTCAAATTGAACTGGTTTTAATGTTTATAACCAGTTCTTTAATAATCTGTCCACTAATATTTGATAGTGTATTATTTTATGCTATTTAACTAATATTCTTCCCAATGATATTATAATTTTTCCCTTAGTCACATGAAGTTTATCTTTAAGCATTTTTAGGCTATGCACTTATCATAAGTAGTATGTCTTTCTGTTATCTACAAATTTGAATGACAGTTTCTCTGTGCACAGAATTTCAGGGTCTCAGTCTTTTATATTCAGAATGTTTTAACTTTAATTCTATTATTTTGATATTGTTTTGGCATTTATTTGTATCTTTTAAATTTGTTTATTTTTATGTCTTTTAAAATATTTTAATATAAATTAATATTTTTATGTTTTCTTTGTATCCACAGTTAATTTTTATTATTGTTTTTCTTCTTTTTGTTTTGTTTTCTTTTTAACTTTTATTTTGGGATTGGGAGTACATGTGCAGGTTTGTTATATAGTTAAACTCATGTCACAGGAGTTTGTCGCACAGATTATTTTGTCACGCAGGTACTAAGCCTAGTACTCAATAGTTATTTAGTTATTTTTTTCAGCTCCTCTCCCTCATCTTACCCTCCACTCCCAAGGAGTCCTCAGTGTCTGTTGTTCCCTTCTTTGTGTTCATGAGTTCTCATCATTTAGCTCTCACTTATATGTCAGAACATGCAGTATTTGGTTTTCTGTTCCTGCATTAGTTTCCTAAGGACAATGGCCTCCTGCTCCATCCATGTTCTCACAAAAGACATTACCTTGTTCTTTTTTATGGCTGCATAGTATTCCATGGCATATATGTACCACATTTTCTTTATTCAATCACAGTTAATTATTTCATCACTATTCAGATGTATGTCGTTTAAAATTAATGCTAACTAAAAGATAGTCATCAATTTTAATATGCTGTCTCCTGTCTTATTCAACAAGAAAAATAGGTCAGCTGTCTTTTATTGTTAATCCACTTCAAAGTATTTTGATTTCTGTCTCAGTTACATTTGAAATTTTAAGGTCTAATTTCTGTTCTCTAGTCCCTTTATCTCTGGGATAGTTTCTCAGTTTCGTTCTCTTATCACAGATGTAGTTTTAAAATTTTTATTGAAGTACAATAAACAAAAAAATTACATAAACCACAGTATTTAGCTTAATGAGTTCTCACCAACTAGACATATCTGTATAACTAATTCCTAGATCATACTGCTTTGATTATCTGCAGTACCAGATTTCCACTTTTCTGCCCCCAATGTAGATTTTAATAGGACTATTGCAATGCTAGTTTTAGTTTATTCTTGTTATTTTACACTGCATCCTTTTCTTCTCAGTCTGTAGTCCTTAATCCCATCCTGTTGTCTTTTCAGTTATTGTTTTCATTTTTGTGTCTTTTTACTTTATTTCCATAGAAATCAAGTTTTCACACATATTGTCATGAAAATAATGTAGTCTTCTAAAATGTTCTTGATGTTTTGTTATAAACCAAATTTTGGGTTTTCTTCCTTTAGCTCTTTAGTGTTATGTTCCCTTTCTTTTGTGGAGCACTAGGAATACATAATGTATGTATGTATATGTATATATACTCAAACACACAACATGTGTCTGTCCAATCATCATGCATTCCATCTTGCTTTACCTCTTCATAAAAGAACAGCGGTTTCTTTAATAACCTTCTTTTCCTAGCAGCCAGGTACATTAGAGGAGGCTGACTTCATTCTCAGTTCCAAAGAATAATCCTCTTTCTTCCCACTTCTTGGCATTGATTGATTTAGAGATGAATATGAGTAAAGGTTTGCTGATGGCTTCTCGGGAAGTTCTCATTTGTTCTTTAGGTACAGCCATCAGGGGACGTGAATGAGGAAGCATGTAGATAGAGTGCCACTTGCAGCCATCCTATAACTTCAAAAATGTCCTTTAGGTGAAGCTGAAACTTTGACCAGTGAAATGAACAAGTGGTAGATACCTGAGTTCTTGATCTTTCTGAGTCTTCAAGATAACCCTGCTGATTTTTTTTCTTGGACTTTCTCCTTATATGAGCCAATAAATGTTAATGTTTAGGGAAGCTTCATTTAGGTTTTCTACTGCTTGCTGCCAAATCATCCTAACTTACACATGACTACAATCTGATGTTGAAAGGAATTAGTTTTCTCTTTGTCTCTCTCTCTCTCTCTCTCTCCTTCTCTCCCCCTGCCCCGCTCTTCCCCGCATCTCCTTAGCAAGTGCACAACCAGACCTAGTGTTTGCTAACAAAATAAATCTGTGAGCTATCATTAGCCAGGTTCACTGACCACCTTGAGGAACAGTCAAAGCTCCACCTCAGATACATAGTAGAAATTGCTGTTCAAGTTCCGGTAGTTGGTAACCATCTGTTGTAATAATACTAAACTGTACTGGGATCTAACCTGTTTCACAGATACTTCAAGCAGATATCGTCTCTGTCACTTGTAAGATAAATAAAATATATTCCTCTGTTGCTTTTGCCTTGTTTTGTTCTGCAAGTTGTCATTTCTCAAAGCATGGAGAAGACAGAGTATAAGAATGACAAGGAAAATAGTATTCAGACTAGCTCTGTAAAGCAACTGAGTGACCATCAGCTGACTCTCTCATTAGTGCAGACCCAGGGCTCTGAGCCTAATTGCATATTGCAGCGTATGAAAACCATGTCTCTGTACTTTCCTAAAAGTAGTGGAACTTGTCAGATGAGGTTAGTCACCATTTCTGTTGCTACTTTCTTTGTTTCACACTGGTTTTGTTTAATTCAGCACCTTTGGTTTTATAGTTAAGCATTTTCTCCAATTCAGACAGTAAGTTACCTTTCCGTTTCATCTGTTACTATTGTGTTACCTCTCATCTTTTTCTTGTCTTCATACACATTTTAATGGGATGTTGACAGTAACTATTAAATGGATGATGCTATAGAGTGGATATGTGCCCCTGCTAAACAGCAATTATTATTGTTGTTTAATGTTTCAAACTTGTTTGTATTGCTTCTATATAGCTAAACTTGCGATAGATATAACTGTAACTAATTTGTATTTGGGCACTGCCAGATCTAAATTTAAGTTCTGGCACTACCACTGTCTAATTCTGTGACTTTTGGCAAGTTTCATAAGCTGTCAAAGTTTCAATTTATTCAGCTTAATTACCTCACTGTGAGGTTCTGAGAAATGAATAATACAGTAAAATACTTAGCAGAGTGACCTGCATACCATACCTACTCAATAGCAGTAGCTATTGTTAATAATGTGCTCAATATTCTGCACATTTTAATTAAATAGCTGTTAGAATTTATATTTACAGAATGAATGGATCTCTAACATAAATTTAACATTTCAAATGTTTCTTTTATTAGCTTAACTTTAAAATTAGAGGGATTTTTGCTTTTTTTAACCAAATGACAAATTCCAGACATTTAGAGAAACATATTACCCTGTAGTTGTATAGTGCTTTATATTTTGCCGAATAGAGCACTTTATATTTTCTAAAATATTTACATATTAACTACCTTTTCCAGTTCTCACAACAGCTAGAGGTAGGCAGTGCAAAGGTGCTTACTCCCATTTCACCATGGATGAAGTTAAAACTCAGAGAAACTACATGGCTCCTGTAGGATCACATATTTAACTGGAGTCATTGCTGGGACATTTGACCTCTAAACACCTCCTCTCTCTTCCATATTTATTAAATAGGCTTATCAATTAATATATGTAAACCTAGTAATTAAAAAGCTAAGTCAGCCTATGTTTGCTACAATATGCCACAGGTATTTTTTTAATCTTAAGATTGTACTAAGAAAGAATGAAATGGAAAAATGGTTAAAGCAAAGACAAAATATGGAGGAAAATTTCTTGTTGAATATTTAAGATATTCTTTTTATTCTATGAAGGACATAATGAAATCTACTTAGTTAATAGGCAGCATGTGGTACAATCCAAGTATGTTAGAGATTTCGAGTTTTGGCCAAATAGAAGTTTTAAAGAAATATTTTGGTGAAGTAGTTTCTGCCTTTTATCAAGAAACCTCTATCAACTAAGTTATTTCTTCTAAAAGTCACTGCCATTGTTTAGGAACAGTTTAAATGCCAATCCAAAGCCACCTTCTTTGAACTGACACATTTACATGGGTAGATAAAATTTGTGTCTTTGAAAGTGTTTTATTTCCTGCAATCAGAGCTTCTTGGCTTTTCCAGATCAAATATTCCTGTGAAAATTTGTTGAAATTTTAGACCAGTTCTGAGGAAGAGTGTTAACAGAATTACCTGGTATGCTCATAAAAAATGCAGCTATCTGAGCCCGATCCTGATTCACAGAATCAGAATTTCTAGGGATGTGTCCTAAGATTTTGCATTTTAACCACACCCACTCCCACTAAGGGATTCTTATGATATTATATTTTATAGAGTCAATACTATAAATTCTTCCCCCAGAAAATGCAAAACAACAAATCAAAACATATTACATATATTTTCAAATAATTTACAGACCTGTCATGTCCATTCATGGATACATTAGATATCTGCAAACGCCAGGTTTACAACCTTTGTATTGAATAAAGACTAAAGTTGTCTTCCAATACATTAGGCTCTTTATGCAGGAGAAAAGACTGAATGCGTGTTCATTTTGGTTACAGCATTTCACACATTTCATCAAGATATATACATTATAGCAGTACTGTATTATATAATACAGTGGAAGTAAACATAGAAAGAGGTATTCACACTTATAAGAGTTACCATGCAGTTGAGGAAAGCAAATCACAAATATTAAAAAAAAGAATACAATGTACTCCGTGCTGGGTTCCATATGGATAAGCTCAGATGTTCAAGGACAAACATGAGTGAGAGTTACCAATAGAAGGCATTTCAATATGGGTAAGTGGCAATTGAGCAGAACTGTGAAAGAAAGTTGGGATTTTTAAAAAACTGAAGAGAAAGTAGCAGTTGAGCAGAACTCTGAAAGAAAGTTGGGATTTTGAAAAAACCGAAGAGAGAGAGAAAGCTTTGAATGTGTTTTAAATTTTATTCTACTAAAATATATTTTAATACAACCATTTATGCAGTGAGTAATGGGAAATAATGCTGGGGGATGAATAAAAGCCAGATTGTGGAGGGCCTTGAATGTCAGGCCTTACCAGGTCAATAATATACTTGGCCTTTGATATTTTCATGGCTGTACAAAATTAAAATATTAATAAATTTGTAAAAAATGACAAACAGCACCACTAAAGAATGTAAAGCCAATTCTTACCATGGCAGAGAGAAAGCCAACATTTCTTAAAATAGCAACATCCAACTCCATACAAGACATGTTTTTATAATTCACTGTAACTTAAGTGTTTAATCATTCACTTTTGACAAGACAAGGGAAAAAAGGACTAAGCAAGAGCAGAGCCCTTTCTGATGATTTACTGATCAAAGCCAATTAGGATAGTTCTGGTTGAACTGGGTTGAGTTTCTCTGAAATTACTTTTCAAAGTAAAGTCAACAAGAGTGAGCATGTGCAGTGCTGTACTTTCTACTTGTTAGTCCGTAAAATAACTAAAAATCACTTACCTGTATCCACTGAGCTTCAAAGTATGACTTTTGAAGTGCAAAATCAAGTGAAATGTGAAACTGAAATGCAAGGCTTTTTGCAGCTATTTTGTCTTTCGTTTGAAGATCTCAGAATACTTTCCACACAATAGACTGAATCAAATCTTCCTCTGGGCTCAGTATTTTTTTTATCTGAGCTACCATATGGTTCTGAACAAATATCAGGTCTGGAGAGTGTGTGTATGTGTCTCTTGCATCAGAACTTTAGAATAGTATAGTCATAAAGTAGAGCAATGCTGAAGAAACAATTCCATGCTGTATGCTGTACACACTCAATCTTAATATACAAAATAAGTTACCAACATAGTAACACCACATTTTTCTGGTATCATTAAGGTTGAGAGTGGCCGACATAAAAGAGCTTTTGGCATAACACATTTTTATAATTCTTGTGGGAAAAATGTTTTTTTAAATCATTTCACATTTAAATATTTCAGAAATATATTACACATTTTCTTGCATTTCTGGTTAAAAAATGTTGCGTTCAATTTTGTATCTTATTGACGATAGTGTTATTATTTATTGTCCTATGCTCTGTAGATTTTGATTTTGTTCCTATTTTCAATATCTTCAAGGTACTATCCTTTTTAATATTATTTTATGTCAGCTCATCATATTATTTTCTCGGAGGCAGCATGTTGTAGAGAAAAATGACTTATCTCAGGAGTCAGGCAGACTGAGTACCAATCACAAGTTGGCTTGGTTTCATCATCTGTGAAACGCAGGTAGCAATACATGCTTCATCTTTCATTAGAATGATTAAATGGCCACATAAATAAAGCACTTACCACAGTGACTGGCACAGATCTGAGACTCAGGAAGTGTTAGTTCTTTTTTTTTTTTTTTTTGAGACGGAGTCTTGCTCTGTCGCCCAGGCTGGAGTGCAGTGGCGCAATCTCGGCTCACTGCAAGCTCCGCCTCCGGGGGTTCATGCCATTCTCCTGCCTCAGCCTCCTCAGTAGCTGGGATTACAGGCGCCCGCCACCATGCCCGGCTACTTTTTTTGTATTTTTTAGTAGAGACGGGGTTTCACCGTGTTAGCCAGGATGATCTCGATCTCCCGACCTCGTGATCCGCCCTCCTCGGCCTCCCAAAATGCTGGGATTACAGGCGTGAGCCACTGCGCCCGGCCAGTAAGTGTTAGTTCTATCCACTCACATTCATTGTCTAGTTCTCGGCTGTCATTTCCTGCTGCTGAAAAGGTACACAAAGTTCTCCCTTATCCTTTTCTTTTGCTGATTCTATTCCACTGCAAGCTGAAATATTTGATAATCAAGCTTGCTTTAATTGTATCTAAAATAGTAATGAATGATGGATTAAGGCCTGAGGAAATAGTTAACAAATTTTGCAATCTCCAGTTTTAAACATGGACACTTTTAGGACACATCTTCGTTCTTGATTATGTTCTGCATAGTTGAGGTCACGTACGGGGATTGACCTCCAGAAAAGTAAAATTTAGTGGTAATCAATACGGAGAAAAATTGTGGACATGATGAAATCTAACTATGTCTTTAAGCAAATAAAAATGGAGTTAGGGAATTACGGCAAGACAAGCCACATTTGATAAGCACCTATGACCTAGAACCACATGCTATGAACAATTGCCTCATTTAATCCTTATTAGTAGCCTTCTAAAGAAGTTACTGCTCTTCCCTTTTTACAGATTTTTTAAACTGCGACAAAATTATGAATTTATGAAAATGTCAACTCTTATATTCAGTATATTTTCCACTTAGAAATTCTCTACTTAGGAATTATGCATGTGGCATATTCTTTACTTAGAAATTATGATAGAATCTTAGGACTGGGAGAATCATTAGAGGCCACTGAAATACATAACATACCTTTTCTTAAATTTCGATTATAATATCCATGCTGAATGATGATTCTCTCTAAATCTGCACAGCTTCAATGTCAGGAAACATACTGTCTCCCAAGACAGCTGGTTCTATGCTTGATGAGCATCAACTGCTAGAAGATTCTGCACAGTGAGCATAAATAAACCATCCAAAGGCTTCTTACTATTGGTACTAGTTTTCACAGTTAGAAACAAATAAAACATAAAATTCCATGTGTCAGACCTTAGCTACATGAAGACCCTTCTGATATGCCCTGGTATCTGCTTTTCTCCTGGTTAAACATCTAATTTTCTCCAATAATTTCTCTAATGACATGATTTCAAGTAAAATCATTATCATATTAGCTTTCTTCATTGGAGTGTCCATATTTTATCTCTGCCTCCTAAAACAAAAATATTTTGAGTTCAAATTGGGAGTTAAAAAGGGATTTTCATTTCCTTTGCCCCAGATACTATCATCAGTCATGACAGCCCCAATGCCACATAAAATTTGGAAAGTCACATCACCATCGATTCATATTTCAAAGATAAATTGAGGTAATATAGAATAAAGTAAACCATAGACTGCTGTACATTATGTAAGTGTTAATAATGATTATTAGTAAATTATTATCAATTGAAACTCATAGGTCTTCACCCAATAAGTTGTACCTCTTCTATCCAGTTTTGTGGTTTCTTCACCTCAAGTGAAAAGAGTTAACTCTTTACTTCAGATTATAGAAAACTGTCTTCTTTAGTTGACATGAGATCCCTGGCTTGCCTGCTTTATATCTATTCTATTCTGTCCCAACCAATCCTATTCTATAGTTTCCCCCATCCCTCATTCATTTTTCTCCTTTCCTTTTGTAAATCACTGTGATATATTAGCTATATAGACTCATTTACATGTATTCATGTAAATTATTAAGGTTTGTGTATAAGTATATATTGTGTTAAAGTTCTCATTTTCTTTCTTCCTTTTTTAACTTTTAGTTTAAGTTCAAGGGTACAAGTACAGGTTTTTTACATAGGCAAACTTCTGTCATGGGGGGCTGTTGTACAGATTATTTCATCACCCAGATATTAAGCCTAGTACCCACTAGTTATTTTTCCTGATCCTCTCCCTCCTCCAAGCCCTCTAAAGGTACATCTCTTTGTTGTATTGGAGAAGAAAACCTTTTTCAGCCTCCCTAGCAGAGCACCCCTCAAGTCCTGTTGACCAGGGTTGGGTCACATGCCCATGACCCAGCTGTAAAGGAGTGTGTGAAAGAATATATTTGACATGTGTATTCTATATGGTGGAACACATGTCTCTCTGTAAGGGACGGGCATGGGACATGCTGGGGAACGACTACTAGAGGTAACCGTAATTTCTGCCTAAGGATGGTCATTATTTTTAACAGGTTCATGTTGCCTATAAATTCAATAAGTATGCCTTATGTATTTTTATTCAAGTAATATTTATCCAAGTTCACTTATGCTGTCTACAAAAAAGTTGGTGAAACTCCTTTGAATGACTAGCATGCTCCAAGCATTTATAGTTATCTCATTTGGTTCACACAAAAATAATTGTTTCATAGGCTGTATTATTTCTACTTTATAAGAAATTTCAGCTTAAATGAATTAGCTAATTTACCCAAGTTCTCATAGCCTAGTATCAAAGCTCCGATTAGTATAAAAGTCAGTGTCATAGTCTGACTCCAAGTCCATGTTTATTCTACTTAATTATTTTGATTCCCTGAGGGCTATTAGAAATGCCTCTCCAAGTAGGTCCATTGATCAGAACCGTGAATATGTTGCCTCTCCTTCTCATACCACCCTCACCCTCTAGCCCCCAGTAGATACATTTCTTCCTTCGGTCCTCAAGGCTGTTTTCTGTTTTCTGCTCAGCCTTCCCCACTACTATAAGCTTGGGTAAACTGTATGCTTCAAGAAGCAGGATTGTATCTATTTTTCTTCACCATCACATCTCCTGCACTCACATAGTGGCAGTCAAACTAAGGCCTTGATAAATAAGTTTTAAACATGAATTAATAATAAATGAATGCATACATGCACTATTGCAATGTCTCTTGCATCACACATTTTCTGCCTTATTACTGGTTTCCATCACAACTTATCTGACCTCAGTTACCTGGCAATTTTTTTTTTAACTTGGCATACACTGCCCATGATAAGGCACTAATGACTATTTCGTGATACAGTTACTGCCCCTCTCAGGTAACATTTTCACCTTTACTGAGGCTTCTAAGAGACAAGGTCTCAACCTAAAGGAATTGCTCTGATAGTGAGAACTTTAGGGAGTATGGTAGTTCTAGGGGCTTCATGACCTCTCAGCTTATACTGCCTATGTGAAACCTCTCTAGGTCCTCAGGTTCCCCTTTAAGAAAATGCTAAAAAGAAACAAAAAAGAATTACTTTTTTGTTTGTACTCTAAGTGTATCTCAAACACCTCACATATTCAAATTATTCTCTTGTACAAAATTAAATGCCATTGGATATAGAAGGAGTGGAGCACAACTGGTCTTTCATAGAGGCTGGAATTTGTCTGAGAGCACCACACAAGTAACTCTTGCCACAGTCTCAATTAATAAAAGCCTTTGCTCTTTTTTCTTAATTTTTCTTTACTTTTTATCCCTTGCATAGATACTTAATAGATTTGAAGTTGCCATTAATTTCTTAACCACTATTCAAAAGGAAAACAAACAAAGAAAACAAAAGCAAAAACAGCATTTCCTTTGTTGTAAAGCAAAATAAAATCAGGCCCTAATTTTCCACAATAGAAGTTGTCCAAAATACTTATCTGCGTTTAGATTCCCCAAAACTCATTTCTTCATAATAATACTGTCAGAGTTCAGTGTTGTGATCATAACATTCACTAGTGTGACTTAAAAAGGGGAGGCATCATGTGTTAAGCAGGGATAGGATCTAAGAATAACAAATCTGCCTGGTAAGCAGCACAAATGAGTCTTACACTAAGCCCCACTGATCCAGCTTGGAGGGAAATGAGTCAAAACCAAGTCCCCGTACTCTCTACCTGCGAGAAAGAGGTGACATTGAAGAACAAGCTTACACTTCTGGATATGGTCCAAAATGATCAGAAACTCACTCTGTCAACCTAGTAGGTGTTTGGATGGATATCTCTTTTTTAACAGAAAGATGTTTGGAGCCAGGACACATGGTTTTCACATTTTAATGGCAATGCTCATAGGTAACTAACTCTCTTCTTATATATGCTAATATGCACCATGCTTAGTGTTTTTAAGATGTTTATTTAGCAACTATTGTTTAATGCTATAACAGATATTACTATCAAATGAAAATTCAAACTTTTGAGAAAGGAAAAGTGGATATATTTATGCATTGAGTTTTTGGTTTTAGATAATTTCTACTTTGATTTCTATTTATTAAAATTTTTTAAATCCTAAGTCAATTAAAACAGATCAAGATGAAACTTCCTCATTTGTATATGTCTTTGTATATATGTCTAGTATACATATGTCTAGGGTGAATTATATAACTTCATATTAGATATTTCATTAACCATGGCTTCAGCAAAGTGAGAATTATGACAAAAATCATCTTTATATCCAATGATATTAATTCTAAATATAAAGTCTACATTCCTTTTATCTATTAATATGATTTATTCTCAAGGAAATATGAGATATACCAAGTGGTAGAAATTTTTGCTCTCGTGATTATTTTTGAAATACAGTATTATCATGGAATCAGATACTGAACTAAAAAAATTTTAGGAAAATAAAATGAGGTGACAGTTTTTAATTAATTAAATGAATTGACTTTATATAAGCAAATAACAATAAGCTTCAAGTAATCCATCACATACTATAAATAATTGGACATAAATAACCAATTTGTATTCAACTAAAATACCCAATTAAGAAGACTGAATGGCCCCAATGGCCCATAAATATGCCCTAATCCTTTTATCTTGATTGACAACAGATCTTGTTCTTTGCCCAGCTCCTCCAATAACCAATACAAGACATTTTTATCTTTTTTCCCACTTTTAGTTTTCTGGGTTCATCAAATAATTGTGTTGGACTTTATTTTACATTGGACATGTCAATAGAATTGATTTTAAGTGAAGTAAAAGCATAAATCGCTGTTTATCATTCTACTTTTCATACCTAATTCTGTTTGTTGTTCTTCAGACTATTGATCTTAATACAGGCTTTCTTTCCTTTTTTTGTTCTTTTTAAAATGATGGTAAAATTTAAAACTTGCTTTTCTGTTTATATTTAAAGAAACACATAATCAAATTATTGACATTTTATGAAAGATCAAATGCATAAATTTTAGCAATCATAAGAAAAAATACAGTAGGCAATGGTGTAGAAAGCACGACCATCTGCACTTACTTGCCCACAAAGGATAAATGAAAGTGTACTGTAAATTGTAAAGAAATAAACATCCTATTTCAAGCCCTAATAAGCTTATGTGTCAACAGTTTTAATAGCTGCCTAGTTGGTCTTCCTGTCTCCAGTTTCTTCCCACTTCACTCTGTTACATATCCCTGTGAAGGTGATCTTTATGAGAAACCATGTTGGTTTTCTGTCCAACAATTACGTATGACTCCCCACTGCCAGAAAATAAATAAATACAGCTAAAAACCTCGTAAGTTCCCAGAACTTCTCCACTCTGGCTACATTTAACCTTTGTGTGTTTATTTTTCTAGGTAAATCCTACATGCCAACCAGATTGCCAAACTCATTGTCACCTCTAAATGTTAAGCTTTCCCATCGATGAGTGTTTTGTTTATTCACTTATTTACACACACAAAGACCTCTTTTTCTTTTTTTTTTTTTTCTTTTCTTTTTTTTTTTTTTTTTTTTGAGACAGAGTCTTGCTCTGTCGCCCAGGCTGGAGTGCAGTGGTGTGATCTCGGCTCACTGCAAGCTCCGCCTCCCGGGTTCATGCCATTCTCCTGCCTCAGCCTCCCGAGTAGCTGGGACTACAGGTGCCCACCACCACACCTGGCTAATTTTTTGTATTTTTAATAGAGACGGGGTTTCACCGTGTTAGCCAGGATGGTCTCGATCTCCTGACCTCGTGATCCGCCCACCTCGGCTTCCCAAGGTTCTGGGATTACAGGCGTGAGCCACTGCGTCCAGCCACAAGGACCTCTTTATCAACTTGACCTATATTTGAAAACCTATACTAAATTCTATTTCTATAAGACCTTCCCAGCCAGACCTGAAGAGATACCCTTCTCCAGAGGCTCTGCAGCAGCTACTGCCCAAACTATTCACTTAGAATCTATTGTATACTGTCTAGTGAAATCTCTTCAGTATTGTCTTGACTTGCACTGTCATTTAGCTTTTCACAAATTTGTCTTACTTTTCCTTTATTAAATTCATTGAGGACAGGGACTAGTTCGAACTTCATGTTATCCACAATATTTTATACATGATAGATATGTAATCAATATTTATTGATTTGACTTAATTTAATATGAAGATTTCATATCTAAAGATGTTTCATTATCTATCATTCAAAGCCTTTTTCCTAAAGCTTTCCTAAATATTCTCTAATGTTGCCTGAGTTTTATTCTCATATATTATCGACATCTGCTGGGAACATACTATGTACAATGCGTTTTCATAAATATATATTTTGTCCTTCCATTATATTGTAAGTACATTCAGGCTAGGTCTACGTCTTCTAGTTTGTATTCTGAGAGTACTCTGAGAGTACATCATAGAGTAGCTATTCTATAAATTGAGAAAATGGTCAATTGAAATTTCATCTAAGGGGTCAAGATGGTTACTGTCAGTACCAAAGTGAATTATGAAAGAAATAAAAACATAAGATGTTAAAATAAATACAGATAACAGACTTCAGGTTTTTGAAAGGTTTATACTTTTTTATTTTTTATTTTATTTTATTTATTTATTATTTTGAGACAGAGTCTCGCTCTGTTGCCCCGGCTGAAGTGCAGTGGCACAATCTCGGCTCACTGCAACCTCTGCCTTGCAGATTCAAGCAATTCTCCCATCTCAGCCTCTTGAGTAGCTGGGATTACAGGCACACACCACCACGCCTGGCTAATTTTTGTATCTTTAGTAGAGACAGGGTTTCACCATATTGGTCAAGCTGGTCTCAAACTCCTGACCTCATGATCCACCCGCCTCTGCCTCCAAAGTGCTGGGATTACAGGTGTGAGCCACCACGCCTGGCCAAAAGGTTTATACTTATGTCAGGGATATGTGAAAATTCTTCAGAGGCAATTTGAAGGAGTGGGCCTATAAGGAGATTTCGTTGGAGAGGCTTGCTGCTGTGTTGTGAGTTGAACCTTACTCATCAAATTGAGGGCTAGATGCTACATTCTAAACCAGAGTGACCATAGCTTCCAGGATCGCTCCAGTGTCATCTAAAGTTGGTGGAAGGGAAGGAACAGGAAACTTAGACTAGATTCTCCACCTGCCTGAGAAATCCAAAGATGAAAAAGCATGATGACTCTTAACCCGAGGCGTCAGGATAGAGAGAGAAAGAATTGCTGCTGTGCTCCATTGGAAAGTAAATGTGCTCCCCTCCTACTGCAGGTTAAGGGTACGTGAATCCTGTGATCTAGATGGGGAACCCATGGTAGGAGCATTAGTAGGCAGTTTGTGTAAAAATAGTTCTTCCCAATAGGCCTCTGTTGGAAGGTCAAAGAATCCCACTAAAAGAGTTGATAAAGAAGGAAGAAGGAGTAAACGTCAGTAAACCAATAGCAAAGGGGTTGGGGGAGGAGCAAATATGAGCCGCCAGTAAAAGGAGAGGCAATGTCTGCCTGCCTTCACAGTTCTCTAGAGTGAGTCTCAGCTGCAGGAATGGGCTCCAAGGAACTCATAAGTGCCCTTTATAATAAATACCAACTTTAAACACCTCCCAGTTTCAGAAACCATGGAGCCATATTGTATCAGTCAGGTGAATAATTTCTGCACCCCCTTCCCCCTTTTTTTGCCACCAACTTCAGTCTTCTAGGGGACAAAACACATAAATCTGAGGATGGAGACATTGGAAGAATAGAAAGAGGGAAGAAGCCTTCCTAATCTTTCTTCAAGACAGCCTGAAGTTAGCCTAGCAGACAAAGACGATTTTACTCTAAATTGCATTGAAACTTTTGATCATTATATGTGACTGACCATTCTAATTGCTGTGTGTTTTTTTTTAAGACATCGTGACACTACTATCCAATAGTGAGCCAAAAAGTCCTGGGGTCTGCTGAAGACTTATCTAGAGGCAATGAAACCCTTCCCCAGTTAAATATGTTTCAAGATAGAGTAGGAGAAAAAATCGTGTTTTGCTTTTGTTATGCCGTATCAGTTGTTCAATAGTTTTACCCTCAAATACTTGTTAATAATTTTTTTGTTCTTAAAATTCTTTGAAAATCAAGTTTAAGTAAAATATCTTCTAATGCAAAAGTTTCAACTTTTCATATTCAGTTATATTAAACTTGTATTGGAACACCTCTTTAGAATATACTATAGTTTACCTGTAATTCCTGTGTCAGTTTTCTGTGCTTCCCAGGATGATTATATAACAAATAGATTACTTCCATTTAGTTCTATTCTTTCTATCCATCAAACATTTAATCATTCATACCCTTAGCACTGTACAGGTGCTGTGGGCAGCTCTAAGTAAGATTATAATATGTCCACGGTTTTCACAGAGCTTGAAATATTTTTGAATTGACAAAGCTTGTATGAAAGTAATCCCAGTACAGTAAAATATAAGTACAATAGAGTCCAATCAAGTGCCTAGATGTGTAGATCATAAATGGCAGTACGTCGTCAAAGATTAACATTGCATACATTTATCTAAAAGTTTACACAAAAAGATCACTTTGGTTTTGGATCAGATTAAATGCATTATATAAATATTTAATCACTTTAGGAAGGTCATGATGAATTCATTCATTCCAAAATTAATTACTAAATGGTGAATACAAGCCAGGTACTATGCTATGTTTTAGACATACATTGGTGAATAAAACAGGCATTTTCCTTCCTTCATGGAAAGCACAACTTGATGAGATTCTAGACTAATATGCTGTCCAAGTACATTTCTCATAAAAAATTACGAAATTTACAGGACACTACACATGCCTACACTTTCTAAATAGTCTCTCTCAATGACTACAGTACTATTTGAATTTTGTCATTAGAGGGTAATTCTTTCTTACTACTTTTTAGTATTGGCCAAAACTTATTGAGAACTTGTTATATACCAAACAATGTTATGAATATTTACATGTCTTAACTTGTTTAATCTTTAAAAGAGCATCGTGATGTAAATGCTATTATTAATCCCATTCATAGATGAGGAAACAAATATACAAAGTATATGTGACCTGCTCACAGTCAAGCAGCATAGCTGGGGTTCTGATCCAACAGTATCAATGTAGGAATCTTTGGATTAAATTTTTAAAAACACACATTTGGGCATAGAGTTAAATGGAAAAATAAGACATGCATATTAGTAACAAACAATAAATGAGAATACACTAAAGTATTAATTAAAAAACCGTGTGTCAGATTGGATTTTTTTTTTGTTTGTTTTGTTTTTTTTTTTTGAGACAAGAGTCTCGCTTTGTCACCCAGGCTGGAGAGCAGTGGCATGATCTTGGCTCACTGCAATCTTCACCTCCTGAATTCAAGAGATTGTCCTTCCTCAGCCTTCAGAGTAGCTGGGATTACAGGCATGCACCACCATGCTTGGCCAGTTTTTGTATTTTTAGTAAAGATAGGATTTCACCATGTTGGCCAGGCTGATCTGAAACTCCTGGCCTCAAGCAATCCACCCAGCTAGGCCCCCGAAAGTGCTGGGATTACAGGTGTGAGCTACCGAGCATGGCCAGGTTGGATTTTTAAAACCTAGTTAATTTAGGCCAGGCGTGGTGGCTCACGCCTGTAATCCCACCACTTTGGGAGGCCAAGGTGGGTGGATCACGAGGTCAGGAGATCGAGACCATCCTGGCTAACATGGTGAAACCCCATCTCTACAAAAAAAAAAATATATATATATATACAAAAAATTAACCAGGCATGGTGGCAGGCGCCTGTAGTCCCAGCTACTCGGGAGGCTGAGGCAGGAGAATGGTGTAAACCCAGGAGGCGGAGCTTGCAGTGAGCCAAGATTGAGATTGCACCACTGCCCTCCAGCCTGGGCGACAGAGCAAGACGTGATCTCAAAAAAAAAAAAAAAAAAAAAAAAAAAAAAAAAAAAAAACTAGTTAATTTAGGGTCTGATGTTAAAAGTGCTTTGGAATTTAGACTTCACTCTTTCTACACCTCAATTTATTCTGTGAAAGAGAACTAAGAATATCTGCTTTGAAAACCTCAGAAAATTGTAGTGAGCACAAATATAATAATTTGAATGAAGATGTTGGGGAAACCATAAAGTCCTAGGCATATGTCAATTTTTATTGTTACTCTTTGTTCATTTGAATCTCCCTGGAAAAGCAATAGCCATCGTTTTTAAAAGGTGTTATACTTCTTCATGTTACTTTTTTAAAATGAATTCTAATAATTCCCTAATTAGATATATATTTTTGACTTGGAATCAGAAAAAAAAAAGTAGAAAGTGAAGTTAAAATAATAAACAGGAAAGGAGCTTGTTATGGTATAGACATCATGATTTACACTGGCATTGTAGGGAAGGAGGAAATGGGACCTTCCATTTACCTTAGAAGTCCTTCATGGTGAGAGTTGTTTGGACTATTTATATTTCTGGCAAACTTTTAGGAATTATGGGGAAGTATAAACAAGATATAAAGGCAAAATCACTGTTTCCAAGTAGAATAGAGTGAAATCTGCAGCCAGGGACAGAATATACAATGTCTGAGAAAAAAGTCTCGAAATAAATAAATTGTATCTTACATCAGTGCCAAGAGCGATCTTTTTTCTTGTTTTTGTTTGTATGACATTCAGTGCTACATGTATATCTGACAATGATAGTTGGAATCAATCACAGTATTTGGCAAATTATCAGTTCCTAGAGGAAGAATACAAAGCCTGCCATGACTACATCTTTTTTCATGACACAGGTGGAATATAGAATTGATTTTACTTTTCCCTAATAAGTGTTTACATTTTACTCCATTACAATCCTAACCCTGAGCTATTCATGCACTTCTGCAAGATTATACAAGCAAATTACGTGAAACTTCTATTTTTGATGTGAATATATATAATTTTAGCCCTTTTTTATTATTTAACAGGAATCCACTGTGAAGAAGACGTCAATGAATGTTTTTCAAACCCTTGCCAAAATGGTGGCACTTGTGAGAACTTGCCTGGGAATTATACTTGCCATTGCCCATTTGATAACCTTTCTAGAACTTTTTATGGAGGAAGGGACTGTTCTGCTATTCTCCTGGGCTGTACCCATCAGCAATGTCTAAATAATGGAACATGCATCCCTCACTTCCAAGATGGCCAGCATGGATTCAGCTGCCTGTGTCCATCTGGCTACACCGGGTCCCTGTGTGAAATCGCAACCACACTTTCATTTGAGGGCGATGGCTTCCTGTGGGTCAAAAGTGGGTCAGTGACAACCAAGGGCTCAATTTGTAACATAGCCCTCAGGTTTCAGACTGTTCAGCCAATGGCTCTTCTACTTTTCCGAAGCAACAGGGATGTGTTTGTGAAGCTGGAGCTGCTAAGTGGCTACATTCACTTATCAATTCAGGTCAATAATCAGTCAAAGGTGCTTCTGTACATTTCCCATGACACCAGCGATGGAGAGTGGCATTTCGTGGAGGTAATATTTGCAAAGGCTGTGACCCTTACCTTAATCGACGACTCCTGTAAGGAGAAATGCATCGCGAAAGCTCCTTCTCCACTTGAAAGTGATCAATCAATATGTGCTTTTCAGAACTCCTTTTTGGGTGGTTTACCAGTGGGAACGACCAGCAACGGTGTTGCTCTGCTTAACTTCTATAATATACCATCCACACCTTCGTTTGTAGGCTGTCTCCAAGACATTAAAATTGATTGGAATCACATTACCCTGGAGAACATCTCGTCTGGCTCATCATTAAATGTCAAGGCAGGCTGTGTGAGAAAGGATTGGTGTGAAAGCCAACCTTGTCAAAGCAGAGGACGATGCATCAACTTGTGGCTGAGTTACCAGTGTGACTGCCACAGGCCCTATAAAGGCCCCAACTGTCTGAGAGGTGAGAGGAAGCTGAGTGCTATGGCTAGGAGTGCCGTGCCTCAGAGCAGAGCAGAAACAGCAAAAACAGCCAGACTGCTTCTGCCTGCTATGAAACATAATGACCCCACAGGACTTCTGCTGCTGGTTGCCCACTGATGAGAAAGAAAAGAAGAGGGCAGTGATGTGTGTTAATTAATTTTGAGTGGATTCATAGGACATCAGTTTCACTCATACAGAGAAGTAAAAAAAATAAGCAGATAGCTCCTTTCCAAAGAGGTTTTCGTCTTTGTGTTTGCAAAATGCTACTGCAATTTTACCATTGGTCACATATCAGAAATTTATTGTAAATCTTATTTGAAAGAGAAATAATCTTTTGAAGAAAAAGGAACCTTAGACATACAATTTGTCAGTGCCACATACTAGCATGATATCTTGTGTATAGTAAATTCTCAGTAAATATTCATTTCCTTGCTCTCCTTTCCATGCAATTCACACTTGCTCCACAATCATAATTAAGCACAGCGTTTTTATAAAATGCCAGTTTTATTCAAAGGTATCTTTTCCAAGGTTGCCCTGGAGAAGACAGATAATATACTAGGTGTCTTAAGAAAAAAAAAAAAGAAAAGAAAATGTGGAAAGTAACAATAGTAGAACTTGGTAGATGCCATAAACTAATTGATCTAATTTCTCTAGTAAAGCACAGTTTGCAAAGTATTTCAAAATCCTTATCTTCCAACATTGTTCTAGAGATTGCTGTTGATAGTGATCAATATATACCTGTTTCTTTTTATTATTATTATCATACATTGAAAAAGTCTGAGAAGTAATTGTAACGGACTGCTTTGAAGTTCAGCTGTAATTTACCCCAAGATTTTAGAGTAACTTGAAGTAGGACAACATCTGGTAAGTAGTCTTCTCTGCTTTATATGAAGTAAAATTAAAACCAGTCTTAGCCTATACTCTATTCCATGTTCAAATGTCTAAGAATTATTAGAAACTACTCAAGGGTTTCCCCCTGACCACAATATTCATTACAAATCATGGACCTGTTTGACAATGAAGTATGGCATCTACTAGCTCTATGTAATATTTTAAGTAGAATGGCAAGTTGTTTTGTGATTTTTTTTTAAGGAGAAAAAGGGAAATTATGCTGAGGCAATGTTCACTTTTTGAAGAAAAATTTAATTGACCTGAGGCAATATTTTTACTACATATACAAAATAACAAACAGATGCTGACTCATTTTGACTGGCTTCCAGATGCAGTGACCCATGAGGTTAATACTGACCATGGTGATGTTAACTGTCCTAGTAAATAGATTCAAGAGATGCCAATCCAGTGGGTTCTGGTTTTCTTTATTTTATCCAACTTGGAAAACCATGAACTTTTCAAACCAAGTTCCTGAATTGGTTACCCTCCCCCCACTTCTCCCAGTTTCCTTATACTCCAACATTATTTGAAACTGTTTAACCCTCATGAAAATATTTGACTTCAAAAGATCACTTTACACAGAGAGAGAGAGTTCTGTGAAATCTTTTCTTTCTGAAAATTCTTGGTATAAATTTAAGTAAAATTATATTTTTCATATCACCTCTTCTTTATAAAATTAAAATGTTCTGTATTTTCTGTTATCTAGAAGGAATGTTTCCTGGAGAGTTTATTCCCACTACAAACAATGCTTTTAAGCAGTAATGAGAACATGGAGTCTTTCTGCTACTGTACATGTATATGCAAGAGGGAGGAGACATACTAAAAAGCACAAAGGCAAACTTCAGCCCATTCATGACTTTCACTCACATTTGGCTCAATGTTTTCCAACCATGGTATACGCTGTAATGAACAAGGAGACGGGATAGAGGATTTTGGTGGCTGACTAAACACAAAAGACATAGTGATTTCCAATATATCAAGGTTGATCTTTTTAAAATAATCTAATTTCTCAACAGAAAGAGTGCTGAAAAGGATTTAACTAAGCTTAGTTCACAGAAGTGTCCATAAGGTTCTCTCAGCATATCTTGTGTTGACTGTTTGTAAGAACATGAAGCATTCAAGATACTACTACTCAGAATAAATGGCATCACCTACCTCTTGCTCTCTGGCGAACATTTGACTTACAAAAGCAGTTTACATATCTCTTCTCTTCAGCCATATACCTAGATTTTGAGAATTTTATTCTCTTAGAATTATAGTTTCCTAGATATAGAAGAAGATTCATTCTATGACTTAATTTTTAACACAATTGTACCTGCCAAATGTAGTGGCTCAAATCTCTGCTCAAACACCTTCACAAATAGAGAGATCACTCACTCCATCTTGCCAAAAATTGCCCAAAAGTTATTTCCTTATATTGAAATAAAATAGGATTTGCCGGTAGCTTTCCTTCATTGACCATGTTGCATTTCTGGAAGACATGCAAATAAAAATCTCAACTTGCCTGCTAGTTGAGAATACTTAATATCTGAAGAAAAGTATCTTGAGCCATCTAAACCATCACATCTATTCAGGCTAAATATCCCATTTCTTCTAATGTTTGCCATATGACATAGTTTTCCAACACTTCATCAGCTGCTTGCAGGTTTTGGAATGTATTTGCTTCTTTGTATTCCTTCTAAGATGTGATGTCTGTATGTGCTGGATGATACAGTAACACACAGGGCCATAACCTCCCTTATTCTAGATAATGTGCTTCTGTTTTTCAGCTTAATACAACATTGACTTTTTGGCAGCCACAATTCATGATTGCATCACTTTGTATCCTTGTCACTCATGATGCCACATAGTCCTGTTTCTCCCACTCTAAACTTATAAGGCACATTTAGATCAAAGTGGCTCTTATTTATTCTTGTTAAATTTATTTTTGTTGTATTCCATCAATCATTAAAGCTTGCCAAAATTGTTTTTCATCTGTATATGTTGTTCCTCTTCATGACATGTCAACCACTTGTATGAGTATCACCCTTCCAAATCCACAGCCAAGTCATGTGTCTTCAGGTGTTTCTAAAATCATGTAGCAAATCACACATGCTGACTAGTTGCTTGTGATTTCTGAGGAATAGGATTGCTGAAGAGTCAGGCTTCTGAGAAAAAAAAAATACTCTGCGTTTTGGCTTTTAATCCAGATCCACAAAGTAATGCTGAAGGCATCCTGGGATGACCAGCAGGCACCCCGCTACCCCTGAGGTTGGTGATTCTGGGCATATCTTCAAACCTCAGGGGCTTCAAGGGCCAAATTTTCGTATTAAGCATTTTATCTCATATGAAAGTGCTGCAGTGTATTCAGAGATGTTAACCTCTTCAAAGGGGTTATTTTATCTAACAGTACACTTTTGAAAGCTACCGGTAGTTGCCTGGAGCAGGTGGTCTCCAAATGCAGATTCAAAATGCAATGTTCCTGTGTTAAATCAAGTCAGAGTTCTGAAAATATAGCCTTTTATGCAGAAGATCTTCAAACACAGATGATTGTCTAAGCAAGTTTTACTATAGTTAAGCTAAACTAAAATGTGTCTTACCTTTGCCCAAACTTCAGCTGGGCCATATGATGACATTTAGACATGCTGAAATATGCTCTTTTTTTCTGGTTAGTACTGGGATATAAAATCTTGAAGACAGCAATATCTTGAAGACAGTGCTCTTGTCAAGTTATCAATGCTTTCTAGATTGCAAAATCAATGGTCAATTCTCAGTCCCCATCTTACTTGATTTCTCAATACCAGTTAACACAATTAAACACTCCCTCCTCCTGAAAAACTATTTTCTCACTAGGCTTATGGGCCACCACTCTCCCTTGGTTCTCCTCTTATCTTACTGGCTACTCTTGCATCATTTCCTTTACCTCCACTTGTCTAATGCCCAATGACTTACTTCTTGGACCTCTCGTTTTCTCTCTATAAACTCACTCTCTTGGTGATCTCATCCAGTCTTGTGGCTCTAAATATCTAATATGGTTTGGATGTATGCCCCCTCCAAATCTCATGTTGAAATGTGATTCCCAATGTTGAAGGTGGGGCCAACGGGAGGTGATATATACTAACAAATCCCACATTATCAGAACATCCTGCCTGAACCTCTGTATCAACTGCCCACTAGTCACTTCGGCTTGGATATCCAGAAAGGCATCTCAAATTTACATTTGAGATGGACTTTCCTTGCTCTCCTTTCCATGCAATTCACACTTGCTCCACAATCATAACTAAGCATAGCGTTTTTATAAAACGCTGTGGATGCCCACCTCACCCAAAAATCTGTTCCTCCAGTTTTCTTCCCTATCTCTGCAAATAGAAACTCCATGCTTCCAGTTGCTTAGGTCCAAAACCTTAGGGATGAACTTCCTCCAGAAAATTCTGTTGTGTCTACCTTCAAAATATTTTGAAAATCTAACCACTTTTCACCACTTTCACATTACCACTGATCCAAGCCATCATCATTTCTCTCTTGAGTTACTGCAATAATGTAGTATAACTTTGGGCTTTTGCTCAAATATCACTTTCTCAGAGAGTTCCTCTATGATTGTTCTATTTAAAATTACAATTCCACCCCTCCAAATCTCCCTATTCCTTTTCTCTACCTGACATTTTATACTAAAGGATTTCTCACCATCTGGCATATTATATAGTTTGCTTCCTCATCTGTGTCTGATGTCTTTCCTCCAACTAGAATGTAAGCTTGATGAGGATGGGAAGTTTTCTTCCTACCATATCACCCATATTTTACAATATCAGTTTTTATTTTTATATATGTCAAGAGTTTTCTTGAGGTGATGCACATCAATAGCATTGCCACATATGAGCATCACTAACTCCTCTGACCACAGGAAATGCAGGGTGGGTTTAATACGCAGCTTTGCCCCTAGTTCTCTGTTTCCTGTGCCTTTCCTACTCCCAACCAGGACCACAGAAGGAAGGGTCCTTCTTTTTCCTTGCTCAACTGCCTTGCCTCTTATGTGAGATGTCATCCCAAGAGAAGATTTAATCATCTAATTCTTGATTTCTGTTGTCCCAATTTATGTTATTTATAGACTAAAAACCTGAAGTTTAGAAAGGTTATGTAACTAGCCTAAATCACATGTTAATAACAAATACAGTCCAGGCTCTAATAAATTTCCTTACAAAGAATAATTAGGTTTAATGACAAGTTTGCTTCAGCGTGCCTCTAAGTAGCAAAGATTATGACGGCCTGCACAGTCCACTTGCAGAGGTTGCGTGAAGTGCTCTTGTCCAAAAATTTCTTCCACCAAGTTGGCGTACTTTAGTGTCTGATATACCACCATTAAGGCCCGTATTTTAGGGCAGCGAAGGGGAGATTCTTTAGTTTGTCAGTGCAGAGATCTTTTTGGTCTGTTTTGTGATCAATGGGCCTCAAGTGTAAACTACAGACCAAAATATGGTTATTTTAGGGATAAAATAAACTCAGAAGTCCAGAAAGAAGCCAAATCATTCTTCTATTTAATAAGCCTGTCCTGAACTTTAAAAGCTATGTATGAGTGTGTATGCCCGTGTGCATGTGTGTGTGAAACGTAAAATTTTTGTCTTCCATCCCTTCTGTCTTTTGAGCCTTAATATGTTTCTTTTTTTTTTCCTCCTCCTCTATTTTGACATTGAAGAGTATGTGGCAGGCAGATTTGGCCAGGACGACTCCACTGGATATGTCGTCTTTACTCTTGATGAGAGCTATGGAGACACCATCAGCCTCTCCATGTTTGTCCGAACACTTCAACCATCAGGCTTACTTCTAGCTTTGGAAAACAGCACTTATCAATATATCCGTGTCTGGCTAGAGCACGGCAGACTAGCAATGCTGACTCCAAAGTCCCCCAAATTAGTAGTAAAATTTGTTCTTAATGATGGAAATGTCCACTTGATATCTTTGAAAATCAAGCCAAATAAAATTGAACTGTATCAATCTTCACAAAACCTAGGATTTATTTCTGCTTCTACATGGAAAATCCAAAAGGGAGATACCATCTACATTGGTGGCCTACCTGACAAGCAAGAGACTGAACTTAATGGTGGATTCTTCAAAGGCTGTATCCAAGATGTAAGACTAAACAACCAAAATCTGGAATTCTTTCCAAATCCAACAAACGATGCATCTCTCAAGCCAGTTCTTGTCAATGTAACCCAAGGCTGTCTTGGAGACAACAGCTGCAAGGTAATGATTACTCATACAAACTAGGTATGCTAAACTTTTACTTTATTAAAAAGATAACTTATTAAAACAATTCTTTGTATATAAAGATGATGTTACTGACCCACCACCACAGAATAATATTTCATCTATATTTTTCCAACAAGACTGTGAAATTTACATTGAGCCATAGAAATGAGGCCTTGATCTTATTGGCATCAGGATCTATTTAACTAACCAAAGTAACTTCGGTTATAGGCTTCTCTCACCCTCACAACAATCATACTACTTAAGTATAATAATATTTCAATTCCTAAACTCCTAATGGCACACCAGAGGTTTAACTGAATTAACTCTTTTTGGATGATATCGTTAACTTTATTTTAAATGTCCAGCTACTATCGTTTTGAACTTTTATTAAGTCAGCAACAACAAGAGAAATCTGAGAGGTAATTTCGTTCTGGTAGATGAAATCCCCTGAAATATAATTTCTCAAAGCCCATGCTTCACTTTAAATATTCTATGTGCTCTTCTAAGAGCTACTTAAATACAAGAACTTGTCAGCTCTGCATGACCTTTCAAAGGGAAAAAAGGAAACGCATTTCTCTGTGTTGAGCATTTGTTGAGCTCCAACTATGGCCCTACACTAAGCTTGGTTCTAAATATACACAAATGAATTATTGTAACATAGTTATGGAACATTTTCAATGTACTAGGCACTATTTTACATGGATTAATCCATTTAGTTCTATTGAAGGATTACTGTGGAAAGCAAGCATTGTTGTTGTCCCAATTTACGTTATTTACAGATAAAGTAACTGAAGTTTGGAAAGGTTATGTAACTAGCCTAAATCATATGTTAATAGTAGACCCGGGACAAACACAGTTCATGCTCTAATAAATTTCTTTTTAAATACTTGCATTTTGAATACTTTTTGTGAGCAACCTTGTGAGAACTCAAGTAATAATACTATGTCTCTGATTCAGAGGCAGACCAATGTGGGAAGGGCACTCACTGAGTTGGGATCCAGAGGACCTAGGTACCAAGTTTCACTGTTTCGCTTCTGTATAGGATCTTGGGCAACTGGAAACACCTTCTTTTCATCATCTGTAAAACCAGGAGTAAGAATCCCTTCCTCAAATGATAATTAGTGCATGTGAAAAAGTGCCTGGTAATTTGTAAATTACAGAGGACGCTGCTATACTTGAAAAATCCTCCTTGTGCTATGGATCAGTTTTCTATCTTTTCTCTCTCTCTGCCACCACTCTGCCCTTTTAGAAAGGAGTTGGTAATGGCAGTAGTCATTTTTATTCTATTTAGTTAACAATGGATATTAAAAGTTTAAAATGTAAAGATGCAGGGAAATTAGCATTTTAAAATAACAGATATGTGGTTTCACCGTCAACATTTTTCTATTTAGTTGCCAGTGCTTTTTATACCTTTGATTTCTTTTCTGCTCAGTCCAACCCCTGTCACAATGGAGGTGTTTGCCATTCCCTGTGGGATGACTTCTCCTGTTCCTGTCCTGCCCACACAAGTGGGAAAGCCTGTGAGGAGGTTCAGTGGTGTGGATTCAGCCCATGTCCTCGCGGAGCCCAGTGCCAGCCAGTGCTTCAAGGATTTGAATGTAGGTAGAGTTCAAACCTACCATCTCACCAGTTGAGTTGCGACATTTGAGTTGTTCCAAGAGCAAACACAGAAAAAGAGTATAGACAAAGCCAGTTTATGACTGGCCTCTTGCCTCATCCTGCCCTTGGTGGGTGTCTGGATAGGAAATGGAGGTCACAGCAACACTAAACCTAGATGCTTAATCATTTAAAGCTGATTTCCTAAAAAAGAATTAACAGGGTGATATTTGACTTTCCTTCCCTCATTACTGGGAACACAGAATAAATATGTGCATGTTACACATTGCCATTTATTAACTATGAGGCCTCAGGCAATCCATGTGATCTCCATCATCTAAAGCTTCCTCACCTGTAAAATAGGAAGAACACTTTCTACTTTTTCGGTTTCTTTGTGATGATTCTATGACCTTATCTGTAAATAATCAAACATGTTAGGCACTCAGTGAATGTTTTCTATGAGAATTTCCCTCACTGTGAAAGGTTTTCCTGTCCATCTTCTGTACTACAAAACACAATTTTCCAAATGTTAGCAATCTGAATAGTATACGGTATTCACAATTTTGACATATCCACCCACTAACTATACTGTTATTTATATTCTGTCTTCTCACCTACTTCAAATAATGCACAGTCCAGTTGATAGCCAACCCTCTAAGTTTGCACTGAATTCTAATTTCTTCCCCTTATTCAAAGATTGTGCTCCTAAAACTTTTCTCTCACATACCAGTATCAATTTTTCCGTCATTACAAAAAAATTCTTTTGACACTCCCTCATTCCTATTCCTACCAGCTACCATCCCATTTCTCTGCCTTAAAGAATAGGGAGAAAAAAACCCTTTAATGTGTTGTCCGCAATATGCTTCCGATATTCTCACTCCATTCTCTCTTTTGCTCCATACAGTCAGGCCCACACACCACCACCTCCCTCCTGAACTCTCTTAACCCAGAGATTCACAGGTCACCTTTGTCACTTCATTCAGGTTTCTACACAAACATCCTGCAACTTGGCTTTATTTTTATTTTAATCTCTTATTATTCCTTGATATTTTGTTGCATATGCATTGATATATTTGTCTGTCATCTCTCTCATCATGAGAATATAAGCTTCACAAGGCAAGAAAATTTTCTATGTGGTTTCTTGCCCGTAAATATTTGTTAAATAAATAAATTGATATTATTTTCTTCAAATTTACTCAATATTTTCACTTAACTGCTGTGGACATTAAGTACATTATCAGCTTACTATAAAAAAAAATGCATGCTGGATGCAGTGACTGACACCTATAAATCCCAGCACTTTAGGAGGCAGAAGTGGGACGATTGCTTGAGCCCAAGAATTTGAGTCTGCAGTAAGCTAGGATCACACCACTGCACTCTAGCCTGGGCAATAAAACAAAACCCTGTCTCAAAAAAATAAAAATAAAAATAAAAATACTGCACCAAAATAATGGAATTTAACTAGAGGATAGTTTGGCTTAAGGTCAGTAGCAATGACATACTATCTAGACTGGGCCCCGAAGTAACTGAGAAAAAGAGAAGAATGTATTTACTTTTATGTTTCTATACTTCAAAATCATATTATTTAAAAGACCTGTATGAAATACATTACACTGTACATACACTGGGGGAAGTTTTCTAGAAAAATGTATATACTTTTATGTTTCATACTTAAGAAATAGGTACTACACATGTATAGAAAACATGATGAGTTGGCATAAAGAATGTAAATTGGTTTTTAATGGGGCACAAAACTTTAAATGATACTTTTTCATTCTACTTCTTTATTCTAAAATAATTTCTTAATTATTAATTTTACTGTTGATCTTTCGATAGAAATACTAAAGTTGTTAGTCTTAGCTATGTTCTACCTGGTGTCCGAATCGCTTTGAATATTTTCACAGGAAAAAGGAATAGGATTTCTAAAAACAGTGGCAACCCCAAAACAGTATGCACACTGCTCTGCAATCTACACATCAAACAGTTTAGGAGTTGGACAAACATGTCAGAAAGAAGTGAAGTGAACCTTTACTGCTACAACATTGCCGATAGCAAAAGACTAGTAAGTCCAGCTCTGACACCCCCAGAAAGTCCCAGTGGCATTTTTTAAGTATAGCTTATCTTAGTGAAGAGAGAAAATGTAAATAAATAGGTGTACAATAGGAATTATAAATCAATTTTCTAATTGACAGGTATGAACCCAGAATTCACTTTTACTACTCTCATAATTTTAATTTTATGTAATCTTATGACTATTATATTTTCTTTCCAAGTAAAATATATTGAAAAGATTAAGTCTAATGGAACAAGATACTCTTGAGAGTACAGCTGATAAATTACCCTGAGTTTGCCTTTAGGACTTTAATCATCTCTATCTCTGTATCATACCAAGATTTAAACATTTACAACTCACCTTAAATACAGGTGTGCTTATTATGGCAAAGTTCCTCAAAGAAAAGGTGAAGTACAAAAGTGATTAGGTATATCGTGGTTTTTATCCAGATCAGAAGACATGATTTCAGTGTGCTCAGCAGTTAGTAAATATATTTATATAGCGTTATAGACCATAGTCTTCATTTCAGAGTTGGAGAATTTTGGAGATTTTTCATTTTAACATTTACTTAAAAACATGTAATGAAACACTTGTTGCTCTTTTTTTTCCTAAATTCCCAACTCCAAACCTGGTTGAAACACACATACACACACACACACAACACACACACACACACACACACACACATAGTAAAAAACAATAAGATCAAAGGAATTGATTTATTTAATTAAGTCAAATAATACACTTGAATGATACACTGAAATTTTCTCCTGCTGTGGTTTCTAATCATTATTTCACTTTTCACGATACAGGATGGAGTTATTTTCATAGAGTATTCATTTAATTATGTTTACTGAGCACCTACTATACATCAGGGACACACAGGCTGAGGCTTAAGGATTTAGTGATAACCTAGACAGAGAAGATCCTTGGTTTCATAAAGCTTATGTCCTAGTGCAGAAAGACAGTGAAGGAACAAGTAAACAAATAAACATAATTTTAAGTGGTAATGGGAGCTATGAAGAAAATTAAGCATAGACAGTGAATGCAGGGAGGTAGTTTTTTTAACTCAGATAATCAGGGAAAAGCTTCTCAGAGGAGGCGACATTTGAGCGATATTAACACTAAGAAAAGCCAAGTATAAGAAGATCTGGGGAAATAATATTCTAAGTAACAGCAAGTGTAAAAGGCCTGCATTGGGAACAAGCTTGGTGTATCTTCAATGAATGGCAAGAAATTGTGGCTGTGGCCTGTGAATGAATTGGAATTGGAGAGTTAATCAGGGGCCAGATCATGTAGATGCTTTTTTTTAACATGGCAAAATTTTGTCAGGAATTTTTTTTTTTTTTAAAGAGAGACAGGGTCTTATTATGTTGCCCAGGATCGTCTCAAACTGCTGACTTCAAGCTATCCACCCTCCTCAGCCTCCCAGATAGCTGAGATTATACCCACAACTGGCTCAGATCATGTACACTCTTGTGGTTATGTTTAGAATTTAGGATTTCTTTTTAGATGATAACTAATGGAGCTTGACTAAGGAGTAGTTGTTATATTGATCTGCAGAGCAGTAGAGGCAGGGACACTAAGAAGTAATTAGTCTTAATGAAAGATGATGGTGGTTGGGTGTAGTGCCTGATAATGTAATGATAGTGTTTTCAGGTCATTTGCTACTGAAAAGTGTGATACAATAAGAATAGATAATTGGCCACTGCATTGAGTAACATGGAGGTCATTCATTGTAACCATGAAAGTGGTTTTAGTGAAGTGACTGGGACAAAAGCTTGAGTGGCATATATAAAAGAGAAAATGAGGAATGATAGAGTGAGACCATGGGGATATAAAATTATTAAGTTTTGCTGGTAAAGAAAATAGACAAAAAAGCAGCAGGATTGGGGGATGTCAGGGTACTGTTTCGTGTGTATTTTTATTTTTTAAGATTAAAGCAATTACACATATTTGTATATTGATGGGAAACAACAAAATGGAAGGGGAAATGATGATGCAAGAAAGAAAAAGAATGCATAGAGGAATAATATGTTTAAAAGGTGAAAAGCAGTAGCACCCAGTGCATAACTGGTAAAGTTGACCTTGGTGGGAATACAGACAGTACATCTATTATAGCAGGATAGAATGCAGTGTGGATCCAAATAATATTAGGTTTACAGATTTGATGGATATCTGAGGTAGCTCTGTTTTTTCAAGAAAATATTATGTGAGATCATAAGCTGAGATAGAATTAGATATTTTAAGAGACAGAACAAGTTGTTAATCATCTTATAGAATGGGGAAAAAAGTTTTTAATAGAGAAATGCAATAGGATTGCCCAAAGTGCTGTGCTCACATATAGTGTGAGAGCAATTGATATGGTTGTATACGAAAGTACTTGGGTGTAGATACAGAATTTGCAGCTTGTCACATAATTGGAGTTTTACCAGGTAAGTAAATCAGTCATTTGGAATGCTACTTTTAACGGCCTACTCATCAGCTTAATCAGAAGCCAGACTCCACTGTTAATTTTCTGCATCACCATAGCTAGATTTGTGATTTCGTTTTGCTCAATTTATTTATGTGTAAAATGAATTATCAATGCTTTATTTGTGGGAGCAAATGCAAAATAAAAATTGGCATGTATTAGGATTTCACTGGAAAAGAAATGTATAGTTTTGGTTTTGCTATCAGACCATCCGGGTTTGACATTCTGGCTTTGTTATTTATGAATTACATGACCATGAACAAAATTACTTAAATTCTGTGAGTCTCAGCTTCTTCTTCCATAAAATGGGGATAATAATAATACCTGTATTCAAAAGTTTGATATTAGAAATAATATAAAAGCAACTAGCACAGTATGTAACATGTATCAAATAGTCAATATGAAATGTTATTAACACAATGATCGTTACTATTAATAAAGGTAATTAAGCAAACTGTAGATTTAATAAAGTTATTGATTATTATCACCTTCTCTCATTAGGTATTGCAAATGCTGTTTTTAATGGACAAAGCAGTCAAATATTATTCAGAAGCAATGGGAATATTACCAGAGAACTCACCAATATCACATTTGGTTTCAGAACAAGAGATGCAAATGTAATAATATTGCATGCAGAAAAAGAGCCTGAATTTCTTAATATTAGCATTCAAGATTCCAGATTATTCTTTCAATTGCAAAGTGGCAACAGCTTTTATATGCTAAGTCTGGCAAGTTTGCAGTCAGTGAATGATGGCACGTGGCACGAAGTGACTCTTTCCATGACAGACCCACTGTCCCAGACCTCCAGGTGGCAAATGGAAGTGGACAACCAAACACCTTTTGTGACCAGCACAATTGCTACTGGAAGCCTCAACTTTCTGAAGGATAATACAGATATTTATGTGGGTGACAGAGCTATTGACAATATAAAGGGCCTGCAAGGTTGTCTAAGTACAATAGAAATCGGAGGCATTTATCTGTCTTACTTTGAAAATGTTCATGGTTTCATTAATAAACCTCAAGAAGAGCAATTTCTCAAAATCTCTACCAACTCAGTGGTCACTGGCTGTTTGCAGTTAAATGTCTGCAACTCCAACCCCTGTCTGCATGGAGGAAACTGTGAAGACATCTATAGCTCTTATCATTGCTCCTGTCCCTTGGGATGGTCAGGGAAACACTGTGAACTCAACATTGATGAATGCTTTTCAAATCCCTGTATCCATGGCAACTGCTCTGACAGAGTTGCAGCCTACCACTGCACATGTGAGCCTGGATACACTGGTGTGAACTGTGAAGTGGATATAGACAACTGCCAGAGTCACCAGTGTGCAAATGGAGCCACCTGCATTAGTGATACTAATGGCTATTCTTGCCTCTGTTTTGGAAATTTTACAGGAAAATTTTGCAGGTGAGCACAAAGTCCATATGAAGCTTGGTCTTTGAGGCTATACTCTGCATCACTGTTCTTGTCAAATTGGAAAGCTCTCTCCTCAAGGTATACATATATACTGTGCTGAACAGGGTGACACTGGTCGCTTCCGTCACAATTTGGTCATGTTAAGATGGGATCTCACTTACCAGGATATTCTACAAGTCAGAAAGGTAGTGTTTAAATCAGACTTTCAGCAAAATATTTTCTCAGTCATCTGTGTGAAAATATGTCTCATGAACTGTAGCCCCAGGGTCTGACAGTTTCAAGGCCTCGGGAAACAAATGCATTTACAATAAATGCAAAAGCTGAAATGTAGTATTGTTAGGGGAGGCATGACTTCTATTGCTAAAATAATGCCCTGGGCTATTTCAGGCAGGTAAATACTCTAAAATCCCGAAAAGAGTACATTAAAGTATACAGCTGACCCTTGAACAACGCAGGGGTTAGAGGTGCCTATGTGCAGTTGAAAATCCACATTTAACTTTTAACTCTCCCAAAACGTAACAACTATCAGCCTGGTTGACCAGAAACCTTAACAATAACATAGTCAATTAACACATATTTTGCATGTCATATTCTGTCTTCTTACTATAAAGCAAGCTAGAGAAAATAAAAAGTTATTAAGAAAATCATAGGAAAGAGAAAATAAATTTACTATTCATTAGTGGAAACTGATCATCAAAGATCTTTATCTTGATTGTCTTCGTGTTGATTAGGATGAAGAGGAAGAGAAAGGGTTGGTCTTGCTGTCTCAGTGGCGGCAGAGGTGAAAGAAAATCCACATATAAGTGACTCCACATCATTCAAACATGTGTTGTTCAAGGGTCAACTGTAATTTCAAAACAGTGGAATTATAATTCTCAGACAAATATAAAACAAACATGTTTTAATTACTTTGTCATTAATTAATAAGGAAACTAGTAAGAAATAAAAACTAATTCAAAGGACAATCTAAAGAATATGTATATGTATATATACAAACAAGAATGAGTGAATGAATTTATTAATAAATACAAAACTGTTTAATATCCCATAGGGCAAGAAAACTAGTATTTGAAGTCATCTTCAATACTGTGATAATCATTTGTATGGCTCACTACAGATAAATTAATTTGCATTTTGATGAACAAGAATTTCATATTAGTATTGTTTTCTACAACTTACAGAATTGTAATATAGCTTAGCAAAGAAAATATAAGGCACAGACCACTGCAAAAGTGGATAATCCTAGATGGTCTTTTATATAAACCCAGCAGTGCATTGAAAGAATATGCAGTGATTTTTTTTTGCCCATTTCAAAGTATTTCACATTTTTCTACAACTACAAAAGCAGTATTTTAGTTCTTGTAACCACCTCCATTTCAAGCTATATAAACAGAGATAAGAAAGACTATTTTTCTTGTAAGTCACATTGCTTCAGTATTTCCATGTAAGAAGTTATTATTGTTTTTACAACTTACACCACTTTAAATTTACTAAATAATTGAGTCATTATGGGGAGGTGAGAGGGTTATTATTAACAAGTAATACATTCCAGAACTTCGGCAAGAACACCTGGAATGGGTTGGCAGCCTGTAGACATTACACTAATTCAGAGGTGGTACCTTAATTGCATGAATCTCCTAGCAAACATAACATGTAGGCATACCTATAAGAAGTTGTACATCTCTCCCTAACAGTTACTGTTCTGAGCCTGAGAAAGCAAGGCACCGTTGTAGGTGCTAAGTGTTCCCAACAGGTAACCTGCCTGTTTAAAAGCAAGAAGAATTCAGGATCAAATTTAGTACATTTCACTGTGAATTTTGATAAGTAAAATAAACACACAGGCCCTATTAACTAGTTCTCCAGAATTTTTTTCTGCCTAATTCATCAAAGTCAAGTTCTGAAAGACGAAATCCCTCAAAAATACCTTCTAATGAGATTCAGGAATTGTTTATTAAAACCAAGATGTATACAAAGCTTCATATTTGCATTGCTAATTGACCTCTTTCAAAGCTGGTTGACATTTTTGGCTCTTCTGAAAAGTCTTTATGGTATCTTCTTTTTAAAGTAGAATTGATTAGCTCTTGTGGGAAGGGACACACTTAGCATCATATAAGCTAGTCTATCCACATTAGCTGCAGCACACACAACAGAACAAAATTCAATTCATTTTACACTTCCTGAATATTTATTAGTTATCGGATACCATGCACATACACAGTGGGTCAAAGAGCCTAGCAACACTATTAAACTCTTTAAACATCAGTCCCTTCACACTACTAGATTTTGTCTTACAGTGAAGTTCTGCTTAGCTTCTAATACTTGTTCCACCTTTTATAAGGATTCTTTAACATGTAAAGCTTTGTTGCCATACCAGAGAGCCACACTCTGAATTCACATGCAGTTACCATCGTGTGCTATATACAAAGCTCCTGGAGAGCATTTGGCTTGCATTCTTCGAAGCTATGAATTATTACATAGGGAGCAGCAAGTCTTGGCAGGGCAACTGAAGTTCAGCTCTGAAAGCCAATAGAGAAATCACATGAGTGCTTGGGTACTAGAGTGCTGTCCTTGCTTTCCTGGCCTTTATAGAGATGCAATTTTCCTATGGCCTTTATTGATTTATTAGCAAAGCAGCAGCAAATCTAGTTATAGCAAGTTCTTTTCCAACCCAAAATTTATCGCCACCCCATGGCATAGATCTTATCTCACAAATGAAAACTGTGTAGAAATGGAAGATGTATAGCCATGCTTGTCACAGTACCCTCCAGCAGGAGCTTTTTACTGGAGAAAGTGATTCTTGTATAATGCAGCACAATTAAGCACTTGTAGCTCCTCCAGCCTGAGTACTTAATTAGCTTGGCATTGACTACGTACATGAATTTATCAAAAAAGTTTTCTTGAATGAGATGAACAAGATGAACAGCTGTGGCTGTTGCTTTTATCTCTCTAGACAGAGCAGATTACCCTCAACAGTCTGTGGGAATGAGAAGACAAATCTCACTTGCTACAATGGAGGCAACTGCACAGAGTTCCAGGCTGAATTAAAATGTATGTGCCGGCCAGGTTTTACTGGAGAATGGTGAGTCACATTAGAGCTTTCTGGAAGACAATCCTGAGCTAAAGAATGATGGGATTACTCAAAGTTCATTTTCTCCTCTAATTTTTTATCTCAGTTCCCACAGGAAAATCTATGCTGAAATAGAGGTTCAGACAGAGTGAAACAATAAAAAAGAAGAAAAACTACAGTTTAGGTCAAAGGAGAGAACATTTTATTAGACAAAACTTCAAATAGGGAAAAATGAGTTTTAAAAAATGTATAATGTGCTATTTTTCTTTCTTATAAGTACCTCTGAATTCATGTCTTTTTTTTGTTGCTAACTCTAATACATGATGCAAATATGGTTGCTGTTGAGGTAAAATAAGTTACAACTAAAAGATTGCCTCATAGAATTGCCTACAACCCAAAAGTATATATACCTTATCCATATGATTCTACTTTTCCCAGAGAAACTCTTCAACTCTTCTTCACCTCCTACAGGAATTCTTAAAACAGAGTTGGTCAATGGCTTCAGGCAATCTGTGACCTGCTGAAAATACAGGAAAATTAGAATATGTATTTGAGTGGCTAGGGGTAAGTTCAGGGGTAGAAAGAATGCATACTGAATAGCTTTTATCAGCTGCTCAAAGGGATTTATGTCCCCAAAACAGTTATGAACCAGGGCTCTATAGAATACAGATACTATATAAGCAGATAATAGTTAACCTTTTGTTTTAGCACTGTGCCATGCACCTTACAAATACCATCTCTAATTGTTATAGCTCTGTAAGGAAGGTTTCATGATTTTTATTTTGCATATGGTAAACTGAGGCTGAGAGGTTAAGTGACATATAAAGGGCCTATCCACACGTATGCTGCAGTAAGGTTGAGCTGCCTTCAAAGCCTCTGCTCTTCTATTTGATGTGCCAGCATAACCGTATAAATAAATCTTTGCTCACCACAATTTTTTTTTTTTTAATGAGAAAGGTGTTCTTCCATCTCATGTACCATCCAGGGTAAGATACAGTGATCTCTGATCAAACTTCCTACATTGAAAAAAATTAAATAAACTGAGCTCAGACATATTTGACAAAGATATTTTTACTGACTCAATATTTCCCATAAGCATAGCTAATAAAATAATGGATATGTGAGTGCTCCCTGGCAAGTGCCCTTTGGATTAATTTGAATTTTTTGTTTTCTAGCTGGCCTCTTTTGCATCACAAAGACACAGGTCTTTTGCCATTTTTACAAAACAGCGGGGAGTCTAGGATATACCTGAATTTGACCCTTTTAATGTTCATTTTTATTTGCAGCCTGCCTTCTGTGGTTGGTTCTTTGTGGTACAGGCATTCCAAGTCTATATGTGCATGAAAGGAGATAGCCTTGAGTCACATTCTGCTTTCTGTTGCACCAGTTTTGGTTCTGCAACTTATTAACTGAGATCGTTCAGTTGTATTCCAATTCCATGTATCTTTCAAAATATTGCAAATATTTTCTTGTCATTAATGTTGAGTAATTCAACTATTGTCAAGTGTGGGTTGCTTCCTGGTTGAACGTCACAGTTTCTGCCTAATGGCGCAATGCATAGAACTCATCCAAAACCCTGGATTATTTTTCTCTGCCACTCACACATTATTTCTATTTACAACAAACATTTCCCTGTCCTCTGATATTTATTAGTTTACAAAATTTATATTTGACATTTAAATTTAGATATATTTGAAACATAGAAAGAAAAGAAAGCTTAGAGTGTTCCTTCTTTTCCCAGGAGACTTTTCAACTGGAAAAACTTACAAGATGCCAGATATTTCTAAAACATTGAACCTGTGTTCAGTAGATTCCATGCTTTCAAAGTCCTTAACCATCATTACTTAATTGACTGGATGTTAATGGATTTATTTTTACTTTCCATGCATTAATTAACCTCTAATAAAAATGCCAATGATGCTGATAATACATGTGTATCTATTGTTGACTGTTTAGTTCAACAGAGAAATAGGTGAGAAAGTGATGGAGTAGTTAGAGGAAGACAGAAAATAGTGGGCTATCTCCCACGGCCTAGGGAAATGTGACTTCCATCGCATCCAAGGATATTGAAAAGCTATCCTCAAATAAATTGGCTTCTCTCCTGCCTTGGTTAAACCTCCAGCTTAATAGTGTCATCTTGGCAGGTTTTGAATGACGGATGGTGTGAACACTCTGGCCCACCCAAGACCGAGAATGCTTGGCAAGCTCCTGAGGGTTGTCAAGTTTTGCTCAGATCTGATCAGAGAAGTCTCCCTCCAGTCCAGAAGCATAAGCCAAAAAAGGAAAACAAAATGTCTCAGCTATGCTTGGTATCCAAAGGGATAAGGAGCTATTTTTCTTGGAAGAAATCTTTGTTTTCCTTTATACCTTGGGCTGGTCTTGCCCCACTACCTCATCCCCTCTCATTTTGAGCCTAGTGATTAGTCTCTGACCCATACCTGCAAGTTTTACATTTTGGAAGGTGAGGGAAAGAATAAGGGAAAATTAAAAATTGTTTACATCAAGTTTCAACATTATAAGCTGCACTGTAGAGATCTTGGAGCTCAGATTTTATACAAATTTTCAAAAGTAAAATAGCCGCCTTAGTTGCTGTTCTATCCCAAGGTCTTAGCAGAGTGTTTGTCACATACTATGTGTTAAATAAATATCCACTGAGTGACTGAATACATGATTGGTGACTTAATCCATGAATATACAGAAAAACAAATTCTTGATGGAAAATTAGGTTAAAAAATGGCAATATCCCAGGAAGATGAAAACTTCAATTTCCCTGAGAATTGATGTCACTTGTCTTGGAAAATTTGGCTTTTGAAAGTCATTCTACCTCAACATTTCAGAAATTATGCTTGGCTATTGGAACACAGATTTATTAGCAAGTACAATCTTCTAATTATTGATTTTTGCTTTTGTTATAAAAAAAAGGATTTCCACAGACAATAACTCAAAATCTCTCAGAATAAACCTCCTCCTCCTCCTCCTCCTCCTTCGTCTCCTTCTTTTTTTTTTTGGTTTCTCTTTGGTGGGATTTTTCCTTAGCCTGAGGGCTCTGACGCATGAAGATCCTGATAGCCTGAATGTAGATTTGCCCTGCAGACTCCAGATGGCAAAATACAGCCTCTCTCCTTGTGCCCCTAATAAACTGAACATTTATATAAGGTGGCAACCCCACTAATGCTCTTGAGCGTGGCACTGGTGCAGTCATGGCCCACTTTTCTCTTGGTTTCTAAATATTTGCATCTATTTTCTCATTCCAATTAATTCCATGTGTATATGTATACATATGTGTACAGATTATTTCCATTAAACCCCAAATGTGTTAAAGAAATTTTAAGAAATATCTCCGACATTATGAAGTATATATAAAGTATGTGTGGATGGGTAGATAAGACTGTGCTGTTCCAGATAGATAAGGCAAAATTTTTCTTCCCATTTCAAAACCAATGTATTCAACAGGGACCTGGGTTTCTGCTATTCTGTTTATTTTGAAGGTGTGAAAAGGACATTGATGAGTGTGCCTCTGATCCGTGTGTCAATGGAGGGCTCTGCCAGGACTTACTCAACAAATTCCAGTGCCTCTGTGATATTGCCTTTGCTGGCGAGCGCTGCGAGGTGGACGTAAGCAGCCTCTCCTTTTATGTCTCTCTCTTATTCTGGCAGAATCTTTTTCAGCTTCTTTCTTACCTCATTTTGCGTATGAATGATGAGCCAGTTGTTGAGTGGGGTGAACAGGAAGATTATTAACATATATTTGAACATTCCCAAATGAAAAAGAAAAAGCCATTGAATTTCAAGAAATGCCTTGATTCATTTTAGATCTCTGGGGAAAAAAAAGGAAATAAAAACCATCTCAATAATTAAAGTAAATTCAAGGCTTATTTTAAACATATCAGAAGCACTTTGTCTGTATATAAAATATTTTCCTATTCTAACTTTAAATATGAAAAAAGTGTTCTTAATATAACTAGAAATATCTCCTTATTGTGTGTATTTAGTACAAATATATTATCATTCTTAATACTTCTATACGTGAATGACCACTGCAATTTCTTCCCACTCCATTTCTGGGTATTTTCACATTGTAAGTTGCCCTCAATCACTATGATTCTATTTTCATTTCTGTTCTTTCATTCTTATCTATTATTTATGACACAAAAATTGAGAATTACAGACCAGGTGTGGTGGTTCACTCCTGTAATCCCAGCACTATGGGAGGCTGAAGTGGGCGGAACACCTGAGGCCAGGAGTTTGAGACCAGCCTAGCCAACATGGCGAAACCCCGTCTCTACTAAAACTACAAAAATTAGCTGGAAGTGGTGGCACATGCCTGTAATCCCAGCTACTCAGGAGGGTGAAGCAGGAGAGTTGCTTGAACCCAGGAGGCGGACGTTGCAATGAGCCAAGATTGTGCCACTGCACTCCAGCCTGGGCGACAGGTGAGATTCTGTCTAAAAAAAAAATGAGAATTGCTGATTAAAATTACTGATTATATTCGTCTATGTTTTTACATGAAGCTATTCGAATGAATTGTTACCTTTTCTCTGATATATGATTAAATACAGGAATTTACGTCGAGTCCCTAAAATTGTAGAAAAACAATTATCTTGTATCAGTACTCAAATTATACCTCACTGGTATAATTTCTGATTCCATAAAACCGTCTCTCTAGCAAAGTTACAAATAATCCTTTCTCTATTTCCTTTCCTGCAATACTTTCCCTTTTCCTAACAAATAGAACAACTTTTTTTGTTAATTGTTTCTAAATTTATGAGCTCCTTGACTTTTCTATCAAATGGACTAATTTCAGTTGCTTTTCAATTAATATTTAATAAAAATAAGCACTGTAGTTTATACATAAATTTAAAAGTATATATTGTAAAACTTGAATTTTCTTAGAAGCATGGTTTTCTAAGATTTGCAAGGAAATTTATTTTCTTAAGTATCTTTCAGAAAAAAATATGAAAGCATAGTATACATCATAACCAAAATATATTTGACATTATGATTTTTAAAAATAAGTGTATACCTGAAATGATGGATTTATAAAGTAAATTAATAAGATATGCAAAAATTAATATATTCTTTATTATAAAGATTTCAGAGATTATAAAATAACAATTTAAAAAAACTTTCTTAATGTTTTTGTTGTTTCCACCAGTATGTTATCATTTATGCTAAATATCTTTGTGTAGATATACCCTTCCAAAGGGTTATTTGTGTTCATTTAAAGGAAAAATAGTTTGATCCTATGAATTAATTCATAAAGCAACTAAAATAACAATGGCCTGCCAAACGTCATTTTGTAAATATATGTCTATGACTTTAGGAGCTGTCCTGGTTTGAAAACGTGAGGACAGTTTATCCATTGGATGCCATCTATTTAGTCCCAATTAAGAAAGTTGTTTTTCTGTGAGAATGACCAAGGTAAATTTAAATATACCATTCAAACAAACAAGGACAAGGACAAAATAATATCCTTGTTATAGAGTACATGTAGCCTATAGTCTGAAGTAATATACTACAAAAGCAAAGAAAATGTATTCTATCTTGCAATAGTAATAGACAATTTTTATACAGCAAATTCATATCCTTTGGAGTAGTGACAATCATTTCAAACTGGGAGCAACTAATTGTGAAGATTTTCCTTCTTACTCATCCATTTTCTTCACATCCAAGGCTGCATGTGTGATGCTGCTGCTTCAGATGATTTGTTCCAAAGTTAAATTTTGTGACAAAAGACATGGGGAAAACCTTCCCATCAATATTTGCATTCACAAGTATTTGCAATAAGCATAAGATAGATTATAGCCAAAGACCATATGTATAGTTTTCACATTTACTCCCTTCTAGACATATCTGCACTTATGTACTTACAGGCTGTTCCAAATGTAATGTGTTCTCTACCAAATATGGTTAAGAAATATTCACTCACAATTTCTTTCTGTGTACAATTCTGATGCCTCTGTTGTCACTGTAATTGTCAGTTGCTTTTCTGTTTTCCAGATGTCTTCTTGTCATGAGGTATCTGACTTTAAAAAATGTTTTCCTTTTTCTTTTTATTCTTCTGTATTTTCCAGCTGCATGTGTGTGACTATGGCTTTTACATATTTGCACAGAAAAATAAAACCTTTGTTTCTGTATCTTCTCTTTCTCATCACCTAATGGTACTTGTATTTGTTTGCCTTGACTATGTCTTGTATGATAAAATGTCCACCAGCCATGCATACACACACACACACACACACACCACAGAAGTACTAGTACTGATCTTCCTGAATCGTGATCCCTTTCTGCGAAAGTGTCACTGTGAGTAAACACTGTGGTATCCAAGTAAAGTCGCATGTATGTTTCCTCTCTGGCAAGTAATCCTCTACTTGGCATTCTAAAGTTGATTACAACCCTAATTGTTCTTATTATTGGTTTACATTGTCCCTGCCAAAGCTAGCCATAGTTCAACCTGGTTCTAAAGAGGGGCTGTTTTACCTAAATGACAGAAATTTACACTAATTCCTCTGGACCAAGCTTCTAAAACATAGCCTATATTTACTTGAATAAAAACTAATTCCGTTTTGCTCCGTTTTTCAGATTTAACATTAAACTAAACAGGGCTATGTCTCTATGTTTGGCCATGCCTCCTTTTTTGTGTGCGTACATGGCAAGTGGGTTTTTATCACCCTCCCTTTTGCAAAATAGGGAAGTAGAGAGAATAGGCAAATTTGGAAAAATCAGTGTTGGAGGATGAGAGACAACTAAGTTCAATTAACACCACTGAGGACTTACTCTGTGCCAGGAACTGTGATAAGCCTTTTTAAATACATTATCTTTTCAATTATCTTTTTTCAATACAAGGTCAACTAAAATCTTTTTATCTTCCAAATTATTCACTAAATTTTCTTAAAAGATCTTTTGGCCATTTCTAGGTTTCAAAATAGAAACTGTTAAGCTTTAATTTTGCAGTATTGAAACTTCTTCTGCAAATGGTGCTGCATAAAATTTGAGTTTAGTGAGTTAGGCAGGAAATCAGTGAAGAAATCTGTTTCTCAACTGCCAATATTATTACTAATATAAACTATGTTACTTCTCTGCTTTTGTACTTATTCAACAAATGTTTAATGTATATCTACTATTTGCCATACTGTATACTAGGTCCTGGGAATAGAACTATGATTTAGACACAATGCTTGCTCAAAATAAGCTGAAGTTATGGTAAAGAATGTGGGTTAGGCCGGGTGTGGTGGCTCGCACCTGTAATCCCAATAGTTTGGGAGGCCGAGGCGGGTGGATCACCTGCGGTCAGGAGTTCGAGATCAGCCTGACAAACGTGGTGAAACCTTGTCTATACTAAAAATACAAAAATTAGCTGGGCATGGTGGCGCATGCCTGTAATCCCAGCCACTCAGGAGGCCGAGGAAGGAGAATCACTTTAACCCGGGAGGTGGAGGTTGCAGTGAGCCGAGATCATACCATTACACTCCAGCCTGGGCGACAGAGCGAGACTTTGCCTCAAAAAAAAAAAAAAAAAATGTGGTTAAACAAATAGTCTTAGGATGTAACTAGGATGTAACTGAGGTCCAGCTGTTAGGGAGCATATGGGAGAGGCATTCTGTCCAGTCTTACAGGTAGGTATAGAAGGTCAAAGAAAATTTCCCGAAGCCTAAGCTAAGACTTGAGGGAGTTAGGCTGCGGAAGAAGCAATGGCACAGTACTGTGTGTTTCAGGCAGAAGGGGCTGGAGAGGTTGTGCACTGTGGCAGGGAGTATCACAGGGTGGCAGTGCTGAAAGATGGGGCTGTTGAAGGAAGCAGGAGTAAGCCGTTATACACCTTGGCAGAGACCTTGGTTTTTCATCGTAAGAGAAATGGAGAATCCTTGAAGGGTTTCAAACAAGAAAAATGTCATGATTATACTCGCACTTTAGAAAGATCACTTGGGCTTCTACATAGAGAATGGCTTAAAAGAAAGGCAAGACTGGACCCAGAAAGACACAGCTAGGAGGCTGCTGCAGTAATAAAGATAAAAGGAGATTTTGCACTACCATATATAATTGTAGAGAAGATAGATTTTAAAAGTTTAAAGCATGATTGTTTGGGAGAAGCTGTGGGTCTAAAGGGGTTATAACTTAAATTTGGTGGATAATATTTTTAATATCTTTGTTGATTGAATAAATGAATGAATTTAAGATCTGTTGGATATCTAAATACAGTTATTAATCAGTGTGCATATTCCATTCTGGAGTTCAAGAGGCATATCTGGATGTATATATTTGGGATATATATTATAGATCTATTGAGTGTTATATTCCATTCTTTGTATATGTAATCCATTTGTATTATTTATTTATTGCTCTGCAACAATATTACTTCAAACTTGGCAACTTAAAACAACACACATTTATTGTCTCACAGTTTCTGTGTTCAGGAGCCCAGGCACGGCTTAGCTAGGTCCTCTGCTTAGGGTCTCACAAGACAGCATTCAAGGTGTCAGCCAGAGATATGGTCTCATCTGAGCTGAACCAGGGAGGGATCCACTTCCAGAGTGAACTCAGGGATCAAGTTCACTGAGGCTGATGGCAGAAGTAGCCCTCGATTCCTGAAGGCAGCCCTCAGCTCCTTGCCACTTGGGGCTCCCCAACATGGTTGCTTACTTTCTCAAAGCCAAAAAAGGAGGGAGAGATGCCAGCAAGATGGATGTTACCATTTTATATAACATAATTATGTAATTGTGTACATATAATCGCATATTTCTCCTCACCTTTATCATAGTCTGTTGGTTAAGAGCAAGTCACAGGTTCTATCTACACTCAAAGCTAGAGGGGCACACAAGGTGTAAACACCAGGAGGTGGGGACCAACCATGGGGGGTTCACTTAAGAGGGTGTCTGCCAGCTGGTTGCAGCAGCTCACATCTGTAATCCCAGCATTTTGGGAGGCCTATGCTGTAAGATCACTTGAGTCTAGGATTTCCAGGCCAGCTGGGAAACATGGTAAAATCCCCTTTCTGAAAAAAGAAGAAAATAAAAAATACAAAAATTAGTTTGGCATGTGCCTGTAGTCCCAGCTACTAAGGAGGCTGAGGCTAGGTGGGAGTATCAGCTGAGCCTGGGAAGTCGAGGCTGCCAAGAGCCATGATGGCACCACTGCACTCCAGCCTAGGCAACAGAGCAAGACCCTGTCTCAGGAAAAAAAAAAAAAAAAAAAAAAAAGAAAGAGTCTGTCTGCTAAACCTTCTCTCACAGTATCTTTTTTTACTCTCTGTGCTGCATTCTGCATATATTCCCTATTGCTATCTTCCAAGCACTGGTAGTCCACATATAATCCACTGATAGATTTTCAATTTTAAATTACTTTAAAAAATTCTGACTTTTTTTAATCTCACAAATCAATCTTTTCTCTTGTTTGTGTCCTGTTTTTTTTTTTTCTCTCTATAATTGCTACCTTCATTTTACTTTCACATAATTAGGAACCTATTTAATAGTGTCTTTCAGACTGTTGTGTTATTTCAAGCTCTTGGGGTGCTCACCCTCCTATTTTTGTTTCTGTTGAATTTTACTCACAACAGAGTTTTTCTTCTTGTGGTTTGTAATTTTTTTACCAGCAAAAACAACTTTAAGAGGATTTTTCTTTTACCTGGGGGGTCTTTGTGTGCTGAGTTGCGTAAATGCCCTTGACTACAGTCTTAGCTTTAGATTTTTGCTAGGAAGCCAGGAGTTTCATTGGTCTAGTGCCTGTTTTTGTGCTCTCAGTTTGGGGATTCCCACAACATCTGGATAGTGTAAATTTGGTCTCCATATACAATTTGGGTTCAAGCCCTTTATAAATGTGACACAAACTCTCTCCAACTTCTTTTCTTACCTGTGCTCTCACAAACTCCACTCTCCAGCCACATGGAACTTTGCACCTCCCTTTGAACTTTTCACAGCTGCCACAGCTCTTCCCTTATGTACTGTTCCTCCCACCTAACCTGTCATTCCCTTCTCTGCTTGACATACTTTTGTCCTTCCAGAAATTTCAGATCTTGTATAGACTCTTCTAGGATCCTTTCTGTGATTGCCCCAGGAAAAGCTTACTATTTTATTCCTGCACTTTCTTGTTATTTTGTACTTCTTTTTCTAGTGCTTATTATTTGGTAATTATCTATGCATGTACACACAAAAACAGCATCCAATAATAAACTGCTCAAGGCCAGAGGCCATCTAACATATCTAACTCAGCTCTGCAAATGTCTGTAAAAGAATGATCACTTTACAGTAACATGGAGATCCTGAGAAGAAATTATATTGCCTCCTTATTTTAATATTTTTATTTTAATAAGGATAAATGCATAGTGTACCTAGAATAGAATTTATCATGATATACTTATAGCTAAGTGAGAAAATGCAGGCTATTTAAGAATACAAATAAGTGTTTATTCATAGTGGTATTTACAACAATGTCAAAAGAATAGCAACTATGTCAGTGTACATTTTTATTTTCCTTTAGTTGTAACATCATAGTTATGACAGCTGCTTTAAAATCCTTTTCCGTTAATTCCAACACCTAGGTCATTTTGTGATTGGTCTCCACTTATTTAATTTCCTCTTGTATATGGGTTTCATTTTTCTGTTTCTTTATCTAGTAATTTTGGATTGCATCCTGGTCATTGTAGCTTATACAATGCAGAGACTATGAATTCTTTTATATTTTTCAGAAAAATATTATTTTTATTTTATTTTATTTTATTTTATTTTTTTGAGATGGAGTCTCACACTGTCGCCCAGGCTGGAGTGCAGTGGCGCAATCTCGGCTCACTATAAGCTCCGTCTCCGGGGTTCATGCCATTCTGCTGCCTCAGCCTCTCAAGTAGGTGGGATTACAGGCGCGGGCCACCACGCCTGGCTAATTTTTTGTATTTTTAGTAGAGATGGGGTTTCGCCGTGTTAGCCAGGATGGTCTCGATCTCCTGACCTCGTGATCCGCCCACCTCGGCCTCCCAAAGTGCTGGGATTACAGGCGTGAGCCACCACGCCCGGCCCAGAAAAATATTATTTTATTTTGGCAGGCAGTCTCTTAGCTGAATCAAACTTCTAGCCCTTAGCAGTGCCCTCCTTGGTGTGTCACAGCTGCACTCTCTGGTCAGTTATTTTGCCTTTAGCTGGGTGACTTGGAGTGTACTCTACATGGGCATATTACAAGGGTTAACCAGAGATTTGAGCAGAAATCATTTTCAGAAGTTGAGGCTTCACCTCTGTAGCTGTCTCCTTTCTAGAATTTTTCCTTCACTTTCCAGCTGCTATGGTGAACCCTAACTCTTTTCTCTGGTTCTTCAAGCCTGTAAGATTACAAACGTCTCTCCTAGTTTTAGTTAACTGGCATGGTGTTGAGCAGAGACTGCACTCCAAAAAAAATAAAAATCACATAGTGCCCTCTGCTCTTCTTAGTTCAAATTCTCATACAGGTCAACGCATACTTTTGGTTATTATCTGAGTGCCCTCAGATTATTGTTTTTTGCTATTCCATCTGGATTTTATTGCTGTTATATGCCAAAGGGTTAGTCTAGTAGAAGCTACTTTGTCCACAGAAGTGGAAACTGTAATTTTAAGACGGTAATCTGAGATAGTAATCGCATAGGTATTTGGTCCCAGAATAAGATACATGGTTTTCCTTCTGATTTCTGCCCTGACCACATCAATTCAGAAGCGCAGGTTTTACTTCTGGGCACTACATTCTGGGGAAAGCATTGATGAATGCCAGGGCCTAGAAAAGGGCATTTTAGCTTATTTTAGCAGGTTTGCTACGTGGGTATATTGTGTGATGTCTGATGCTGAAGTTTGGCATATGAATGATCCTGTCACCAGGTAGTGAGCACAGCAACCCAACAGTTAGTTTTTTTGTAAACAGTATAAGGATAAAGGGATATTTTGTCTAGAAAGGGAAGACTTAAGGAAAGCATGAAACTGCCTTCACATATTTGAAACGTTATCATGAGAATGGAAAAATAGATTTGTTCTACATTAATACAGAAAGCATAGGCCGGGCACGGTGGCTCATGCCTGTAATCCCAGCACTTTGGGAGGCCGAGGTGGGTGGATCACGAGGTCAGGAGATTGAGACCTTCCTGGCTAACACTGTGAAACCCCGTCTCTACTAAAAACACACACACAAAAAATTAGCTGGGCGTGGTGGCAAGCGCCTGTAGTCCCAGCTACTCGGGAGGCTGAGGCAGGAGAATGGCGTGAACCCTGGGGGTGGAGTTTGCAGTGAGCTGAGATTGCGCCACTGCACTTCAGCCTGGGAGACAGCGAGACTCCGTCTCAAAAAAAAAAAGAAAGCATAAATAAGACAAAGGGATAGAATTTATTGAAAGAAGATTTCAAGTCAGCATAAGAGGAAGAAAGTTAACATTAGAAGTACTCAATAATGTAATGCATTGATTTGCACCAAACAGAACTCCCATCCCTGGAAGCATTCCAATAGAATCTGAATGACCGTATTTCAGAAATAGTGTAGAGAATACTTATGCATTGATTGAAAGAGAGGCATGGACCTGACATTTCTTAAGCATCTGTGATTAGCTGATTAGCACAATTCATGCATTTTCTATGTATAATGTTTCTCAAGATTATGGCATAGATTACTCATGATAACAAAATTATGGGCCAGGTGGAAAAATGACATTTGCGAATTTTAGTTGAGGAAAGTGTGGTACACAGGGCTAAATAATTGGCCGAGATCACCTGATACTTTGGAGAAAGGGAGGATTGGGAATGATTCATCCAGATTTTTCAGGTCATTAATACGTTGGACCATGTTATAGTAAAGAAATGTTTGAGAATGAGACATTTCCCTAAGAATGTGATATTTTTAAATGCATTGATTTATTATGCTGCTTTCTCTGAAACTGAACCTAACACTATCGATTCTGCCCCATTCAGAGCAAGGATGGGCTGGGCCTGGATGTTTGCCATGTGCTTCATATACACTGACAGGATTTTCTGAGCAAACCTCGAGGTCTGCATTGCTTCATCCTCAATCATTTCCAAACAAGATCTGAAACAGAATCGAGGCATATAGCCAGACAATAGCAAGAGAGCAATTGGGAAAGTTTGTTTAAATTGTGCTTCTCTTCTTAATATCGTATGGTAAAATACTGACATTAGAAAAACATTCCATTATAAATAGTAGGATGTCCCTCATAGGAAGATTAAGTGAATGCTCTTTCAACCACTACATATGCCACTGAAACATTAGATTGAATCATATGAACTTGCAAATATTTGACATTTTGACTGATAAAAATGACAATTTAATACGGTTAAACTGACTCCATAATAGGTGCCTGATATTTGCAAGGATGCTTTTTCTAAAGTTTAGGTTGTTAATGCAGAAGGGAGAATTAAAGAGTTAAAAAGGATTTCAGGAATCATCTAATCCAACTTCTTTACGTATGAGATGAAGAATCTAAAGCTCAGAGAGAGAGTGCTTTATTTAGACTCTACTAGTATCCTGGTCTGTCAACCCACAGTTCAATATTCTTCCTGCTGTTCTAAGATGATGCAGGAAACTCCCTATCCCATTTGCCAGAGAGATTGTGAATGAGAGTCTCAGAGTACTCTAGGCCACTGCAGAGTCCCTGCATACGTGACCTATTTTAAAGCTACAAATTTATAAAACCCAATCAACATCAGCACTGCATTCATCAAAATGTAGTCTTAGTCTAATGATATTAAAAGTACTTTAAAGAAATATGATGACGAATATCAATTGTCATTATATAGGCCTAGGATCTTAGAGGATGTAGGAGACAAGGCTGAGTCTGGCTTGATTTCGTAATGGAAAAATGAAAGGATGTATGAGATGAAGGGACCTTACATATCAATTTTAGTAATAAATATTCACAGAAACCTTATGAGATAAATATTATAATACCCATCTTATAGATGGGGAAAATGAGATTTAGAAGGGCTAGTTACCTGCCCCAGGGCCACACAACAAATAGGGATCAGAGCAAGGTTTAGAACTTGGGAATACTTAATTCCAAGCTACAGTTCTTCCTAGGATGCAGCACTATCTTTAGTAACAAACCCTATAAGTTGATTCCTAAATAAGTTACACATATGTAGAAATGGTTCAGCCACTATAAAAACCTGTATGAAGTTTCCTCAAAAAATTAAAAATAGAACTATCATATAATTTGTTAACTATCATATGATTAATGATTCTGAGTATATATACAAAATAGTTGAAATCAGGGTTTCAAAGACATATCTGCATTCCCACATTCATTTCAGCATTATTCACAATAGCCAATAGATGGAAACAGGCTACATGTTCAGTGAAGGATAAATGAATAAAGAAAATAAAATGGAATATTATTCAGCCTTAAAAAGAACAACATTCTGACACACGCTACAATAGGAATGAACTAGAAGTATATTATGCTAAGTGAAATTACCCAATTATAGAAGGACAAGTATTGTGTGAGTTCACTTATATGAGGTATCTAGAAGAGTCAAACTCCTAGGAGCAGAGGGTAGAATTATGGTTGCTAGGAGCTAGGGGGAAGTGGAAATGGGGAGATGTCGTTAAATAAGTATGTGTGTGTGTGTGTATATATATATATAAGATATATATAATTAAATTTGTATATAAGTATATATATTTATATATAAGTATATATAATTAAATTAGTATATATAATTAAATTAGTATACATAATTAAAGTGTATATAATTAAATTATATACATATATACTTATATACTAATTTAGTATACTCACAAGTATATTAGTATACTAATTATAAACATATTAGTATATAAATATATACATTAAATAACTGTGTGTGTATATCTGTATATATATATATGTGTATATATGTGTATATATATGTGTATATATGTGTATATATATATATATAGAGAGAGAGAGAGAGAGAGAGAGAGACAAGGTCTTGCTCTGTTGCCCAGGCTAGAGTCCAGCGGTGTGATCACAACTCATTGCAGCCTCAAACTTCTAGGTTCAGGCAATACTCCTTCCTCAGCCTCCTGAGTAGCTGGGACTACAGCCATGTGCCACCACACCTGGCTAATTTTCTTCTTCTTCTTCTTCTTCTTCTTATTATTATTTGTAGAGATGAGGTCTCACTATGCTGCCGAGGCTGGTCTCAAACTCCCAGGCTCAAGCAATCCTCCTGCCCTGGCCTCCCAAAGTGCTGGGATTACAGGCATGAGCCACTGTGCCCAGTGGTATAAAATTTTAATTATACAAGATGAATAAGTTTTAGAGAACAGCTGTACAACAATTGTGCCTACAGATAATAATGCTGTACTGTGCACTTGAAATCTTGTTAGTAGAATCTTATGTAAAATGATCTTACCACAATTTTTTAAAAAGTTACTTAAGAGAGAATTTAAAATATTTCAAAGGGAGGAAAAATAAATAAATAAAATAAGAAATTGTTCATAAATGTTATTTTGATGCATTATCAAGCACCAAAATTAGGTCTAATTTAGTTCACTAATCTCTTTTCCTTTCATCTTTTCATACATTATTAAGATTTCTGCTTCACCAAGTATAATTAATGTTCTTCATTTCTTAATTTGAGGTCATTGCTGCAGGCTTCACGGAAATCATGCAACATAGATTTTCCCGTCAGAACACATTTTTTTCATGTGTTCTGAATAGAATGGAAACAGGCAACATACAGATTGGAGATCCTGGGTTATAGGTGCAGCCAACTAAATTGGTTGGTTTGTTAAGCCATAGACAACTGTGGGAAATAACTAGGTTGATGTTTGCCACTGAGTTGACTAGCTAACCAAATCATGCAGCATTTTTGTTAGCTGTCAAATCAATCTCATCATCTACTAAAATCTCCCAGAAATGATCACTGCCTTGGTAAGATACTGGACTTACGGAAACCGGTTTTTAAAATAATGCATTTATTCATTCATCCACCATTTATCAAGGGCCTTTTCCAGGCAAAGCTCTGAGCTAGGCATGGTAAGCAACTAAAATATACACAAAAAAGTGTGTTTGTGCTTTGAAAGAACTTAGGTAAGAAAATCAGGTACATAGCTTCGTACATAAGAGTTCTCTAATTTTGTGAATCATAAAGATATTTTTAATGTGTCTATAATGACATATGTTGGTTATGACAAGGTTGGCCATATTATTTATTGTCCAAATTGGAGCATTTTCAAAGTGAAAGAGAGCAACACTATTAATAATTATTCTAGGACAACAGCTTAAACTGATACTGTTCTGGGCAAACTAGGACATATCCTAGTTATTACCCACCCAGGAGAATGCATTATGTTTCACTTGATTCTCTTTCAAATGCCGTTGACATCTATCACAGATCATTCCGAAATCAAGTCTACATGTTACAAACTAATTAACTGATAAAAATAACTCAAAGCAAACAATAAAGTTGACGGCATCATGTTAGTTACCAATTTTCTTGAATTATTTTCCTTATTTTTTGCTCAAGGAGAACTTTTGGCATCAGTTCCATCTATTAAAAATAGAGTTGTCAACCAAACTGAAAACTGCCGGTATGCACCCGGATACCATGCCATTGTCTTGTTTAACATGACATGAATTTAGTTTCTACTAATTTTTAATTTTAAGAATGGGGTGTATACATTTTTTTCTTTAATAACTTACGTTGCCTTTAGGAAATGCAGTTGCAGCTCATTGAATTCATTGCTAAATCTTTTTTTGTGAGAACAAATTGAATAGCATGTAGAAGACTGTAGGAATTTACTCTCTGAACAATTTTAAATACCAAGATAATTGACTTGAAATTGGCAATTGCTTTAATATTGTTTCTACTTAAAACTTCCATGACTCATAATACTTATTCATGGATTATATGTGTATAATTTTCCTAAATTTCTCTAAATTAAAAATGATTTTTCATCCTAAAAGGTTATAAATATCATGGCTATTATATTTTTCTCACAATTGTAATTACTGAAACACAGGTTTGTTTCATGTAAACTGTAGAAATATTTTGGAGACTAATTATACACAGAAAGGAAGCCACACATTAAATATAACATCCAAAACCAAATAGGCTGTTTGCAGTGAAAGTTATTTGATCATTTGGAAATTATATTCATGATTATTTCATTGTCTAGTTGAATGTATTTTAATTTAGTTTCACAAATAGCTACAAATATATGTTACTTTTATCCACTTCCCTTAATATTTCTTTGATAATCCTATGCTGATAACAACACAGTTATAAAGGAAAACTGAAGTACTTCTATATTTGTTATTTAAAGTGGGAAAATACGTATTAATGACTGATAAATGGCCGAAATTACTCTAGTTGATACCTAGAACTCAGGAAAAAAATTATATTTTGAAACCAATTCATTTCCTTGAATTTTTCAGTAGCCAGCATCATCCTGAGTAAGTATATACTCAATAAATATTACCTAAGTGATTGAGATAATGAATGAGGTATTTTTGAGGTAATTTTGAAGTGTCAATTTTCAGCCTGGAGAATTTTGTTTTTGTGTGAGTATGTGTGTGTGAATGTTTTTATTCATCCTACCCCATAGTTACTGAAATTAAGATGAAAATGATAGTATATAGTAAGTACAGAAAATTGTCCCATTTCCCTTTCAAATTTACAGGATGAAAAAGGAAAGGCTTGATCATTAGTCACCACTTTGTTGATGACAGTGTCTTGGAGACAAGTGAGCCACACCATCCATTAGGAAAACATTTCCATCTAAGAACCCAATGCACAGAAACCCCATTATTCATCTTGAATTCGAATTTGATGTAAATTAACCCTTCCCTGAACCAATCCCAGCTGCAGTCGAGATCCATAAAGATATATGTTGCTTACCATGCCTAGCTCAGAGCTTTGCCTGAAAAAGGCCCTTGATAAATGGTGGATGAATGAATAAATGTATTATTTTAAAAACCGGTTTCCGTAAGTCCATAATCACATGGACACAGCCAAGGACACTCTCAAGGCAGTCCTGCAGGTTATACTCAATTTGCCTAAAAATCGTAGTGGTTTGAGAGGAGGAGTGGATTTTCTCTTCAAAGTAAGATAAGTATGGTTGAATTGTAGAAAATCACGTCCTTGTCTTCCATTTACTCTAAAGCCAGTAAGAACTGACCACTGCTGCAATATTGAAAAGACATTTTAAAGAATATGTTGCTCATTGTTCTTCGACCCTAAAACCCTCATTTCATTCTCCTTTGCCTAGTCAAATACATTTGTTCTCATAATGTTCCAGTAAAGATTTCCTTGCTCCCCTCCCCCACACAATCAGCATTTGGAGTGTCTTGTTGCCATACAATCCTAAGTACACCTCTATCATACCATTGTATAATAATACTAATAGTGGCTAATATTTGTCATGTGCTTACTCTGAGCCCGAAACTATGCTAAGGTCATTATAAGCATTATTTTATTTATTATTCACAAAGTCCCAAGAGTTAAATAATATTATTTTCCTCATTTTATTGATGAGAACTCAAAATCAGAGAGAGGCTAAGTATCTCTTCCAAGGCTCTCCAATTCAGAAGTTGGAGCCACGCTTTCAGATCCCGGAGCATCTGCATCTATTACCAATTAGCTATACTGCAAAAGCCTTCATTTCTCTGCCTTATCCTCCATCCTGAGAGCTATAGGAAGGTGGAGAAAATGTCTTGTTTATCTTTATAACTTCAGTACCTGGCAATCATTCCTGGCAGAGTAGTGCTTCACTATTTACCAAAGGAATAAATGAACGAATGAAAGAATGGTATGTGGTGTGCACAGAAGAAATTAGAACATTCCCGGGGCTGGGGTAGGGTAAAAAAGCTTTGTGCAGAAGATATTTGATCCAGCTCTTAAAGAATAAGCAAGCATTATCTCAGAAGAACAAAAAGCACATTTCTCCTTGACATTTTTTTTGTATTGTTGATTGTTTATTTGCTACCAAAGTGTTAATTTAACTTAAACAGTTTTTCACTGGAGAAATTAGTTCACAAATAAGTTGTATACCTGTCAGCAAGGAGAGCTTAGAATGTCAGAATGCCCATGTTTTTATTAATAGTGTAAGTGCCACACTGTGTTTATAATTATTCCTTGCTTTTGTTGATTATTAGTTCTTCTTAACATAACTGCATTTTTAGATTTGTGAGAGCAGAAAAGGGAAATTCTGGAAAACAACCATTAAAGCCATAACCTTTCTTAGGGATCACCAAACGAGGGTTATAGACATAAGGGAAGAAAGGAAACTTAAGACACTGGCCCCAAAAGATAATCAGCGTCAACACACATTTTTGAAGGGGCCCTAAGCAATGAGAGCAGAAATATGCCAAGGAAAAATGGGTGGTACCAGAAGAAAAGGAGGATCCAGGAAAGAGCTAGTAGAGTTTACAAGTAGAAAGAGCCCTACAGCAGCCACAGGAGCTTAGGGACATGGATGAAGATTTCTGCATTTGCCCCAAATGTGCCATTAAGAACATTAAAGCTTATCTTTTTTTTTTTTTTTTTTTTTTTTTTTTTTTTTTTTACAAATCTAGTTGTCAGAAAAGCCTTACAACAAATATTCTAAATGTTCTCTTCTTTCCAAATTCAGTTGAGCCTGAAGGGTTTATGCTGTCCACTCCCACCTATTCATTGCCAATTCATCCTCCCTGTAAGCCACCTTCATCTGCAATAACTGCTCCCCACAGGATAAGCTGACATTGTGAGCTTCTATGCAGGAAATCCAATGTTCTGTCCTTTCATAAGTCCCATGGCAATGCAGAGAGCTGCTGGAGTCAGTGCCTTCCATATATTCTCTACAGCTGAAAGAATGCAAGCATCTTCCCAAAGTCACCATTCCATCCACACGTTTGTTTCTTCAATACATCTGGCAATGGGTAGTACACAGGGAGAGAAGAAGCAGAGCAGGGAATCTGTAAAAGATAATAGATAATTCCTATGACAATACTTTCAAGGAAACTATAATCTAGCTGTCAAGAAAAAAGAAACTACAAAACATCCTGAAAACAATTAATCCCTAATTTATGTTACTGAGTAAAACCACAGTATAAATTCACAGAAGTCTGATCGCTATGAGCTATTGCAAGAGGGAAAGTTTTCATGGAGGATACGGAGATTAAAGTAGGCCATGACATATGAGAAAGATTATTTATAGAACGGAAAATGGGAGCACATTCAGGAGAGAAAAATGTCACAAGTAAAGATGTGATAGTGGGAAAAAAAAGTTTAGATGGGATGAAGAACAGAGACTAGGTAGGCCTGATTTTAATAGATAAAGAATGTCAGGAAATAGTAAGATATAAAAGTGGATAAATTAAGAGAAAGATTAGATGATGGATTCCATTGACCAAACTTTGGTAAAAATCCAGCCAGAGAAGAAAGAGTCATTCTATAATTCTGTGATTTAGGTATATGCCATGTTTTCTTCTCAAATGTTTCCTACAGGTTTTGATTACATATGGCTACAATTCACTTTCTGACTAGAAAGGACCTACCTTACTCTGTTTGGACTGCTGTAACAAAATACCATTGACTGGGTAACTCTTAAACAACAGAAATTTATTAGTACTGGAGGCTGGGAACTTCAAGACCAACTGACCACAGATTTAGTGTCTGGTGAGGACCGACCCATTTCCTGGTTCATAAATGGTGTCTTTTCTCTGTGTCCTCATATGACAAAGGAACAAGGCAGTTCTCCAGGACCTCTTTTATAAGGTTACTAATCCCATTCATGAAGGCTCTACCCTCATGACCTAATTGGCCCCATCTTCTAATACGGTGACATTGGCGATTAGGTTTCAGTGAATGAAATCTGGAAGGACATAAACATTCAGACCATGGCAGGATCTCACACCAAAATGGTAGCATCTTTCCTTCATAATAGATTTATCGATAAAAACTCCCGAATTATATTCTCAGACGAATTCTTTCATTTTGGAACTCAAAGCAATACAAACTGTTTATTCTTCCAGAATTTTTTAAAATATGTAACGTTATGCACACAGAAAGTTTTTCCTGAGCAGATTTTTTTGGGAGTTTGGTTTTTGAAACTAGCTTATTAAATATACAAAATCTTCAGTCCAATTTTTTATTTCTGCTAATTAGAAGTTTTCTCTAGGCATAGCTTTGTTAGTAAGTCTTGCTTTAAGCCCCCTTCTTTTTTTTTTTAACTTCATTTAAATCTTTCTAGAGTTCTTAATTGAGGATTTTAATTGAGGGTTTTTAGACCTATGATGCTCTCCTATTTCTCTCAAAGGACCAAAGACATGTTTTGGTCTGGTCTGGGGAAGTTCAGGTATAATCAGATTAAGTCTCCCTTCACCAAAAATTGAGCAAATTCCCTGGATCAGCATCACTAAAAAAGAGTCTCTGGGGCAACAGACTGATGTTATTACTCACCATCTTAATGTACATAAAATTAAGGAACTATATTTACTCACTTCAGAAAATTTCTAAGTTGTGCAGATCAATATAAAAGGTGCCTTATACTGAGCAGTGGTTGGTGTGAACATTTCTGTGATTGGTGCAATCTATTTTCAGAGCTAAGGAAGCCAGAAGATTAAAAAAGCAGACCCTTAACTACCTAAGGGAGGTTAACAGTCTAGTGCACAAGAAAGCTTGCATCAGATGACCAGGATTCTTACGGTGCCTCTTTCAGCCAAGGATTGTGCCTTCTCTGATATTAGGCCATAATGATCACATGCACTCAACATGCAATGCCTCATTTAGTTCTAACCATCATAGTACTGTTATTTCCACTTTACAGATGCTGAAACGAAGGCCCAAAGAAGTGAAGTGACTTACTTGGGGTCACACAGTTCATTTAACCTCAAATCCTCATTTTTTTCTCCAGTGTATAATTTTGGTTTTCTGTTTCCTAGTTTGTAAAGTGCAACATTTGGAGACTGTTTTTAAGCAGACTCTCCTACCAGAAAATTCTTGAAGTCTTAACGTTTCTTAATTGTAAAATAAGTGTTTTAAAAGAGATCCTGTTACACATAGTTTACAAAAACACAAGTTTATCGTGGGACCAACTATGTCCAGGGAACTCTGGAATTTCTTAAAGAACAGGTCTAGGGGCAAATGAGGAATGTAAATGGGAAAGAAATTGTAAAATTTTCTCTACGGCCATAATAGGATCCCGAATCTATTTATTTTTACCATTAAGTCCTGTGAACACTAAAGATAATCACAGCTGGCAATATGTAAATTATCCTTATTTGCAGCTTCTTGAAGTTAAAGGTTGTGTGTGTTTGGCTGGTATAACTGCATTGCCACTTAATTACCAATGTAAATGCTCTCAAATTATAGAAACCAATATAAGCCCCTCAACTTAAAGATTTATTTACAGAACCCTAAGTAATGACATTGAGCTTCACGTTCACCTTGTGAGGTGAGCTGAAGAGGATCAGCTTCCGTGTGTAATTGTGCATAATTAGTCTTCTGCCTTGAAACAGAAAAGGAGTATTTCACAGAATTCCCACCATGACTGGGGAGGACAGGCCATGTCTGTCCCAGCCGTGGCTAGGGAGGACAGAGGACTACTCTGATGGAGAAAATGCACACCTTTGTAAAGAGGCACTCTGGGATGGAAAGAGCCTGGGGTGGGTTATGAGAGCCGTGAAGGTGATGCACATGTGCATAAAGGGAAAGCATTTGAGTGGCTGCCTCTTCAAATTAAATATTCTGTGACAGAAAAGTAGGCTGCATCCTGTGTGTTAGCTCTCATGGCACTGCAAGCTAGAGAGACATATAACAAGAACCGTCATCGTTGGTCAATTTCCTTTTAAAGATTTGTCCACTGATTTACTCATTCCATTGATCAGACATTGCAATTCACAAGCTCCTATTACATTCTCTTGGTTAAAAGTGAGGTCCAGATTGGGCTCGACACATGAATCTGTAGAGTTTTCCCCTCTACCTGGCAAACAATCCAAGTTGCACCTGGATATATCAGACCTTACTCATCATTTATGTCCAGGAGTGCTGCATTTGTTTTACAATGCCATCTAATTTGTCAGCTCAGTTCAAAAAAATTTCAGCACCTGCAAAACATCATGAACTCTGAGGTTGACAGGAAAAGGGGGAAAAGATGGCATGTTGTTTGAATAGTCTTCTCAATATAGAAATGTATGGGTCTTGAAATGGTACATTAAGACAAAAGCGTAGCATGCCACGGATTGCAGGAACTCATCGCGGAGGACATGCCCGTTAGAATTTATGCCACACAAACGCAAAAGTATGTTCTTATAAATTAAATAGTTTGACTTTTCCACATTTTATACACATGTGATGTTGTCGTTCTTGACTTTGTACATGATAGTGTAGAATAAGCTTTTTGCCTTAGACTTTTTATAGGCAGAAATGTGCCATTGCAATGAAAAAACTTAGGAGCGTTTTATGAATGGCTGTATTACCATCCTCATCAATTTGCTTTTATTGAATTCAGGCACTATATGATATACCTTACATATAGTGGAATGTGTGTGTATGATTTAATAAATGATTTAAATTATTTTCAGGCCATTTTTACATTAATCTATAAGGAAATATAAGCTCCTTTAAAATGGTTTTGAAACTTAGCGTCTCAAAAGGAGTACAAAAACAACTCCGAAGTTCCCCTATGTTTCTGGAAACATTAAATCCTCTTGGCAATGGGTGACATGTGAAAGGACTCCCTCAGTTTGCCCTGAAATACTCCCCTTGGTCCTAAAAACATTATGCACTCCCTTAGTGAGTTAGAGGCAAAGGAGCCAGTGTGTTTTGAGGGACAAGGTATAAATGCTACGGCATCCACAAGGATTAGCTGCCTTTTCTGGAAAATTAGGAAATTGATGTATAATTTTTAATTACACATAAATTTCAAACTTCCCATCAAAGTCAAATTGTGCTGATGTAGTCAAACGTAATCTAAGCATTGATTCAAAAACCTGCTGATGGAGTGAAAATACATGGAAACTTGTTAACTAGAAGTACAATTATCTACATCTCAGCAAATAACGCCAGAGTGTCATGTAATACGCTGAGCTCAGGCAGGCTATAGCCAATGCAGATCTTTTTTTTTCTTCATCAATAATATTTACAGTTGGAAGCAAAACATGGCTGCAATCTAAGTGCTGCACCTAACAAGGAAGTTGTTGGCTTGATACCTTGTTTCCTGACACTGTGAAGCACTGAAACAGCTACCTTCTTAGTCATCGCCTGATGATACTGTGTTAAAACTGGAGGGGAGCACATGGCTGTTTTATATGAGCCACAACCCTGGGAGATTTTCTTCATTGTTTAGTTGTTTTACTTCTTGATAGACATACTGGGATGTTAAAAGCATAGGACTGAAAGTTGTGCATTATGGAGTTTTTCCTTTGTTCTCCTGCTGAATTTTTCTAGGTCTATGCAGACATTGTTTGTAAAGACAGTTTACCTCCCGACACCTGCTGTGTGCTAGGCACCTTCCTAGAACTCAAAACAAAACCTTTCCACCCATCAGCCTACTTTATTGAAGTTATTCTTACATGCAAAGTCCAAAAAAAAAAAAAAAAAAAACTAAACAAACATCAGTAATCAGAGAAGCATGATTGGTTACATAAGCACTGTGCATAGTAAGAGACCTGAAATATAAAATAACCATTTTTACTCTTCTTTCAGTCTGCAAATATGCCAACTAAGGGTAACACAGTTGAAATTATGGGGTAGATTTGGGGTGTCATTTATATACCGCTCTATCTAAGGATGCAGCTGTGCGTAATTAAACAAGCCCTGATAATTTGGATTCTAAGCTGCTTACTAGCTGTGTGACTTGGGACAAATTGCTTAAATCATCTTTTAAATACATGCAATAATCTCTATGTCATTAGATTGTGGTGAAAATTAAGAGATGACATGTAAAATGCCAGAAAATATTAAATCCTCAGCTTGTAGTTACTTTTTCCATATCCCTATGTTCCACCTTTTAGTTCTAATGTATTTTACAGGTAATCCCAGTGTAGAAAATGAACCAGATACAGGAAAGATTAACTACCTGGATAGAATGCTCAAAGAATCAAAGATCTAGTTGTCATCTTTGTCGTAGAATTAATCTATTTACTCTGGGTTCCTGAAACTAGTAAAATAACCCTAACAAATAGCAGCAAACGAATTTTAATAAAAGAGAACAATGAAACATTTAATAGAAGACCAACGTCTAAGAACTACTTAATAAAAATGCCTTTTAATATTGAGTGATTTCTGCTCAGGTCCACCCCACAAAGAGGACCTGGACTGAGTTGAGCTATGTTGCAACTCTCTCGCTTGTCAAAGTTGTAGCTCCTCCTCGTGTTGCTAAATCACAGCAGATGGCTTCCTTTTACACCCAACGCCGTCAGTGGAATGTAAATGCGTCTCCTCACAACACTGAAAATACTGAGGCTGTGTGTTTAATCTGTGCTGTACAAGCAGGATGAGCCTGAAAAGAACATGAGCACTGAGCACGTTTGGAGAATTGGCATCAATCCTTGGAAACAGGGTTGGGGAGGATTTTTCAGGCCTAGTGACTAATCATAGTTTTCTTCCTGAGGCTCCTAACTCAGCCATATCCCTGAGGACAAGCAATCTAAATGGTGATTGAATAGAAAAGTTATAGACCCAAGGGAGATATTTTTTTTAAAAGGGGCAGTGGGAGTGTTGTTTGGGGTATGGGAAAAAGTAGAGAGAGTTGTGCTGCTCCACAAAATTGAAGAGGCTTAGTTTATTGTTTGAACATTCAATTCTATGTCTCCTTGGGAGTTAAAAAAAATAAAATAAAATTTCCCTGTTTCAGATTATTTAAGTCACTAAGAGGAATATTTTCTCTAAGGAATTACTTCAAAATTCAGAAATAATGTAAATGATTCATGTCAGTATGATACCAAGTATGAGACAAGAATTATCCAGAAAAAAAACTATATTTTGAGAGTTTGAATAGCAAATTATAGAAATAAAATATAATCAAGCACATTAGCCAGGTTATCTCAGTTTTTTTCTTAAATAGATCTCCAAGCTGCTTAGAAAACAGAGAACCTGATCTTCATTTTATTAAAACAGTCTCCAAAAATTAACCAGTGGCTAAAGGAGAAGAGAACTTGTCATGCCATTTGTCTTTTGAGCCTTTTGTAGCAAAGGAACAGAGTTCTTGTCACTTCTACTTCCCACCTTTCCTTGGGCAAGGGTCTCAAACTATTATTTCAAAAAACGATGTGGTCATTGTGAATATCATAATTACCCTATGTACTGTATATAACACAGACTTAGAGATCCCAAAGCATAAAATAACCTCTTTAGCTTTATTGTATGATCTAATTTTATAGTAGGTTATTAAATTCTGTGCTACATTTATACATAGAGATGGAGCAATTTTAGTTCAGCAGTATTTTTAAACTAATAGGAAAATGCTGTTAGACTTTATTTTTGTCCCCTCTAAGAATAAATGCTTTAGATTCCTCAATACAAATGAAAACCTAGCCTTTGCTTCTGTTGTGCTTTTGCGTATTTAGGTGAACTGTTAGTAAAGTCATACATAAGGTTTTGGATTTGTTTTTTTTTTTTTTTTTAATCTTGCTAACTTTAAAACCTATAGACTTTTACCAAATGGCTTATGAAAGCCTGACTTCTGAAAGAAACCTTTAGTTCTAAAACTAAATACTATTTCAATAAATCCTCATAAAAAAAAAATAAGGTTTCTATCTTTGCTGGTTGTCAGGTTGCTTGGTGTTTTAAGTTGCTTTGAGTTCATAGATTTTAGAAATGTTCACTTGGGATCTGACCAGCCTCTCAGCTTCACAGGATCCATCTCTGTTTAGACATACCAAGTCTCAAACTATTTTGAAGAGAAAAGGCTGTGCAGTGAAAGGCTTCCCATTAAAGCATGATATGTGTCTTTCATCTTCCACTAGGCAGAGTTCGAAACTGAAAGTCTGATAATTTGATGTAAACTGACAGTGACAATAGAAATGGCTACTTTTGAGATTATTTAAGAGAAGGTGCAAGGTATAGACATTCATCAATGAAACACTAAAAGAAAGGTTTTTATTTCTATGTTTGCTTTTTAAAATAAGAATAGAGTAAATGGCACAATAGATTATATAAACAAGGACTTCAATGACAAGCTGTCAAAGTTAAAATAATATATTTTACATGGGTGACTTGACGCCACACTTTATCACCTACACGAGGGGAAGCCAATTTGAGTCTGGTCAATAAAACACAACCTCCAAAGTTGGGCCTGGGGCAAAGCTGACATAGTGTGGCGGAGCCTGGTGATTTGGCATCCCCTTCTGCTGAGACACAGCAGGAGTTGGCACTGCTACCATCTGGGGTATGTCCGACATTTAAGACCTATTTGATTAATCAACACTTATGCAGGTTGAAGGGACGATGCGTTGGCTCTGCTCTGAGGCAGTTCAGGCTCTGGTAATTTAATGCAGGTCTGAGGCATAAATGGGACTCGTGATTCAAAAGCTGGATTTACTGCAGTCTCACAACTGTTGAAAATTAAAGTACATGTGCTGCAAGTTAGGGGTTACTAGGGTATCTCATTATAGGAGGCTATTTTTTTTCAGAGGTTGGAATCTTTGCTGAATTACTGAGAGACTTATTCGAATGTAGGCTTGGACCAAATAATTTTCTGATAAATTGGCCATAAATCCTCAGTAAAATAAGCTTGGTGTTCTCAGCATATCTATTGGCTTTTTGATCATTTTTATGGCTTTCCTTTTGCTGGTCAAATTATCCTTATATGCTCCTAAAGCTCCTCTGACATGGATTAAGTCAACACAAACCAATAGACCTTCATTACTTTGGCAACTGGTTTTGATTTGGGGGCAATAAATATGATGACACAGACTAGATTACCTCTGCTGAAGGGATATGTGATAAGCCGTAGGGATGTCAGGGATCCTGCATTATTTTTTCTGCGTAATGTGAGAATGAATTAATAGCAGCTTTTAACTAGCTGAAGAAAGCTGGAAAGAAGAAAGAAATCTGAATGAAAAGAGAGCCAAGGTATGGCTTACAGGTTAAGAGTGGTGACACCAGTTGATCATAAGAAAGTCCATGAACACCCAGTGTGTGTCCAACACCATGCAAGGCACAGGCAGGCAGGGTCAGGGCCAAATACGTGAGGGAACTAACATGTGATGTGATCCATATCTTAGTGTCTGGTAGAGGAGATAAGACCATCAATGAGAGCAAGATTTATTGTGCAATAAAAGCGTAGAGCAGAGAGAAATAAGCAAGGCCTGGAATAGCCAAAGAAGGGGTAATGGAAGAAGCAAGATCTGCAAATATGGGGGTTGGAGGAACTATTTTCCTTATAAAAATTGTTTGTTAAATTATTACTTTTCCAACATTTTGCTTGGAAAAAAATGCAAACCTAAAGAGAATTGAAAAAAAGTTACAACTTTTTTTCATGTAATGCATGTAACTCTTTAACCCAGATTACCAACTTTTTAACATTTTGATACCTTTGCTTTATCTCTGTCCATATACATGTATTTTTTTTTTTTTTTTTTGCTCAGTGATTAGAAAGTAGATTGCAGATGTCATGACACTTTACCATTAAGTATTTTAGTATCTCTTAAGAGGGCTTCCTTCTATAACCACAATGCTGGTATCACATTCAAGAAATTTAACATCTTATATACTATCCATATTCAGACTTTCTAATTGTCCCAATCATGTCCCTTATAGATTTTTTAAATCCAGGATACAATCAATTGCATTTAGTCATCAGTTGGCATGTCTTTTTAGTATCTTTTTTATCTCAAACTGTCCCCTGCCCTTTTAATTCTTTTGCCACTGAATATTCTCTTGCTTTTGGAATTCTGTATAAAATCAATTGGCATATTTATCCCTTGTCTTCTAAAATTATTTAGTATGGCAGAAATGGATATGAAGAAACTACAATCTTTTTCTGCACTACAAATGCAGGTTAGTAGAGGACCCAGAAGATACATAAAAAGGGAACTCAAATAATGAAGCTACTATGTTTAAAATAAGTGGTATAAGTCATCAGCCTAGGAAAGGACCAGCAGCGAGTACACATGAAATCGCTCCCTCCATTCTGGCCCTCCTGAGAGACAGGAAATCAGGTTTCTTGACATGGTATCTAGATGGGTTACATGCTCAGTTTTGGTAAACACCTTCCTGGCACATGAGCTGTCTGCCACTTCCTATTCTATTTCTTCTCTATTTGTGGCTCTGCATAAGGAGTTATCCTTCTGTAAAGTTTCCCAGGCATGCAGGAAATGTCCCAGAACCACAGGCATGCTTTTTGTTCTCCTTAAAGCAATTGGATCATGATGATTCCTTCAGCCTAAAACATACTTCTTTACCATTCTCCCAGCAACTTCCTTTGAGAAACTTAGAGATCCCATGAGGCACCTTCCTTTCTCCTTGTTTTTCCTTCATATTCACCTCTAAACTAACACTACCCATATGGAACTGTAATTGTTTATATAGCTGCCCCACCCCCAGGCACTATCACTAAATAGTGAATTATTTTAAAGATAATGGTTATGCCTTTTGCTTCCATATCTCCAGGATCTAATATGCTGTCTGAAACTTTGAAGGCATTCGGTAATAATTTGTTGAGTAAGTGAATGAAAGCATGAATAAATGAATGAATGAATTTCACCACCAACAAATTTTCTGGGCTCTGTAGAACTCTTCTTATGACTGAGAAGAACTTAATAATGTGTTAAACAGGGCAATCAGTGTTACAAGTCTGTGAGTCAATAATAATTGATCAGCCACTTGGGCAAAGCACTGCATTTTATATTATTGAGAAGTTCCAGAGTAACAAATAGTCATGCCTTACAGTCCTGAAGGGAGGGATGGATTTGGCTTAACTCACATTAAACAACAGCTACACATTCATGTGCATATGCTATGCCAGGCAGGCCTAGCTACAGCTCTTCTCAAAAATGTGCTGACCCTGGACATTGCTGTGTAAGAGTTACAGGTGAGTGGAGTCACATGGGCTTCCCTGGAGAGGCTTTGCAAAGTACAGAGAAAGTTTGAATTATCTTTTAAAAAGAGGAGAAGCATGATTGAATAAATGGCATGTTTCAGGATGGAGAAGTGGTTTGGCAGGAGCAGGTGATTCCTGTTTGAAAAGTGGCAGGTAAAGAGAGTTGCTCTGCTGGAACCCCTGGCACTAGCTAGGCTGCAACTGATGATGACCCTCATGAGGAAATGGGACTCATAAATAAAGAGCCTCAACTTAAAAATTGTTGGGTGGAGTGGCGCACACCTGTAATCCCAGCACTTTGGGAAGCCAAGGTGGGTGGATTGCTTGAGCCCGGGAGGTCAAGACTACAATGAGCCAAGATCACGCCACTGCATTCCAGCCTGGGTGACAGAGTGAGACCCTGCCTCAAAATAAATAAAGAAATAAAATTGAAATTAGCAATTTATATTTGATATGGATAGGTTTGATGTAGTTTGTTCCCAGGGATTCCTAGTAAAGTAAGTACGGTCATTTTTTTCTATGGGGCTGGATGGAGGATGTAGATTCTGGAGGAAATAAAAGTGTGTAGAGAATAGATGAATTACCTAGGGAGAAGACAGTTGGGCCAGGATTGTGAGTGTGGGAATGCAGAAGAGAGAAATTAGAACAGGATAGTAGGGGAATTGGTTACAAATAGGTCTGGGCATAGAGTAATGAAGAGATGAAAATGATGTGCTTTGAAAACTACAAGTGTTTGCAGCTCATAGCGCTGAATGAGTTACACGCTCTGAATCTTTGGTTAGCAACCACTGTTTTCTAAAACGAAATAAAGAGAAGAAAAGAAAAAAAAGGGAGAGAAGCATGAATGTCCACACAGCTTTTCTGAGACCAAAATAGGCCAAGCTAATGTCCAGTAGTTCACCTAATGGAAATAAAAAGAATAATTCACATGTAGTAAATGATAGCTGGCTGCTGCTTATTTTTTACCTTTATTTTTGTTTTTAATCCTCACTAGCAGCTCCTGATTGTGTCACTTGATAACATTTCCATTCTAGATACGAGGGGCAGGAAAAGGTAAAAACAAACACATTGTTTGTTGATTTCACAAAAAGGAATAATGCTCATGTCTGGTTGGCTCCTTGGTCATATTATCCCTTATCTGCCACTCCAATTCCTGCCAGCAGCACCTCAGAGATGGCACCTCCCCTTGCTGCTTCCGTTCCTCTGCTGGACACATGCTGAGATTTTTATTAGGTAAAAATCCCAAGAGGAAGAAGCTCTGTGTTGATAAAGTCAATAGCTCATTGCATGCTGCTAGACAAGCTCTAACTTTTAATTCTCTTCTGCCAAGTGGCAGTCTGCAATGTCTTTGTGGAACAGACACAATTGCCAGGGAAACAATTGGGAACAAGGAAGGCAAATATCTGCACCTGAATGGAGCTTCCATTACAGCAGGATACACACATAAACTCTATAGACTTCACATGGTACTGCGTGCTTGAGAGAACGAAAGCTGATTGCAATCAAAAAGGATGGTCAGGGAAGGTCTCCCCAAGAAGATGACAGCAAATAGTAACACCTACCTAGTTGAGTTATTAAGAGAATTAAAGCATTTTCTGTGTTAAAAACATCTGGCAAACCACTGACACAGGGTCAGAAGAAATGGCTAGCCATTATCTTTCAACAATAAATTTACAAAGCTTAATGAAATATAACTCAGTTTGAGCTGCTGGGATTTGGTTCTTGTATGAGACGAGGCGATAATTTTTATTCACAAGGCCATGTGCTCCAAAGAAAACAATGCTATCACTTATACCACCTGCTTATGGAGAGAAAAATATGAAAGCAATGTCCTCAAACTTCTAGCTGCATCTATGCTTCTGCCTAAAATCTGGTATCCTAAGTAGGAGAGAGGTTGTGAATTATCAGGGCTTTTGCTTGATACTTATTTTTACAGATCTAATGCCTATACTGGCTCCTGCCAGGGACTGTTTGGCTCACCACTCTACTTCTAGCTAGCATTGTGATTACACAATTTGTTGAATGCAGAAATAAACTTGTCTATTGATGACCAATGTCACAGCACATGTCAAATCTCAGTGTCACTGGGCCCTTTCCCTAAAGGTCTACAAGAGGAAATATGTCATGCTTGAGTTAATGTTGAGGTTGATTGTTTAACCTGGAACTAGAATTCCAAATATATATCCTTATGTTAGATCAATTTTCTTTCCTCATTTATCTCCAATGTGTCCACAGGAAATTTCCACAGTAGCTGTTCTAGTCTCTTCCTTCCTATCATAGCTATACCATTCCTTCTGGTACAGAAATCATATCAGAAGGTTCCCAGGAAGCATCTTCCAGGCTGCGGTTCCCTGGACGGTCCCATCTCATCTCAGTTTTTCCTCCCCCAGCTATTCTGATGACTCCCAATCAGCATAGTTATAAGAAATTGTAATCACATGGTGAGAATTAATGAGAAAGCCTTTATATTGGATTCCTTCTTTTTCCAGCAAGGGACTTCAAACCCTGCTAACTGCAGTCTTACAGCCCTTGGAGGGGGCCGTAGCTCACCATTGTTCCGTTCTCAGCAAACCCAGTGGGAGCTTATCTGTTTTCTGGGAGAAACAGAGCAGCCAGATGAAGAGATGGGGCAGTGCCAAGGAGAAAATGATACTCAGCATGAAGTGCAGATCCCTCCCTCCCCTGTTCCCTGCTGTCGGCCTGCTGCTCAGAGGGAAAGGTGCCTGGTGGCTCTCTGATCGCTGTCCTTTCTTCACATTCCTAAGCCTTTTATTTGGTGAAAGGAGCATCTGGCTGGATAGCCTCCTACTTATCCCAGGACACTTCCCGAGTCCTCTCTTTTGGCTTTTTGATACCTTATTTTCCCCTTATGACTGTAAAATGGACAGTATATTTATGGTTGAAAATTGGCTGCTATAGCAATATTAATTTTAAAAACAGAGTTTTGGCACATATTCAATATTACTATGGAAACGGCCCTTTCTAACAATTCACTGATAAGATATAGTTCAAGGACTGAGGTCTGTGTGGGAGGTTTTTACCATCCACCAAATTGATGATCTACTTGTCAGAATAGCAATTCACAAGAACTGCTCTCCGAATTTGTATTCCTTTTTTAAAAAATTTAGAGGATGAGCATTCGAGAGATGCCTTTATTTTACTTTATATATGTAGATGGAAGATAAATATTCCAACTGGAAGGTTAAATACACAGTGTGTTTAAAATAATTTTTCCATGAATCACTAATTCTCTTAATTGCACATAATGGTCTTACTTGGTTATTTGATGTAACACTAAATACACACACAGACACAGCTAGTTTCAGAAACGCACATATTGAAGCTGGAATGTAACCTGCAATCAACTGGCACATTCAAACATTTTAACTTTCCATCTTAAACTGTCTCCACATATTTCTATGTAACTGATATACATACAACTGAATTCCAGGAAAGACTCGAAGTAATTCATTCCACTGTGGTGTTTTCCAGGAGCCAGTTTTTAACCCCAAATATTGCCTCTATTTTTAACCACAAACATACTTCTCTTGGTTTTATAAAAAGCAGGCATGAGAGAAAGGACCTCAAGGGGCTGATGGTTGCAGCATTAGCTCTTGAATTCCCTCACTTTAAGTCACAGCTTTCATGTTTGCACCTCCGTTCACTTGGAAATGTGAGGTTACATTTTCCAAAAAATCCTGCAATGTTTCATATTTTTTCAGGGCTCCTTCTGGTATGTTTATTGTTTTCACGTTATTTCAAATGCTGTCATCGGCCCTAAATATCATGAAAGATAGGTCCTGATGCTGACAACAGAATTTGTCTCATTTCTCTTATTTGCAGCTCATTTTGTGTTTTCCAAATTAGGTGAACTCTCAAGCAATTCGTAACAGTTGATTCTGATAGGCTCAGATTGCACACCCTTCCACCAGCGCCACATCAGCACAGTGAGAGTGATAACCTGAAGCGCCTCCTTGTTCACAAGTTCGGCCCTGAGTGGATGGTAGGAGTTCTGAAATCCAAACAGGATCAAGAAAATCAATCAGGGGAAGGTCACTCGGGGTAATAAACAAGAGTAATCACATGGATCAAAGTTCTCCTCCTGTGCGTATGTCCTATGAGAAGCTCTTTATCCACTGAATGCTGTAATTCTCAGAACAATTCTAAGGTGTGGGAATTGTTGTCCCCATTTATTGTACTTATCCTACACATACTGTGGGAAAATGGTATATGAGCAGAGCTCTTAACCACTTCATTACACAGCCAGGAGTGGCAGAGGTAGGGCTGCATCCCAGGCCTTGAATTTGCTCTTTCATTCTTATGACATTTCTGAGAGAAGTGGGAAAACAGTATATATAGGCTAAGTATACTAAACAAGTATCGAAACCGGATTCAAATCCCTTTCTGTCTGCTTAGCAAGTGCATGCTGTTTCCAGTTCCCCTTCAGAAGAAACAGGATGAAATTTCTTTTCTGGGATTGAGAGGAAAACACACGTTAACGTATGGTGCTAGCACATTCCAGCATACAGTAATCAGGATGGAAGTTTCAAAATAGGTTTTGACAGTCTCACCATAGAATACCATGGCATAACCTTGCTTGGGTCCTATATAGGCCAGAACCCAGTTAGTGTTTCAGAATAAATTCTCTTTGAGGAGAACAAATGAAACATCTGTTTATTTTATTCTGCAGATATGGAGTTCAAAGTAATCACAGTTTAAATTAATCATACATACAATATACATTTTTTAAAAGATGTTAATATGATAACTGACTACAGATAGCAGCATGTCATTTTTCAGAAAAAAAACAATTCTACATGATATTTATAATTAATTTGGGGTATGTCTTTTCAGGAAAAGGTTATTCAAAAGCGCAGTGTTAAAGCACAACCAATCCAAATAGGGCTGGCCTTAAATCTCATCCTGCACCTGGAGGCCTCCATCATCAGTTCATGTGTCCCAGCAGTTTCAATTATCAAAAGATCCATCCTAGTGCCGTATATTTTAAGCACAGTTGAAGAATAGTGGAGCAAAAAAAAAGCCTTTCAACCATGGGAATTTAAAAGCAAAGGGCCCTGAAGAGGCGATTTCAAAACCCTACTCATTCAGTTCACTCTAAAGCTTAATGACATGCCCTATTTGATACAGTTGGGGGAACTCTTTCATCAAAAACTTTATATGAGGCTGGGAATTGCAATATTAGGTTTGTAGGTTGGCTCCCTTGGTCATACTGCAACGTCCTGAGGGAATTCTAGTTTATCTTTTGAAAGCAAATAGAATTAGGGATAATGATAAATGGTATACTAATGACTACTAATATGTTTGTGTATTTGAGAACTTCGTATAGGCTGTGCTTTTTGTATTTTACATTCTTTGTGTTTTATTTGGTCCCATCCTTTGAAGTAGATGTTAATATTCCATTTTATAAGTGATGAAAATGAGTTCCTAAGAGGTGAAATAACTTGCTGTGTTTGCACAAGTAATTGGCAGAGCCACGAATCAAACCCAGGTCTCTGCCTCTGAAGACTGACCTCTTAACCACTTCATTACACAGCCAGGACTGGCAGAGGTGGGGCTGGATTCCAGGCCTTGAATTTGCTCTTTTATTTTTATCACATTTTTAAGAACAGCAAAGCAACTGTAGATGAAGGACTTGGTTCCTTAGGAGTCCCAAAATATGTGAAACAGGTCAGCCCTCTGGTTCAACCTGAATTGGGGTACTAACAAGGACTCAGGACCCACCCCCATGAGTCCTTCATCCTCTCCTTTTGCAGCATAGCAGATGAGAGGATCTAGGCAGCCTCAGTTTACCCAATGTAATCAATCTCAGGCTGAATGAGAAGAGAAGGGCCTGGAAAAGTTTAGAAAACAGAGACAAACCAAATGATTTTTCTCTTGTGTGCATGGGTGTGGACACTCCCAACTCTCTCATCCAGGAGAACCGCCATTTACTCCAACAGATGGCATGATTTACCAGACAGATTAAGATGAAATCAACATCTAAGAACAAGAGTGTGCATTTTCTAAAGATCATTGGATAGTACTAAGGTGTTTTTCTGGTCAGATTTCATCTGCCCTTCTGTATCCCAGCCTTTTGACCTTTCAAGCCCAACTCTACGGTTCTGTTCCTCTTTCCCAGGCCAGAGTTATCTTTGTTGATAAAACATATAATTATTTACAAAAGCATGCCACACAGTATGGATGGAGAGCTTGCCCTCTAGTTGACATAAACTATTTTTTCTAAAAAAACTACTGAACTCTATGAAATTCTATATGCTTTACTTCAAAAGCTCCAATCATCGGAGGATGAAAAGTTGTCATAACCCAGAATTTTTCACAGTAATGTGAAGGGGAGATGGAGTAGTAAACGTATTTCTAATGATCTAATAGTACTATATTCTTGAATGTCTCCAAGGCACCTAAGACCAGCTTTTCCCAACCTGACCTCATATTCTTCCTACACAAACCTCATGTGAACCCAGTTTTTCCTCGTGTGAACCCAATTTCAATGACTGACATCCCAATCCACCTGCTCATCTAATGTGGTGTCACCAGCCATCTTCATCCTTCCTCTCTTCCCCACTGCCCCACACAATCTGACATGGGGTGATGCTGAATTTACCTCAGAAATCTCTCTCAACCATTCTTTCCCTTCAATTCTCACTCCTTTGCTAAATTTAGACCTAGGTAATCTCCTACCATGACTAACAAGATAAACTAACTTCTCTGCCTCCAATTTCTTCCCCACCTACCTATCTCCCATCCTCCACCCTGTTACCAGAGCTTATCACGTTATGCTTTTGCTTAAATATCTTCAGTGGCTCCTCACTGACTACAGGACAAAGTCTGAGTTTAGTGTGGCATTCACATTTCTTAACAAGACTCTTCTACTTTATAGTATTTTCTCTCACCAACTCTTTTCACCCTTTCCCAATTCAAACATACACATTCATGGTCAATGTCTTCGGTCACACTGGGTTTCTTACTGTTTCCCTAAATTCTAAGGACTTTTATGTCTTCTTGCGTTTTATGTTTTGTTTTTGTTTTTGTTTTGAGACAGAGTTTTGCTCTATCGCCCAGGGTGGAGTGCGGTAGCGTGATCTCAGCTTACATCAACCTCTGCCTCTCGAGTTCAAGCGATTCTTCTGCCTCAGCCTCCCAAGTAGTTGGGATTACAGGCGCCCACCACCATGCACTGCTAATTTTTGTGTTTTTAGTGGAGAAAGCGTTTCACCATGTTGGCCAGGCTGGTCTCGAACTCCTGACCTCAGGTGATCTGCCCACCTCAGCTTCCCAAAGTGCTGGGATTACAGGCGTGAGCCACCGAGATTGTCTCATTAAAGTGGAATTTCCTCCTTGAAGTACTTGAGCATCCACTAATCCTTCAAAGGACAATCATGTCTCATTCCAATCTTGCTCCACCTACTCCTCAACACAATTAATTCATCACACGGTCATAACACCTATCTGTAATGTATTATGATTATTTGTGTGTGTGTGTGTGTGTGTGTGTGTGTGTGTGTCTTCCTCTTCTCCTATCTCCAGAATTTGAGCTCCAGATTCCAAACTTTTATTTGTCTTTGTATTTTAATTTCCTAGCTCAGCAAATGCTCATAGTAAATGGTCAACAAGTATTGCTGATTGAATGCACAAACTAATGAACCACATTTGAGCAAGGATTATTGTGAGTAGATCCCAGACAATACTATGAAGATGTTAGAATATTATATTAACTGTAAAATAATTTAAACCAAGACACAGGGAACAATAAAAAGAGACTAAGGATAGAAAAGATATTTAAGCTCTCTAGGATGTTAAACACAGATTTAATTTGTAATAGATTGGTTTGGTAACGTGGGGATGAGTCCTAGAGAAAGCTAAATAAGAAGGTAAAAGAGTTTACTACTGATTTACTCTGACAGAAATATGTCTTTGAAAAAATCCGTTTAAAAATTCAAACAGTAACTCCTTTCTGTCTTTAATATTTCTATGCAACTCAGTCACAGTTTCATGTTAGCCATTGTTAAACTGATAAGAGTTCAGGTTTGCTAAAAAGTGTTTTGCAAACACATCGGAATTAACATTAATCAAACCACTGTGTAAAAATAACAACTTTGAGAGCCCAGGATCCAGCTCCCTTTGACAGGGCTCTACCTGCCGTTGTCTGCTGCTAGATGCTTGGATTCAGCGTTAAGCACATGTGCCTTTACAACCATTCAATTGCCATGTCGAATCTGGATCAAGGTGATTCCTATGGAACCCCCCTGTGAGACCAGCGTATCACAGTCCCTCCTGTCTCAAGAATTTTTCCCACAAGACCCAACTAATTTAATTTATTTCCTTTCCCAAAACAACAAAACAAAACTGTAAAATAACCATTTCTTCAGTCCCAAATTAAAACTTTTGGCAAGGGAGGAAAGATATCATGAATAATACGTGGCTATAGATCTAGAATCATTTCACAAATATAAGTGTGGGCTCATCTTTTGCCTTTGTTGCTACATGAATGATCTCAGTCACTGAGATTAAGAGACTGAGCAAATATGGTAGATATTTCATGCCATATTTTCTGACTGTAGACTTTAGATGCTAGATATATGATCATTTGCAAATGATTTGAGAATAAGAAAATCTGACTTTCTTTTAATACCTTGGTCTTTTTACAGTACTGAGTGGTACCAGCTTGCTCTGGTTGGTCTTCATTCCTGGGTAGTTCCATTGTCCTGAATATTTATTTGCCTTTGCTGTAGAATTCGCATCCCAATGATTTCAATCTTTCCAGTTGGCAGATGACTTGATCTCCGACATTTTCACCGCTATTGGCTCAGTGACCCTCGCCTTGTTACTGATCCTCTTGCTGGCCATTGTTGCTTCTGTTGTCACCTTCAACAAAAGGGCAACTCAGGGAACCTACAGCCCCAGCCGTCAGGAGAAGGAGGGCTCCCGAGTGGAAATGTGGAACTTGATGCCGCCCCCTGCAATGGAGAGACTGATTTAGGAGCATTGTGTCCCTTCGAGATGGGGATCCACACACTGTGAATGTGACGACTGTACTTCGGGTATCTCTGACATACCTGACAACGTTAATCTGCAACTGGGATTACACTGGAACTACAGGAATGATTCCTTTGACCACCTTAAAAACCTTCACAGTGGTTCCACTCGACACCGTTATTTTATTACGTTATATCAGCCAGTCGCAGAAAAAGTCTATGCCAGTAATTTCAGCCTTATAATTAGCAAAAACATCTTCCAGAGAATAAAGTCTTCTGTGGCTTTAGTGGCTATCACTGAAACTCTTTCCTCTTTTCAAACTGGGAACAAATTTTAGTTTTCATTTTAGGTTTCTGTACTTTCTGTAGTTTCTGTGTAAACTGCCATATGTTTACACAAACACTACAGGAAAAAATTGGCTACATTTCTCACTTCTCCTATCGTGTGGTCAAAGTTATTGTTGGATAGCAGCGATGGGATGTATACTTTTGTCCTTCATTCACGGATTCAGAGAAAGCTCTGGGAATGACTTATGGTTCAAAAAAGTGACCCAATGGCAACAAATAAAAATTGAAATGCAGTTGTTCTCCTTTCTGAGTACTTTTTGCATTTTCGTGACATTACGTGTGACAAAAGTAACCTCTAGGAACATTTGAAGAACCTGCTTATGAATTAGATCTTTTACCTAAATCATCTGAAGTTGGTTACATTTTCAAATTATTACTCTTTGTAAAGGGTTGGTTAAGGCAAAACACTTCCTAGATAGAAATCAAAACAGGAGGAAAACTCAGATTCTCAAGTTCGAAAAATCGAGTTCTTCTCTTCCAACTGCTTTTAGGTAAATCAGTGCCAAACAGTGACATTGTTTAAAGGTAAGAACTCCAAAGTTAAATGTGTGCACTTTAAGGAGTATGTGTTTAAGACTATGGGATATTTGGAGAAAATGCTGGGGTTTCTATTCTTATATTTTCTTCTACAAAGCATCTGGTTATATTTTTATATGTGCTTTGAAATATATGAAACATGCTACCGTTGTAGAATATAAATAAAACTTAAGAATAGATGCATATATATTCTGGGTATACACTCAACATGTCTAATGACATGAATTTTTAAATCTGGTCTAGAAGAATCCATCCATCTCAACTACTCAAGGACATCATTTCGGCAAGTGCCCTTCTCTTCTACATCATCAGTTTTCCCATTGTCCTGGGGCATCCCTATCAGCACCAAACATGCTGTCATATTTCCTATCATATAAAATTCTCTCCTGTGGCCCTCATGTCACTCCAATATCTACCCCATTCCTCAACACCCCTTTTCAGCAAAACATCTACAAAGGAGTTTTCTGTATTTTCGGTTTCCCTTTCCTTTTCTCTCATCCTCTCTTGAACTTAAACTAATGTGGCTTTTCTCATCACCACTCCATGACCTCCACATGGTCAAACACAATGTCAAGTCCTCAGTCCTCAGTCCTCAGTCCTCAGATCTCTCCGAAGCATTGAAACGATTGTCACTCCTCTTGAAATATTTTCCACACAATGGGACACCATTTCATCTTGATTTTCTTCTTACCTCAGTGTCCATCCCCTCTCCATCTCTTTTGATAGTTTCTCTTCATTTGTTAAACTCTGCTTTATTTTTTTCCGTACTGTTTATCACCACCTGAGAGACTGTGTATTTTTGTTGTTGTTGTTGTTCTCAATTTTCTCTGTCTAGAATTTAGGTTATATGAGGATAAGAACTATTTTTTTGTTTTTGACTCCAGTATCTCTCACTTAGAACAGGCCTAACCCATAGTGAAAACACAATAAATATTTTCTGTATAAATAAACAAATAATGAATGAATGGTGCTCAAATTTATACCTGCCACCAGAGAAATCCCAAAGTGCCCAAGATTTGTGTGGGCTGTCATTGGATGCTCTGGTCATGAAACTATCATGACTCTGTAGCCTATCAAATGTCTTACTCAATCTCAGGCTTTTTTATCCATATCTAATACTGCTTTAAGTGTAAGTTCAAGAAGAAGCATGTCTCCAAGTGTCTACATGTGAGGTATACCATGAGCTATATTTATTTTTGCATTTCATTAGATACAACTTCTTAATAGAAGTTCATATGGAAAAGAAAGAGCTCATGCTTGAAAAAATAAGTAGCTGAGTTAAAAACACACGCACAAACTAAAAAAAAAAAATCACAGGATATAAAATTGTTCTATTGGCTTAATTAATCGAGTATTTGCTCTATTCCAGTATCTAGCTTAGAGCTTTGCATAGGAATGTATGTCCAAATACATGGATAAATGAATGCATGCAGGCATGAATAAATGAGTGATTCTTTCCATATGGACACTCCAAGCACGCAGATATTTACAGGCTGCCCCAGCAAGCCAAATCTCTTTATCTTTGAAGAAGCTAAATATTCAATATCTTATGTCAAGAATGCTTCCAAATTAGCCCCATGAAGTGTTTGTACTGAACTATCTTTAACAATGTAGACCTCATCTTAGTGGAAAAGTGTAGCATCTGCATGATCAGTGATGGTGCAGCTTTTTAATAGAATGTATTTTCAAAATTTCTGTTAGGATTGGTTTCAAAGACCATAACAAAACACCACAGCAATTCCTCTCACGCTCATTTGCAATGTGACATTGCCACCTCTCCCATCAAGAGGAGTCTGTTTGCCTTCCCCTTGAATCAGGGCTGGCCTTGTGATTTGCTGTGGCTGACAGAATGCCATGGAAATGATGCTCTGCCATACACAAGAGGCTTGCAGCTTCTGTTTTCCCTCTCTTGGAAGGCGACCCAGAGATTGCCGTACTGTGAAGAAGCTTGGAATGAAAATAACATGTCAAGAGAGAGTCCCAGCCATGCCAGGCATCCCTGCTGAACCCGGCCTCAGTCACCGAGCCTGCTGGATGCGATCACTTAGTGACCCACATGAGAACAGCAAAGGAACCACCAGCTCAATCCACAAAATCATGAGAAACAGTAAATTGTTTTAAGCCATTAAGGTTTAGAGTGATTTGTTACATAGTAATAGATAAATGAAACACAATTATTCACATCAATAAGGCAACCTAAGGAATACAGCAATATGAGGTACTTCTTTGATTCTAATTTCTTTGCTTTTAGAACTGCTGCTCTGGGAACTGGTGGACTATACAGTATTCATTTGTATAGGAACAATAACTAGTACATTATGAATAAAATATGACACCTGTACGTCAGATTTCTCTCAGGATGGCAAATAAGAGTGAAGAGCCATTTAATCCAAACACAGGTCCAGGAGGCGCTGAGGGTTATAGTCCTTCTAGCGCAGCTGTTTGCAGGCTTTGGGGTATGGTGTAAAGTGGACACAGCCGGCCAACTTCCTGCCCTAGGGTGAACCCTGGCCCAAGGCAGCCAATGTAAAAGGCACACATCTGGTGTGAGTTTACAAGGAGTGACAGGAAGCCTCCTTCAAGTGGACTTTCATGTGGCTTCTGTAGTCACAGTGAGTGCAAAGAGAAGCAGGAAATAACAAATGACTGTGACTTAAATCAGCTGTCAAGCCTTCCCCTATTTTATTCCTAAATTTCCACCGTTTAATAGATCCTCTTATCTGAGACTGAGACAGGTATGGTCCCAGAGTCTGGCCCTGTGTAGCCATAATTGTTATTATCATTACCAATTAGTATTAGCAGCAGTAATTGAAGAGTAACAGTAACAGGGAATAGAGGTAGAACTAGAAGCCATCATAGCAATGATAATTATGATTATTATAACAATAATGAGGGATCCCTTCCTGAGACCTTGCTAGAGGCCAAGATTATCTTAAGCTTGCTGCGCTACATGCATTATGTTTCATTTAGACCTCATAACAGCCTTTGAGGGAGGAACTTTTATCTTCTTCTCATGAGCCTTTGCAGACAAAGAAACATAGTTTTAAATTTCTGAAATGCCCCATTCAGATGATCTGAGCTTAATCTGAAAAATGGGAATCACACCTCTATTGCACAGGCACATTATGATAACATTATTGGAAAATGCTCAACTGCAAGTAAGCACACAATACATAGCATCTATTGTTACTATTCAGATAAGATGAAGTGTTTGTAGGACAAATGACAAGCAGCAGTAACGTTTAAATGGTTTCCACACTCCTACCTCCTACTTTATCTGCCAGACAAACCAAATAGATAACTACTTTCCTCCTATCCCCCTTCCCATCTGTCTTATAACGTGTTTGTAAAATAAGCAGGTTTTGTGCAGAGAAAGATAATTTTTTCATGTCATTCCCATAACTCTGAGTTGCCTCATGATGGTGGTCCCATCCCACTAAACAATTCAATTCATCTGTAATAAAACAAATGATACATACCAGTTGTATGTCCTCAATGAAATTGTCAGAAATAAATCAAAAGGTCTCAGGTCTCTCAGACCTCCAAACAACTAATGATAGAGATTTTTTTTAGTTGTAAATTGTAGAGATGACTTTATTATTATGGTTTTTTTTGGCCCTTTTAGGGTTACTCCTTAAACCTCTTTTGTTAGAAAATCACCATCATCTTTTTTCATTAACAGCAAGAAATATTGGCCCATGCATCTTGATTTAAGTCATCCTTCTGATAATGATTAGCTAGCCAACTTTCAACCTGGTTTTATGATCTGCAGGGGCATATCTGGAGTGAATATGACTTTTCAAGTTTCACCCTGCTTTCAGCAAAAGTGCAGTTTTTACTGCTGTGCATTGCATTGAATAGTGAGGACAAAAATGCATGTTTCCCATTTAAACCGATTCTCCTATGATTTGGTACCCAGGCTTTGCTTTATATGGTTCCAGAAACCTGGGAACAGCATCTGTCCAATATATTTGGCAGTGCCTGCCTGAGGACAGCTGCTTTAATCACCAATCACAGAGTCTCCTAGGATGGGAGAAAACAAGCTCCCCTTGAAAACTGCTCCCAAATCCACATCTTTCAGCTGGAAGTGGAGCATCTTTTAGAGGTGCTCATCTTTTAGAGGAGGCTCCTGGCTCAAAATTAAACTCATTCATGGCTGAAATAAGGCAAACTGAATGGAAGCAAATATAGGTGTTATGAAAAGTCCCTAGAGTATAGGAGCTCCAGGACCCCATTTTGACTCAATCCTTCATGTCAAAGATTTGGCTGCAGCATTAATTGATTTATTCAGCTACATGCTCAACATCCAGCTTTGTATGGTTGCAAAAGCCTTTTACCATATGAGGCAGGTGGTCCACAAGACAACTTCTAGGTTAGCTTTCCCATACAGAGATCATTCAAAAACTTTATTTTGCAAGGTCAGTCCCATTTTCTAATGCCCACTTTAAAAAGAAATTGCTCTACATTTTAATCATTCGGGGATTTTGTTTTTTGTAAAATGTGAATAACTAGCACTAACCACCCAGAGTAGGTTTAATTTGAAAATATTTTTTTGCATGAAGAAAAATTAAGTTAAGCCGAACTTTACCTTAATTAAATGTTAAAAATCGTAATAAAAATTGTCTTTTATTGGGCTTCCAAAGCCATCAGGTTTTCCAGGTCCAGAATATAGACATCCCATATAGAATATAGACATGAATCCAGGCTCAAATTTTTCTAAAAGTATTATTTTTTAAATGCATTGATAATTGGTTCTCTGAAAAACAGAAGGGAAGGCAGAGAATCCTCTTGATTGGTGATCTGAATAGTACATGGATTTCAGGTCACCACCCTCCCACTGCCAAATACCAATTTCATTCAAATATTGAATCTGCAGTAATAGGACTTAAGTGTCTCAAAATGAAGAAGAGCAAAAATCATCAATTTAATAAACTGTTCGTCTGAAGCCCCTAGTGGCCAAAATCAGAGATTCCAATTATGCCAGTTTATTTAGCATTTATCATGTTGATAGAATGAGAGACCTTACCATGGGAGAAAAAAGGATGAAGAAAATATCACTCACAATTAGAGAGTAAAATGTAATGTCATCATCCAGACTGACAGAGGGTAACTTAAATCATTTAAAATGAAATACAAATTAATTATTCCACTTCTCCCTTGAAGAAACTGGCCAAACACACACCCTACTGAAAAAAATCAAATTTGTTTATATTTACTAGAGTTCCAGTGAACTTTCAGAGTCCTAGTGACCTTCCGAAAGCATTTCAGTAGATTAACATCTGCCCTTAAGACTTATTAGTCTAGAGGTGAGACTATTATAAAAGACTCAAAGGTGTTAAAATAAATTCATTGTTGCCATGCATAATCTTAATACCTGTTTAATAATTATTCTCAATTTTATTTATTTATTTTATTCTATGCTTTTTTTTTTTTTCTGAGATAGGGTCTTGCTCTGTCACCCAGGCTGGAATGCAGTGGCATGATCTTGGACCACTGCAAACTCCACCTCCTGGGTTCAAGCGATTCTCCTGCCTCAGCCTCCCAAGTTGCTGAGATTACAGGTGCATGCCACCATGCATGACTAATTTTTGTATTTTTAGTAGAGATGGGGTTTCACCATGTTGGTCAGGCTGGTCTCGAACTCCTGACCTCAAGTGATCCACCCTCCTCAGCCTCCCAAAGTGCTGGGATTATAGGCGTGAGCCACTGCACCGAGCCTGCAGTTTACTTTAAAAGGGATGATTAGCCCTCTTTTCAAATGATATTTCTTTCTGTGTTTTTTGATTGAAACAATAAAAACTAGAGATTATAAAAGTAGGTGAAAATATTTCAAGATGACAGACCAATTTATAGTTCAAAACTCAGTTTAGATTCTAATAGTGTTTAGGAACAAATTTGGTCAAAGTCAGTCATCTTCCATGAAAATCATTGCTGACAAGAGACTATATCATTTAATCAATAATATAGACGAAGTACAAACAGATTTGGGGGATGCTATATTTTTGTTCACTGTTATAAGTGAGATATCAAAAGCTCATTTCTTAAAGTTAGGTTATTTTCTCCTCAAGACTGTAAAGATTGCTGCCTTTAGATGCCAGTTAGTATGCGTATAGTAATTGGTAAATTTCTGTCCTCAGATTTGGAATAAGATTTATAATCCAGCCAAATATCATTACTCTCCACAAACAGCTATATTAAAAAACAGGTATTTGTGATCACTGATTATTTGAAGCAATAATTGAATATTTGAAGGCATAGATTGTGACCTTTCTGACCAACTGTATGTAATCAGTGCTTAATTTAATCCAACTGGGTGTTGTAGCTTCTACTTCCCACCAAATTTCTGAGTGTAACCCTCTTTTTTAGGCTCGACTATCTTGCTGCTTATTAGCGAAAGACTCCTTAATTCAAAGTCGCATCCATCATTTCTGAAACTCCAATCCCTACACTGTTCTTGGTGAGAAGTCTTTTGTTTTTCTTAATGAGAAATATCAATTAACAACCTCTACTCTCCCCTTCTACAACAATTAGATACAAGGCACTATCCTCTTCCCTCTCAAGGGTGACTCATGTTTGAGAAGAGTGAAAATTTTTGAATATCGAAGTCTCTTTAGTGCCCTATGATGAGTTGACTTCTGTAAGTATCTGTTCTTGTCAGGAATGGCAGCACTGGTAAGTCATCCAGGCTGTGATGGTGGCCTGGAGCAGTTTCCATTAGCCACTCCTATTCTCTTCAGGCTGACTTTCAGAGGCCACTGCTGGACAAGGGTGGTGAGGATGTCCTCTTGCATCCTATCAACTCTCCTAGGCCAGTAGCAGCTGCACAACTTAGCATTGCTCTCTTCACCCAACCTGGATCTCAGAGCTGCCCCTTCTTAATCACCAGGGAGCAACTGTAGGATAACACAGCTCCTGCAACCCTGAGTTTAGTCGGAGACTAGGCCACTGCTACTGTGACACTCACATCTCCTCAGAGGCCTCCCTCCATTCCAGACCACCCTTTCCCTACTCCCTTGGAGAATTCAAGCAAAGCTCTCCACCTGTTCCTAAGGATGGTCTAATCTCAGGACACACAGACAAGAACCTGGCTAGGCCAGGATTCTACCAGAGAGGTAAGCACACTTTAACTCTAATTAGAGGCCTAGATAGGTATGTGGACAGTCAAAATCTGTCTAGCAACAAAAGCCCTGCCATCTTAGTGTAAACAGCCTCGGGCAGCTTCAGCTATTTTCTCTGGATCAGTATCAGGTGACCCAGTTCACTTTCTCTTATTTCAGCATAATTTGCCTTTGCGACTTGTGAAGAGGAAGTATGATCTAACTTTTTCTTTCTCAGTACTATTTACTTTTCAGCACTGATTTTTCTGTTTTGAGTTTAAACTTCACGTCTTAATCGTTTTCTTGCTATCTCTTCCATCTAAAACTAGGAAGCAAACTAAGCTAGTTTGTGACCTCTGGGCATCTCTCCTAAATTCTGCAACTCTCACCTTCTATCATGTATTAGATCACTGAGGTTAAGTTAAATATTACAGAGGTTGAGCACAGTGGCTCACGCCTAAAATCCCAGCACTTTGGGAGGCAGAGGCAGGTGGGTCACAAGGTCAAGAGATCGAGACAATCCTGGCCAACATGGTGAAACCCCGTCACTACTAAAAATACAAAAATTAGCTGGTCATGGTGGTGCGCACCTGTAGTCCCAGCTACTCAGGAGGCCTAGGCAGGAGAATCACTTGAACCCGGGAGGTGGAGGTTGCAGTGAGCCAATATTGCACCACTGCACTCCAGCCTGGATGACAGAGCAAGACTCCGTCTCAAAAAAAAAAAAAAAAAAAAAAAAAAAATTCTATAGGAATTCGATGCTCTCTTTAGAGTCAGTCCCATCCTTTAAACTTGACTAGGTTCTTTGAAACTGGTGTCAGCAAAATCCTTCTTTTGCTGACAGTTTCAAAGATGCCCAGACCTTGAAGGTTTTTAGCACTGGCTTATCCCACCTAAGATTGTTCAAAACACAAGTTTTTGAATCATTCAAACATATCTGGGACACACAAATCTGATTTTAAAACAAGTACATATATCCCTTTTGGAACAATACCCCAGCAGCCTAAAAACCACCCCCATCCCCACAGTGGCCGTGGCAGACCCTGCCCAAGAAAAGTCTGAGATCAGACCCACCTAACCCTGCCCACAACTGGCAGTATTTCTCCACTTGCCCTGGTAGCTTAAGACAAAGGACACAAACTTTTGGGAGCTTTATGGCCACATCCATTGCCTGAGAAACCAGAATACTTCCCCTGGACAACTTAGGGCAGCTCAAATCCCACTGCTACTAATGCAGCTGGTCCTCTCTGGAAAGCGTGAACTCCTGGCTGAAGGCCAACAAACTCAGACATGTACAGTACCTCTTGACAGAATAGCATTGTGCCCAGGAAGGAGAAAATGGCTGCATGATCTCAGCTAACACCACTGCCTGAAACACCCTGACTAACCAGACGTCCTGCGTCTATGTGACAATTTCACTACTAGTATAACCAGCGTTTGAGAGAGCCAGCTCACTAAGCCTGTCTACAACCAAGGATTCTCACAATCTGTCTTACTCCCCTGTGATGCCATCAAAGTGGGTGCTGGTACCCACTGCTGGGAGACTTGAAGACAGGTCCTATCACTGGATCCTTTGCAGACATTCCCGAGCACCAGCCTGGAGTCTGGTAGCCGCACTGGGTGGCTAGACACAGAAGAGCAATAACAATCATTGCAGCCTGGCTCTCAAGAAGTCCCATTCCTAGGCTAATGCGGAGAGCGCCACATGAAGGGAATACTTCCACAGGGTACTGTGGAAGAAAAAATTCTGAACAGTAGGCCTTGAGTCCTAGATCTTTCTGCTGGTTGGAAGTTTCTTACAGGAGAGACACAATTGCAGCACTGGGAGCAGTAGGGAAAGTCTGTACCTCTACCCCAACAGGCAGGCAGCCTCTGTGATAATGAAGGGTTTTGGAGAAGGGGTCCTTGTTCCCCCCTGGAAGACCACTACAGACACATCTGGGGCTTTTCACATGGGAACACAGCATGGATGCACTTATAGACAGCCTTCCTGGAACAATTCAAGTTGATTACAGCCCCACAGGAGGGGCACTCCGCAGATTCAGGCCTGCACAAGAGGCAGAGTCACAATCCCTCCCTACTTGGAATATCAACATTCCTATAGATGAAAAGAGGTGCCTTTCTAATCTGAATAGCCAGTACACTGGGGCAGGATTGAGACTATGAGGTGGGTAGCTTTCCTGCAGGCCTGGTAGGGCAGCTGAGGTAGCTCCCACTGTTCACCCTGATAAAACCTCAGCACATCTAATTAAGAGCTCCCCCAGCACCTTCATCAAGGCTGGGACCTCTGCTCACCATCGGGTATTACATCTACCCACCTGCCTTACCTACAAGCAGTGCCTACCCAGGGATACCTCCCCTATTCGCTTGAAACCTTAATTATCAGCTCAGTAAATAAAATACTGGGGAAAATTAAATAAATAAAGTGTACACCATGAGAGAATGAGATAAGTTTCAAGAGATCCCTGCCATTTCCAACCCCATAGGAGACAGTGAACTCGCCCATACACTAAGTACATAACTACTACACCCAGGATCTGGAAAAGCCAGTGCACAAAGACTCTGTATAACTAAGGAACTCATATATAGTCTTCACCCCTAAAAGCACCAAGAATCAAATTAGACTAAAATAAAAAATAGAAATTAAAAAAGAAAAACTCGGTCAAATAAAAAATAAACTCAAGAACAATTAGAAGAAATAGTCTACCCAAATGAGAAGGAACCCGAAAAGTAATTCTGGTAATATGACAAAACAGGATTCTATAACATCCCCAAAAGATCACACTAGCTCCCCAGCAATGGATCCAAACTAAGAAGAAATATCTGAAGTGCCAGATAAAGAATTCAGGAGGTCGACTATTAAGCTACTCAAAGAGATACCAGAGAAAGGTGAAAACTAACTTAAAGAAATTTTAAAAACAATCTAGGATATGAATGAAAAATCTTCCAGAGAAATAGATATCATAAATAAAAACAAATTGGAACTTCTGGAAATGAAAGACATGCATAGGGAAAAACAAAATGCAGGGGAAAGTTTCAACAATAGACTAGAACAAATAGAAGAAAGAATTTCAGAGCTCGAAGTCAAGGCTTTCAAATTAACCCAATCAGACAAAGACAAAGAAAAAGAAAACAAATTAACAAAGTCTTCAAGAAATATGGGATTACGTGAAATGGCTAAACCTAAGAATAACTGGTGTTCCTGTTTGGAAAACTTATTTAAGAGAATAATTGAGAAAAACTATCCTGGCCTTGCTAGAGATCTAGACTTCCAAATACAAGAAGCTCAAAGAACTCCTGGGAAATGCAGAAGATCACCACCAAGGCCCATGGTCATCAGGCTATCTGAAGATACAGAGTAGAATCTTAAGAGCTGTGAGACAAAAGCATCAAGTAACTTATAGAGGCAAACCTATTAGACTAACAGAAAGTTTCTCAACAGAAACCTTATAAGCCAGAAGACACAGGGGTCCTATCTTTAGCATCCTTAAACAAAATAACCATCAGAATCTTGTATCCAGTAAAACTAAGATTCATAAATGAAGGAGAGAAAAAGTCTTTTTGAGACAAATACTGACAGAATTCACGACTACCAAACCAACACTACAAGAAATGCTAACAGGAGTTTTAAATCTTGAAACAAAACCTCAATATACACCAAAATAGAACCTCCTAAAGCATATATCTCACAGAGCCTATAAAACAATAACACAATGAAGAAAAACAAAGTATCTAGTTAACAACAAATATGATGAATAGAACAGTACCTCACATCTTAATATTAGCATTAAATGTAAATGGCCTAAATGCTCCACTTAAAAGATACAGAATAGCAGAATAAATTAAAAAAAAAAAACACTAACCAAATATCTGCTGTCTTCAAGAGACTTACCTAACACATAAGGACTCACAGGAACCTAAGGGGGTGGAAAAAGATATTTTATGCAAATAGAAACCAAAAGCAGACAGGAGTAGCTATTCTTATACCAGATAAAACAGACTTTACAGCAGCAACAGTAATAGAAGACAAAGAAGGACATTATATAATAATAAAAGGATTAGTCCAACAGGAAGATATTACAATCCTAAATTTATATGCACCTAACACTGGAGCTCCCAGATTTATAAAACAATTAACTACTAAGCCTAAGAAATGAGATAGACAACAACACAATACTAGTGAGGAACTTCAATACTCCACTGACAGCACCAGACAGATCATCAAGACAGAAAGTCAACAAAGAAACAATAGACTTAAACTACACCATAGAACAAATGGACTTAACAGATATTCACAGAACATTTTTCCCAACAACTGCAGAATATACATTCTTCTCATAAGCACATGGAGCATTCTCTAAGATGGACCATATGACACGCTGCCAAAAAAAACAAGTTCCAATACATTTAAGAAAATCAAAATCATTAAGTATCTTCTCAGATGACAGTGAAATACAACTGGAAATCAACTCCAAAAGAAACCCGCAAAACTATACAAATAAATGAAAATTAAATAATCCACTCTTGAATGATTTAGGGGTTAACAATGAAATCAAGCTGAAAATGTAAAAGTTCTTTGAAATGAATGATAATAGTGATAAAATGTATCAAAACCTCTGGAATACAGCAAAAGTGGTACTAAGATGAAAGTGCATAGCATTAAATGCCTATATCAAAAAGTCTGAAAGAGCATAAATAGACAATCTAAGGTCACACCTCAAGGAACTAGAGAAATAAGAACAAACCAAACCCAAACCCAGCAGAAGAAAAGAAATAACAAAGAACAGAGCAGAACTGAATAAAATTGAAATAACAACAAAAAAATACAAAAGAAAAATGAAACAAAAAGCTGGTTCCTTGAGAAGATAAACAGAATTGATAGAACATTAGTGAGATTGACCAGGAAAAGAAGAGAGAAGATCCAAATAATCTCAATTAGAAACGAAATGGGAGAGATACTACAAGCAATACCACAGAAATACAAAAGATCACTCAAGGCTACTACTATTCATCTCCTGGAATTCAACTCACTCCAGGAGATGAATAAGTTCCTGAAAATATACAACCCTCCTAGATTAAATCAAGGAGAAATAGAAACCCTGAACAGACCAATAACAAGCAGCGAGAATGACGTGGTAATAAAAAAATTGCCAACAAAAAACGTACAGGACCAGATGGATTAACAACTGAATTCTATCAGACATTCAAAGAATTGATACCAATCCTACTGAAACCATCCCAAAAGATAAAGAGGAAATCCTCTGTAAATCATTTTATGAAGCTAGTATCACCCTAATACCAAAACCAGGAAAGGCCATAACAGACCAATTTCCCTGATGAACATAGATGTAAAACTCCTCAACAACATACTAGCTAACTGAATCCAACAGCATTTCATAAGATAATGCATCATGATCAAATTAGTTTCATACCAGGGATGCAGGGATGGTTCACCATACCCGAGTCAATAAACGTGATACATCACGTAAACAGAATTTAAAACAAAAACCATATGATCATCCCAATAGATGCCAAAAAAGCATTTGGAAAAAATCCAGCATTCCTTTAGGATAAAAACCCTCAACAAAATAGGCATAATAAGGACTTAATTCAAAGTAATAAATGCCATATATGACAAACCCACAGCCAACAGTATACTGAATGGGAAAAAGTTGAAAGCATTCCCCTTGAGAACTGGAATAAGACAAGGATGCCCACTTTCACCACTTCTATTCAACCTAGTACTGGAAGGCCTGGCCAGAGCAATCAGACAAGAGGAAGAAATAAAGGGCATCCAAATTGGAAAAGAGGGAGTCAAACTGTCACTGTTCCCCCATGATATGATCATATACCTAGAAAATCCTAGGCTCATCCAAAAAGCTTCTAGATCTGATAAATGAATTCAGTAAAGTCTCAGGATACAAAATCAATGCATACAAATAAGTAGCACTGCTGTGCACCAACAATGACCAAGCTAGAATAAAATTAAGAACTCAATCCCTTTTATGACAACTGCAGAAAAAAAAAAGGAATATACTTTACCAAGGGGGTAGAAAGAGCTTTACAAGGAAAACTACAAAACACTGCTGAAAGAAATCATAGGTGACACAAGCAAATGGAAACACATCCATGCTCATGGATGTGTAGAATAAATATTGTGAAAACAACTATACTGCCTAAAGCAATCTGCAGATTCAATACAATTCCTATCAAAATGCCACCATCTTTCTTCACAGAACTAGAAAAACAATCCTAAAATTCTTATGGAACCATGAAAGAGCCCACATAACCAAAGTAATACTAAGCAAAAAGAACAAATCTGGTGGCATCACATTACACAAATTCAAATTATACTACAAGGCTATTGTTACCGAAATGGCATGGTACTGGTATAAAAATGGCATGTAGTCCAATGGAACAAAACAGAAAACCCAGAAATAAAGCCAGATACAGCCAAATGACCTTCAACAAAGCATACAAAAACGTAAATCAGGGAAAGGACACCCTATTCAATAAATAGTGCTGGGAAAACTGGCAAGCCATATGTAGAAGAATGAAACTAGATTCTCATCTCTCACCTTATAAAAAATCAACTCAAATTGAATAAAAAACTTAAATCTAAAACCTGAAATCATAAAAATCCTAGAAGATAACGTTGGAAAAACTCTTCTGGACATTGGCTTAGGCAAAGAATTCATGACTAAGACCTCAAAAGCAAATGCAACAAAACCAAAAATAAATAAATGGGACCTAACTAAACTGAAGGGCTTCTGCATAGCAAAAGGAATAATCAGCAGGGTAAACAGACAACCCACAGAGTGTGAGAAAATATTCACAAACTGTGTATCCAAGAAAGGACTAATATCCAGAATCTACAAGGAACTCAAACCAATCAGCAAATAAAATAAAATAAAATAAAATAAAATAAAATAAAAATAAATAAAATAAAATAATAAAAATAATAATCCCATCAAAAAGTGGGCAGAGGGCATGAATAGACAATTCTTAAATGAAGATATACAAACAGCCAACAAACATGAAAAAATGCTCAACATGCACGTGCATGTTTATAGCAGCACAATTCTTTATTGCAAAGATATGGAACCAACCTAAGTACCCATCAACCAAAGAGTAGATAAAGAAAATTGGGTAGATATACATAGAATACTACTCAGCCATAACTAGGAATGAAATAATGTCTTTCTCAGTAACTTGGATAGAGCTAGAGGCCATTATTCTAAGTGAAGTAACTCAAGAATGGAAAAACAAATATCACATCTTCTTACTATAAATGGGAACTAAACTATGAGAAATGCAAAGGCATAAGAATGATATAATGGACTTTGGAGGCTTGGGTTGGAGGGAAATTTGGGAGGAGAGTGAGAGATAAAAGACCACATATTGGTTATAGTGTACACTGCTCAGATGACTGGTACAGTAACATCTCAGAAATCACCACTAAAGAATTTATCCATGTAACCAAAAACCACCTGTACCCCAAATATTATCAAAACTAATATGAACAAAAATTTAAAAAATAAAACAAGTTCATATAGTAATACTTCTTCATGTTCCTTCTAAGCAGCAGAATTATTCAGTTCACTCATTTCCATGTGTTTTGCCAATCTAAAAGACATTAGAATGATTTTAAAAATCACAAAATATCTTGCATTTGTGCCAAGAACAATACAATTAATTGAAATCAAACATATCATCTAAAATCTTAACCTGGGAGAAAAAAATGCTGGTAGCAGAGAATACTACACGAAACAGAGGACACAGAAATTTCTGAAAGAAGTTGATTGTCTTGAAAGATTTTTTTGTCACCGTCAAAGTCAAAAGAGCAGCAGAACTCTAAAAGACATGTTCTGTTGTGGAGGGAGGTAATAATGGATTGAAAAGAGAGGGTAGGAGAAGACAATTACGTAAATACCAGTGACATTTAAAATGTGACAGGATGAGAAAGTTAAAAAAAAAATTCACCCTGTAAGCAAGGCCACTCAAGATAAATTACAAAACAAGATGCCACTAATTAGATTAAAATTCCAACATTGCTCATTATGGTATTCAAAGTATCCAGCATATCAAGATAATGTCATGATCTGCCTTATAATGTCCCAAGGGTCAAATCTGGCCAGGATTCTATTAAATAATTTAAATACATCTAGTTTTAAATGACCTCTAAATTCTTTCCTGCCAGATTAACGTTTTAAAAATAATTAAATAAATATGTAGAACAAACTAAATGTTAGTTGCTTGTATATACTTTTCACTTTGAACTTTAAAATACATAATGATCTTTACTGTTAACACTGCACTTTATGCACCGACAACATTATGTAAAGAAAGAGATTATGATTGGATAAAAAGTTTCACATTGAAAATACTCTCCAATAAATCAGGAGAAGCTAGACAGTATTGATCCTTTGGTTTGTGTAGCTCTTATAAGTGCATATAATGCTTCCCTATAATTTAATTTGAGAACCTTTACCCATAATTCACACACAAAAGACTAGAGAATTAACTTCCTCCAGGATCTGGAGCTTTAGAAAGAAGTTCCTGGTTACTTGTTTGTGTTTCTTTCACACTTTCAGCGTAACTTCAGAGTTAGTTTTAATTGAGACTTTTAATTTTACTATTATTGAACTCAACAGTATTCCTTTTGGCTTTGGTTTTGCATTTCTGATGTGATGTATAGTAAGCCATTTCCAAAGGATGGATAATTTATTTATCATATTCATGGAGAGTAAACAGATCCTTCCAAAGTTCTGCCATCTTGAACTAGTGGTATTCTATGCAATTTCAACACCAAGCTATTGAGTGTCTGCTATGAACCTGATGTTATATTAACAGCTGGAGATTCAAAGATGAACAAAACAAAATTTGTCTTTTTAAGGGAATAAGTCATAATAGAGTCATAGGAGACTGGCCATCAAGGCCATCAAGATCAATGTGGATATCAGATTAATTCATGTACATGAAAATCAGTTACTCACTTAATTGTTTTCCTCTGATTCCTAACAGAGCATGTAGGAGCAACAGACACAAATAAAATATTTGAGCTACCTGTGAAGCAGGGTTTAGGGAAAGGGCAAATAGGTAAACAGTCAGAAAACCATAGAGAACTATCACAATACAAATTATACCAAGAGGGTA